>NW_021319131.1:1049424-1126649 GCF_001605985.2 Dendrobium catenatum
AAGAGAGAGATTCTAATCTAGTTGGTTTTGTGTAACCTCCTGGACTAGTATACACATGCGAATAAATCAAGTGAGCTGTAAGAAAGTAGACATTGCGTGTATTTTTCCAAAATCAAAGGAATATATTAGTCAAACAGTGGAGGTCTAGTGATAGAGTAACCTTCAGGTGTGTTTCGGTTTCCGAATGTAGCCATTCTATGTTAATCAAAAGTTTCAAGATTTTTGATTTGAAATGAGCTCTGATACCACTTGTTGATCTAGTAATATTAGGTTTGTAAGCCAAGTTAATGTCCCAAAGGGCTACCAAGATGTGTAAAAGGACGACGGTTCTCTGCCGCACCGGGTAGTGGTGGAAAGAGTGTGTTGTAAAGGCTTCTTCGCCTTGCTGTGGGTGCAAAAGGAGAGTCACTATTGGTATTAGTGCAATACTCAGAGGGTGCCTCTGGGGAGTGGATATAGGTCTGGTTTTAGACCGAACCACTATAAATCTGGTGTCATTTACTTTACTGTCTTTACCTTTCCGCATTTTAATTCTTAGTCTTAAAAACTCTATGGTTGAAAAAATTTTTCTACAAAACTTAAAAGAAATAATTTTTATTTCGGTTCAACATAATTTTAAAAGAGGGCTTAAAATTTTTAAACTACCAATTCACCCCCCTCTTGGTAGCCTTTGGGATATTAACTTAGGCTTAACAACTTAATTACTAGACTTAACAATTTCTAACCTTACCTTAGAACATCTAATTGTTATTGTCATAGAGTCCAAATATAATCATCAATTTCATGCTCCACCTAATCACCTCTATGTATTCTATTCCGATAGCTCATTCCAAGTCCTTCACAGTATCATTATCACATTATACATGAAGAGCTTGTAGATAAGGAGGGGGGCCTATTCCTTCACATGACCCTATCTGTCATTGCTCTCAGATTATTCAATTGGTTCAGATGTTTTATCAGTTGGAGGCCCATTTTTACTCCTACATAACAGAGCTGCAGCAACAACATGAATACGATCTAGCTCACTTTGACTCTTATGTAGCCAATAGCAGCAGCAGTATAATCAGAATATGGCCTAGTTTTGAGAATAGTTTGCCTCCCTTCACCGCTTCTTTCAGCCACCACCACAACCTCCACTTGATCAACATTCTTCCTTTTTTTAGTTTGCTTTATATTTTTGTTCATGTGGTTGTATTATTCTTTAATTATGCACTTTGTGATTTATGTGTATTTTTTCTCCTTTATGTCTTTTGCTTTTCTGTTATTTTCACCTTTTTGTAATGTCAAAATGGAGAGTATTAATTTATTGTTTAGTTGTTTGCACCCTTATTTAATTGAAGCTAGTTTGCTACTATGCTTTTTTTTTTCTCATTATTTATTGTATTTTGTTTCATATTAAAAAAAATAAAAAAAAATTACACTTCTTACTTTCAAAAATTCACCTCCTAAGGGGGAGATTAGAGAATAACAAAGAATTTGAATATCTTTAAACAATAATGTTTTCCATCATCAAAAAGAGGGGGGGGGATTTTTATAAACATGGACTCAAGTACTGTGATTTTGGTGGTAACAAATATTATTATTTTCTTACTGATACCTCCTGCCAATTGGTTTATTGCATATCTATTTTTCCCTGCTACTAATATTTCAGGTCAAACATTCATTTGCAATTTCAATCGGCTCAATATTTGGTATATTAAGGTTGAGTCTATTTTGATTTAAAATTTAATGTAATTTTTCACTTATGTAGTCAAATCATGTATTTGGTGGACACTAAGCTGAGTAACCTTACACACACACACTCAAGGCGGTGAGATAGTGAGTTACAAAAAGATGACTTTTCTGAACTAATCGTACTGTATGATTTATGTTGTATTGGACAATTAGTTAAAAAAATATTAATTAGGGCACCTTGGTTAAGTGAGATTTATAAACTAATCTTATTGGATGATTCATATCATATAGGATGATTTGTTATGATCATAAAAATAGTCGCCAATCATAATTTAGGTAATATTTTACTATTCAAATAATGTTATAATCTTATAGTATGATATACATCGTATTGTATAATTTGTGACAGTCATGCCTAAATTGATCCAGTAATTATGAGACTAATTATGGTTTAATTTCTCAATTGCATCATACAGGATTACCATATTGTATGGCATGAGAGATGCATGGGATGATATTTAATCATCACCAATCATCACTTATCATACTGGATGATCAATACAGTCTCTTAAATTAAGCGTACAAGATGATCACATGATCATATGAGATAATTAGTACAATCTATTGAAATAATTGTATAGACCAATGTAGTTTTTATTGTCTAGAAGTGTTATTTTATACTAATCGTACAATATGATCTCATGATCATAAGGGACGATCCTTACTGCAATTTAAATTTTAAGGCTTCTTTCGAGGCCTTCTATTTAAATTCCTATTTTGTCTTGTAAGACATTTTTTTCTTATTGACTTTTCTTGAGAGTGAGCTTAGAGAGAGAGAGAGAGAGAGAGAGAGAGAGAGAGAGAGAGAGAGAGAGTTGACGAGAGCTTTGGGAGAGAAGAGAGGGTGAGTTCTTGTGAGGGGGAGTTGTGAGAGCTTCACAAGGTTACTCTAAACAAAGTTCTTTCCAATCTTCTTCAAGTCACTACTTTGATTCTTGGGTGGCTCAAGGGGGACATGCTTTAGCACTAGATTATGGTTCTTTGCCAAGTCCTGGAGGGAGTAAAAGGATTCTTGATTCTTTGCTAACTCTAGGAGGGAGTAAAAGGATTTTTTATTCTCTTTTAACTTTAGGAGGGAATAAAAGGATTCTTAGTTTTTTATCATCTCTAGGAGTGAGAAAAGGGATTTTAGGTTCTCTACATTCAATTGGAGGGTCAAAAACATTTAAGGTGCTCTATCGCAACAGGTTGGTAGAACAGATTTAAGGTATAACAAATTGTTTTAAAAGGTGAAGGTAGATAGAAGAAAAACTAAATCAATTATTTGAAGATAGGCTTCTCTAGAAAATGAGTGTCTACCAAAAATAAGCCAATAGTATGTATATAAATTAGTGAGCTAATAGATTAACAATCAAGCAAGCTTGAGAAATTTGATTTAACGTAGTGGGAACGTAAGCAATATACAAAGATAATAATTTTCTATAATAAGACCTAGAGGGTCCTCTAAATTTTCTTCATCATAATTTTCCACATGTTCATTCTTCACTATTGACCATAGCGGAACCTTCTACTCAATATACTTTAACTTCTGATTCCTCAAAAGTAGAAGAGCATATTATTATGGGTGAATTGGTATATGAGATTGCTGTAGTGTAATTATTGCCTATATATTAATTCAAGAATTTGATAACAATTTGATTTTATTTTAGTGAAAATCTATATTATACGATTAATTAATTTTTCTATGAATTTTTTAAGTCTCACATGTGCTCGAATGCATATAGAATGGCAAACCAAGCCTAAGAAAAATCCTCTTTAATGATAGATCGCTAAGTTCTTTTTATGGGGAAAGTTTATGAGAGCTTTAGGAGAAAAGAGAGGGAGAGTTCATGTGAGGGGTAATTGTGATAGCTTCAAAAGATTACTCTAAGAAAAGTTCATTTCAATCTTCTTCAAGTCTGTACTTTGATTCTTGGGTGGCTACGGGGAGACATTCTTTAGAACTAGATCATAGTTCTTTGCCAACTCCAGGATGGAATAAAATGATTCTTGGTTCTCTAACAACTCTAGGAGAGAGTAAAAGGATTCTTGGTTCTCTACCAACTCGAGGAGGGACTAAAAGGATTCTTGTTTATCTTCCATCTTTAGCAGGGAGAAAATTAATTTCAGGTTTTCTTCCTTTATAGGGATGGTAAAAAAGATTTATGGTACTCTATCGTGCCAGGCTAGTAGAAGAGTTTTTGTAAGGGCTTCTTCACCTAGCTGTGGGGGTTAAATGAGAGACACTTAAATGTTTAGTGCAATACGTGGAGCAGAGGCCTCTGAGGAGTGGACGTAGGTCAAATTTGACCGAACTAGTATAAAATATGGTGTGTTCATTCTTCTTTTTTTTGCATTTTAATTTTTGCACTTTTTTTGTGATTCATTGTGTGGTTGAAAACTTTGATTTTTTTTGTTATTTTAAATTTATTTTCTTCCACATTTGTTGTTGAAATTGTCTAATTTTAGTGTTTGAGAAAGTATAAAAAGTTTTAATGATTCTTTTTAATTACCAATGCACCCCCCTTCTCCCCCCCCTGCAATATATGATTCATTTCAGATAATATTCTTATGCATGTTTATTTATAAGTGATGTCTATGTGATGAAATTTAGCAAGTTTTTACTATTGATTTATATGCAAATACAAGTTATACTAATTCATTGTTGGAAATCATGTTATTGTGAGAAATTGGGCATAACTATCTCAACACAGTTGTTGAATTTATAATCTATGTTCATATTATATTAAATTGTTGCATTTTTTATTTTAATGTAAATTATTAAATTGTGTAGTAGGTTTCATTTAGTCTATCGAGCTTAAGCTCTCACCATTGTATTCGCATGTTTTAGTAATGGATATGGCCCCAACTAAGTAGATAAGTGGCCGATAAGGTTTAAAAGAAGAATATAAGTAAAGCCTTATCATGCTTTTTTATATTCTTTTGGTAGCCAAAAAAATTTTGTCATGAAAAGAAATATTAATTTTAAGTATTGTACATTATAATTTTTGGAAAATGAAATGAAATATAATGATTAGTTTCACTATATTTATTTTTGTTTGGAGGAATTAGGTAACTAAATATGTTAAATAAAAAGTAAATTAAATATAAGTCTTCTAAATAGATTATGGGTAATAAAATAATGGTATTAGAGCATTGATTTGGAAGAATTAATTAAAAAGTTGGGGTATTTTAAAGACTATTTTATGTATGCATGTGGTTTTTTATGTGAAAAGTTTTGTGGAAAAATAAAAAAGTGCCACATGATTTGCTTTAATATTTCTTTAGTCAAAACTACCTATCTTAACATTGTACTATCTTGAAAGAATGACTAATGTTTCCCTATTGATTTGAAAAGAGAAACAAAATTTACTTTCATAATCAAATATAATATAAGGAATATTTAATTCATCCATAAGTATAAAAGAAACATTCACTTATCATTTTTATTATGAAACTAAACAAAGGAATAAAGCTATACTCTGCATCCATAAGATTCTTCCCAAACCTTAGAGGACAAAGATAGGGTTTGTTTACTTACTGAGCTGTAAACTCCCTATTGAGGCAAGCCCATATAGTTAATTGCATCTCAAAAGTGAAAACTCTTTATCAAAATGAAGACTAAACTTTTTAAATTTACAAAGATTTAAAGAAAAGTTTGTGTATAAAACAACCAAAGAAAAGATCTAGGGTTTAGATTTAGAGATTTTAAACATTAGATTTTAGATGACTGAATAAACCTCCTAGGAAAAGGAAAATAGGAAGAATATGTACAAATTGGGATTATATCTACCTAGAGTAAACTTCTAGCTAATGCCCTAAGTGTCAACCAATGTCTTATAAATGCAATATAAGATAACGCTATACCATTGGAATTAAGAAGATTTAGTTCAATTACTTTAATCAGGATTACTTTATATGCAAATATATCTAAATAGTGCAATGCAATGATGTATGAATTAAATGAATAAATAAAACTTTTTTTATTTATAATGTAAGCAATGTATAATCAAAGATCTGTAATAAAGTAAAGGTGGTTAGGCCCCACCACAACAAGCTTGAATTTCTATCCTTATATAATGTAGATTAAACTATGATTACTTACTTTAATCCTTGTCTTCCAGCTCTAGGATCTTCTTTAAAATTTCAAAAGATAATGATCTTCAATGGAAGAAAAACTAGTTTCATCTGGAGTTTCTATATATATAAGAAATCATCTTTAATCTTTTTACAACTCTTAACATTGTACAACTCAATCAAGATATACAAGAATCTAGAACTTTTATAATTACACAAATACATTTATTTCATCACCACGATACATTCTACTTTATATAGGAGTATAAAAGTAACGTATAAAAAATCCATATGGTGATGAAATAATTACACTTATACGTACTTTATTCTACTTCTATAATTCAATGTTATGCAATGCAGGTGTTTGTGTATGAAATATAACACAGCCTAAGAGCCTAATGCGAACTTAGAGAGCCTATGGTGCACCAATAAGAATATAAACATGACATCTCGAGTATTGAAAGTCAACAAACCAAACAAGAATATCCTCTAGGCCAGCCTAGGCTAAAGATGGAAAACATGTAAGTGTTCCAAACATACCATAAAGTGTGTGTAATGAGCTATATGGATTGGATAGGTCCTATTCAACTGGTTTTGTTTCAATTTAAATATTAATGCTTTATACTTAATTTGTTTCAAGTTAAAAAGTATAACTTGTAATTTATATTTGATATTTTATTTTAATTACTTTATTTTACTAATGTATTTATCCTTTTATGTTTATTATTTTATTTTTATATTTATATCTAATTTATTTTATTATTTATATAATTTATTTATTAGTTTAAGTTGACCAAAATTTGAATTATTTTTTATTTAAAATTCCAGATGTTTCTTATTTTTATTAAACTCTTGATTTAATTTTGAGTTGAATGAAATTTGGTTTATATTTTTAGAAATTTTTACTTAATTATAATTTTTATAAATTTAGCCCAATTAATTAAACTAATGAATAAAGTAATTATGCTATTTCTATATTTTGAACTAAATCAATTTCAAATAACTTGAATACATCTACAGTGATCATGAATGATCTTCAAAGTTGATTACAACTGTTTAAAATCATATGAGAATTTATTTCTATTTTCATATATTTTATTTATTTATTTATAAACTTATTAATTTTAAATTAATCTTTATTTAAAGTTTCTGATGGAACTTTTATTTTTCCTTTAAAGTTATCTGAATTTAGAGTTGAATGCAAGCTATTTCATATTTTTGTAGTTTAATTTGATCTTTTACTGATTTTTTGAAAATTTTATTTTCTTCTTTTTTTTTATTGAAAATACTTTTTATTTTTATTTTTATTTTTTGATTTATTAAATTTTTTTTTAGGGGAAACTTGTGAAGGGGCTTACATGTTAATTAAAATAAAATGGTTACAAGGTCCTTAAAGGGAATCTTCAACTCACTAATGCTCGAAACAACTACAAAAGAAAGCAAATGAAAACCTGTGAGTCCATGGTTAATTCCCTAAACTAACATTTATCAAAAAACCTAATAATAATCTATGGCGGCTAGAAGGCAGCACCCAAAAAATGAAGATCTTGTTTAAAACATTCAGTCCAATCTTCATGCAAAATAATCTAGCTTGCCAAAAAGATCCATAATTCCTTATTCTTGCACAAAAAAGACAAATTAAAAGAAAACCACAGAACCAAAAATAGTAATAACAAAGACATATATTTAAGAAAATTGACAATTGAGAGATGTAAGCATGAGAGTAATAAAATAAGAAATCATTAAAACATTAAATTGCAGAAAGGCTCCTTCCAATTCATACCATTCCTTAACCCAATATAGGAATGATCCAGCGGTAATAAAATTAAGGAATGAATGCATTTGTACTAAATAATTATAGGCGTCGGGCAAGTAGAGCTCAATACGTACATAAAACCCATTGCAACCATCATGAAGAAAATCGCACTGCCGCTCGATCCTTTACCCAAACACTCCGGGTACATCAAATAGAAGATGCAATGGAGGTGAGTAAAAGAACATAAAACCAATAGTGCAACACTCCCATAATGTCAGTAGTAAAATACAACCCATCCCAACCAAGGAAATAGCAGAACAAGGAATCCACCTGAAATCTATAGACGGCAACCCCCAAATAATAAAAAATCCCCTAGCAGACCCACCAAAAAGGCCAAAACAGATAGCCCAATAATTGTGGCAGGACAAAACCCAATCAACCAGCACCAAGAAAATGATACAGGCAAGCAGCAAAATAACCCCAGGGAAAATTAAGAAGAGCAACAGAAAGGGTTAAATTAGGGTACCATAGATTCCAATCACTGCTCAAGTCCCATACATCAACACACCAAATAGTATTAAGATGAAGAAGAGAAATAAGAAAGAAATGGATAAAAATAACAAAAAAATTCCGCATTCATAGAATTGAAGGAAAAACCATAAAACAAAGCCTCGCAATAGTAACCAATAGACGAGTAAAATTATGACACTAGAATAGATAATAAACCAACCAAAACCAATGCAAAAATTGAGCCAAAAAAGGTCAGGGAATCATACAAATTAAGATGAAGGCGATTAAAGCTCATGATTGAGTACCCATTGCAACCATCTTTAAAAAAATCCCTAATGTCGCTCAATTCTAAACCCATACACTCTCAGGCACATCAAACAAAGGATGCTAAGGAGGTGAGTAATAGAAAAGAAAACCATAAAGGGCAACACAACCATAATGGTAGTACGAGTACAGAACCAATCCCAAATAATGAAACAATAGATAACCAAAGAACCATGAAACATATTGAGTGTGGCCCATAATAATATCCTTGCATTCCAGCAATAAAGGCAAAAACAATCAACTCCAAAATTTTGGTGGGGCAAAACCCAACCAGTTAGCGGACTGAAAATAAAATAGTCAACTAGAAAAAAAAAAAACCATAGGGAAAAGAAGATCGACAAAGGGGGTTAAATCTGGGTAAGAAAGATTCCAATCACTGCTCAAGCCCCTCATAGAAATAAGGAAACCCATATCGAGAAGTTGTATAATAGCTACACATATAAAGCCAAAGGAAGTAGACCCTAAGTAAAACGAAAATAGGGTAGACTAGACCGATCCAATCTAACCAACCCTCTCGTCTCCTTAGGAAAAGAGAAGTCATTAAATTTAGTAAATTCGCTTAAGTTACACCCAATTTTAGCAAGGGAATCATCTACTACATTGCCTTCCCTTAAAATGTGAGAAATATTGAAGGTTATCAAATAAAGCCAAACTTAATAGCTCTTTACATATAAAAATTAGAAGGATTAGAAATAGAATCCCCCATAATATATTGAAACATATTCAATGTGTCTACTTCAATCCAGACAAAAGTAATACCTAAAGAAATACATAATTAAAGACCAAACAAAAGAGCTTCAATCTCAACTTTAATGGAAGTATTAGCATTACAAGAACCCGCAAAAGCATCAATAACATAACCATTAAAATCCCTAATAATAAAACCATAGTGAGCATTTAAATTATTCATCGATCCATGAATATTAAGTTTAAAATAATCAACATGAGGCTTCCTTCGAATAATGCCTGTCTTTGGAAATAATAGAACAGGGTTGAATAGATAAACCCAACTCAGAATCAACATGCTGAAAGCCTTTAAAAGAGACACCATTCAAAAGATTTGTCGCAAACAACTATAAAATAATTTCCTTAATTTTTAAAATAATACCAGTAGCACGGATCTTAATTCCCTCATGCTTAGAATCATTCACTCTTCTCCATAAAAACCAATAACTAAGAACTGATAAAGTGTTCCTAATATGAACTTTCGTAGCAATGAACCAATCATTAAGAAGCTCAAAAATGGAATTATAGAAAGTAGAAGATTGCACATTGAACAAATTGTCAAAAATTAACCAAACTTTCATAACAATCAGACCTTGTAGAAAAACATTATTAAGCTTTTCAATATGATAACAACATTGACATTTAGAAACAATATAAATACCTTTCCTCGATAAGATGGAATCCACTAGCAAAAAATTATGCAAAATCCTCCATAAAAGAACTGAATAGGAGGGAGGAATACTAGCATGCCAAATAGCAGAGTAAATCAAACTTTTAGGATAGACTTGCTTAATTGAATTACTTACTTGTTTAGTAGTAAATTTACCATCATTAGAAAGATTAAACAAAATCATATCCTCAGTATCTAAATGAATGTGAATCTTGATAATAATATTGATAATAAAATCCGACACATAATTGGCAAGCAAATCAATATTCCAACTACAATTAAGAATAAAATCCTTGACTTTAGAACCAAAAGTAGAATGAGTATTTAAAAGGCTATCAATAGAGAAGTTACCCATCCATTTATCTTGCCAAACAAATTTTTCCCGCTTTGACACCCATTAGATAAACTCTTAAGCCTCCCAATTAACAGAGCATAATCTTTCTAGTTGAAAGAATCTCCTTACTTGAAGAAATAGTTGGAAGGATGCTTCTCGATACAATACCTAGAGAACATAAAATTGGACCACGAACTTTTCTTAGATCTAAAAACAAACAGAAATTTTTGGGAAAATGCCACTACAGGAAAATCACCCACTTCCGGCGGCTTTTTCCGGCGGAATTTGAGCAATTTCCGGCGGTTTTTTAATTTTCCGGCGGTTTTCCGGCGGCTTTCGAGCCGCCGGAAAAAACGGCGTATAAGTGATTTTCCTGTAGTGTGCTTTGGACATATCCGTCAAAATTTTGAATCCTATTGTCCCTTCATCAACAGCTCCAGGAAAATATTTCCATGACCCCCACAGAAAGGCTTTTTTACCATCTTGAGAACCCCAAAAAAATTATTAATCGAAATCTCCATTCTCTCCATTCTACGGCAAACATTAAAGTAGGACATAAAGTGTGAAGAAAATAGATAGGAATGAAGCATAATATGTGTTTTATAAGCATCAGTTTATGAATAAAAGAAAGCAAATTAGAGGCCCAAGAAGACAATTTCTTATGAATCATAGTAAAGATTACATCAAATAAATGGGAATGTTTCTTTCCCATGTAAAGAGGAGTGATATTTCATAGGTAATTTTTTTAGGGTAAACCCAAATTATTTTCAATATTAGAAATCCTTCTAGAGGATATAAATTTGGTAGGAAAAAAGATAATCTTAGAATGATTGAACATTAACCCTGGAAGGAATAAAGTAACTCTTAGAGTGATTAAACATTAACCCACTAGCAAGTTGAAACTTGTTGAGGAACTTAAAAAGAATGTAAATAATTTTAATAAAACCATTAGTAAAGATAATGAAAACATCATCAAAGATTAAATGAGTGATAGGAAAGCCACCATAAGTTATAAAATTCAAATTAGGGCGTAAGCTAAAAAGATATTTAATCCTTCTAGATAAGAACTCCACAATAATAATGAAGACCACCAGAGATAAAGGGTAACCCTGCCTAAGCCCATGAGATGATTTGAAATAACCATGAGATTCACCGTTTATCATAACAAAAAATAGAAATTCTCAATATTATTCTTGATCAAATTAATGAATTGTAAATTGAAACCAAAAAGCTTTAACATGGTATAAAGATATTCCCAATTTAAATTGTCATTCGCTTTGGTAATGTCAACTTTAAAAATAAATTACCACCAGTAATAATACAAGGTAAACCATGAACTAATTCTTGAGAAAGAAGAACATTATAAAAAATGGATTGATCTTTAACAATGCCCGTTTGCTCAAGAGAAATAATTTTATGTAAAATCACAGATAATATACTCACAATGATTTTAGAAATGAGTTTGCTGTAAAAAGAGCATAAGCTGATGGGATGATAATCATTCCAAAAATTCAAGGCATTAGATTTAGGAATTAAATATATAGTAGTGGAAGTAAAAAATTTAGGAAAAGGATTTCCCAAGAAGAAATCCACCGCAGTAACGATAAGATCATCTTTAATAACATACCATATAGTAAAAAAAAAACTTATTAGTGAAACCATTAGGACCAGCCACCGAATTTGAGTCCATATCTTTCATAGTCTACCAAATTTCCTTCTCATAAGGAACTTTGATCGAAGATGAATTATCCTCCTCATCAATAAGAGTTGGAATAAAAGAGAAATTAATATTTAAATTTGGGTTGAAATATTTATTGAATGCATTTTTAAAGTAATCAATGCTAGAAGAACAAATCAAATAGGGTAATAAATGATATTACCATTTGGAGAAGTGACTTTTTGATTTTTTTCTAGTAACTTTATTATGATTAGAAATATTATGGAAAAAGAAGTATTATGATCATCATCCAAAAGAAATTTAGAAGAAGCTTTCTACCTCAAAAAAACCTCTTCTTTTTCATGTTGTTTAAAAAGATTGGTCTTAGCTTCATTGAGAACTTACAATGTTTAGAAGAAGGATCATTAATATACATAATATTAGCATTGTCCACATTCTTTTCAGCAAGCACAATATTAGAAAAAATATTCTTAAATATGCATTAGTTCCACCATGATAAATTTTTTTTAGCCTCTTAAGTTTTAACAATAACCTAGTCATTTTTATTAAATTTTTAAAAGCCGCCGGAAATGTTAAAAAGCCGCCAGAAAAGCCGTCGGAAATGTGACCGCCGGAAACCGTCGGAAAAAAGTCTAAAAGCCGCCGGAAACTTGGCCTCCGAAAATCCGCCGGAAAATGCCTCCGAAAATCAGTGTTTTTCCTGTAGTGATTCTAATTACTTTGAACAACCTTTAAAAAATTATCATCCAGGAGCCACATATTCTAAAATCTAAAAGGATGAAAAATATTTCTATTTTTCATGGAAATATCAAACAGAAGAGGACAATGATCAAATAAAGTTCTCATTAGATGCTCAATATGAATAGTTTGATAAGTAGAAATCAAGTAATTGTTAAAGAATATCTAATATAATCTTTTCCACATAATACCCTTATTCTAGTAAAGGTGTTACAAGAAAACCCAATGGAGATTGCAATTCAAAATTGTATCGTTAAAGTCTTCCATCACTTGGAAATTTGGAGGTTTATCCCCAATTCTTTTAGAAGCATTAGTAACAATAGTAAAATCCCCCCAACTAGCCAAGGTTCCTTGAAAGGAGAAGAAAAATCAATGAGTTGTTTCCACAACACCTTCCTATCTAATTTAGAACAAGAAGCATAAGCAAAAGATGCATAACAAGATAATTGATTAAAATTAACATTAGTATGAATTGTTTGGGATTAACCCATTATAATGTCTAAAGAAATAAAATGCTTCCAAGAAATCAAAATTTTATTAGTATAATTACTAAAGAAAAATTAAACCCAAGTTCTTTACAAACAAAATCCAACTTCACATTAGAAATTAAAGGCTCAATTAAAATAAGCAGGTGAATATCATGAATCCTACATAAGTTTTTAACTCTATCCTTGATAAAGTGCCACCCACAACTCTAATATTCCATACAAGAGAATTGACCATTAATAGAAGATGAAGCATTTGAAGCACAAGTGGTTCTAGAAGTCCAGCTAATAGAATTTTTAATACTCCTAATTTTCTTCATAGAAACTTTCTGATAGCCCTCATCATTGATATCAATCTTCCCATGAGGAGTGGACATAGAAGTAGTAATGTTGCCTTCCAAATTGTCTTTAGGAGAATCATTGTCATGGGTAGCATATTCTCCTTCTTCCACTACATCATCCCTTAAGTACAAAGATGCATAATGATTTCTAGGTATTTATTCAATAAAAGAAATAGCATTATCCCCATTCATTTGGTTTAAGAAGCATTTATCTTGATCCAATCCTTCCTCATCAACACTAACCACAGCCTTGTCATTAGTGTTCACAAAATTATGATTATTTTCCTCATGGATTGTCTCTCACAAAAGCGGCCCAACAGAATTATTAAAAGCAGGACTCTCAATATCTCTAATGATATTATTAAGTTTGTCATGTTCATCATTTTCATCAATTTTATTCTCTAAATCCCTATTAGAATTCTATAGATGAACATTTTTATTGTAGTCATAAGAAGCCTCATGTTCACCAATATCCTGGGGAATTATCTTGGAACTGATTTTGTTTATCCTTTTCCATCTCAACATCAATCTTTGGTTCATCATTTTGTTTAACTAAAATTTTGGCACCTTTCCTCATTTTTTTATACTGCAAATGAACCATATAACATTCATTGATTGAATGTCCATGAACCTTACAATGAAATCAAAAATTTGAAACATTTTCAAAATCCACTTTTTGCAAGTACCCTAACTTTTTGGAACCATGCCAAATCTCTTTAGAATGTTTCTTGGTAATATCCAATTCAACCAATATTCATGCCATGGACATCCACGATTGAGAAAATAGTGGCTCGGCCTAATTGTAATGGCCTCCCAAAAAATGGAACTCAATGCATGTAAAACATGAGAATTAAAAATGTAATCGAAGATTAGAGAATGAAATCCAAATTGGAACTATTGGGGATTCTTCCTGAATGTTAACTAGGGAGTACATTTAAGAACACACATCTGATAATTGTTGATATAATAAGATCTCCAAGCAAACACATGGTTATAATCAAGATCATTTGATAATTTTATAGAAATATGTCTAGGATCAAGCAATTTGATAGAAAAAACACCAGAAAGTTTTAAGTTACCAAAGAAAATATGAATCGTGTCAAGATTAGGACTCCGTATGGAAAACTCCCCAGCTAAAGTAAACTAAAATGGAGAAGCTAGTTTCATAATATCATCTTCACAAAATAAAAGGGCTGGAAAACCTTGAACAAAACCTTCTGTAAACATAAAAGTCAGATCTGTAGAGGAAGAAGTGCCAAAAACATCATAGCAAAAATATCGTGTTTTAGGTTTAACAAATTTACCTTCCTCATTAAAAAAACTAGATTTTGAAACAACTGGAGCAGTAGGAGGACTACCCCATAGATTTGGCAAAGAATACGACGTCCCCAATTCCATATCGCAAGATCAACAAAATTCTTAAAAAAAAAAAAACTAGAAAGCAAAATAAGCAAAATAAAGTCCCAAATCAATAATAACATGCATGGATGAACAGAGAACACCATGATCGCCAAAGCACAGTCACAAAAGGAAAGAGATAATATAGACATTTATTTTTAGAAAAATCTTTTTTATTTATTCTTTTTGAAAATTCTACTTTTTTTTTAATTAAGGTTTAGGTTTCACTAATAAACAAACCAAATGAACTCTGAACTTCTTAAAATTTGAATGCTAGGTCTAGGAAGACCTAAAAAATGAAACCCAACAATTCATCAAAGTCCTTATATGATTCAAAGCTAATTTTATGTGGTTCGTCCCAAACTTAAAATCAGCCTACTCCATGCCTAGGATTCAACTAATTGGTTACAAGAAGCCATATCACTCTTACCAAAGGGATGATACTATCTCATACAATAGTGATATCCTCACAACAATAATACAAGTCACAAAATAAAGGTAAGAAAATGTGTAACAATTTAGGTCTTACAAAGGATTGGTTTCCAAGAAATTGATCTCAAGTCCCTCACAAAAACAAAGTTTTAATCACAAAAAAACAAATGAGTTTTCTCACTAATTTTATATTATATGAATATGCAAATATGATGAAATGAATTATCTAAAGGTATTTGCAGATAAAATGGCAAGCAAACAACTTTTAAAACATTTTTTCAAGACTAGGTAATGTGGGTAATGAAGCAATGTAATTACTTGTAAAATATATGCTATATTGTAAAAAAATGTTGCTGCAAATTTTATGAAAATTATGTTAGGATGATATTAAATATTCACACAAAAATTATTTTAGAGTTAAATTCAAAATAATTCACAGAATATGGATAGACTAGTTGAAAACCACACTTAAGCCAAAGGCAACTATGCTTACACTTAATTAAGACCAAAGAGTGCTATTTATATAAATTTTCTAAAATAATATGTTTCAATAATTACACCTTAGATGATAGATAGTTAAATATAAAAAATAATCCAAAGGTGATTCAAACACAAGGCAAAATCAAGTTCCACAACAAGTCACTAACTTACAAAATGGTTTACAATAAAAAAATTTTATGAAAAGATGTATACTATAAAAATGTTTTATTTTTTATGTTAAGATAAAATAATAATCATTTCAAATCATTAAATGATCATAGATTAAATTTATAAAATAAATTGTCAAAATATTTTCACAAAACTTTTCAAATCAAGATGTATGAGACTAGTATACACAAAATATGAAGCTTCTACTTAAAGAACCAATAAAAACTAATAATTTGAAAATCAAAAAGATCTGAAAATGTATGATTTAAATCAATAAAATTATGAATTACATCAGTATTTCTTACAAGAATATTTAATAAAATAGCCACAAGTGAAAAAAAGCAAGTCTACAATTATTTTCACTAGAAAATCTCAACTAGTTAACTCACCAACATAGAATAATCCAATAGAATTTGATATTTATAAATTCTGGAAAAAATATATGAATTCAATCATTAATACGATGATGATTATACATCAAAAAAATCAATCAAAAATATTCTCAAATAAAAACACAAACATATTAAAATTATATGCAAAACATATAACTTTAAAATCCATAACGAGTTGATCAAAAAGACTTGTGATATTTGAAAATAATTTTGACTTAAATAAAATATGGAAATATATAATTTTAATTATTGATATGATGTATTTTCTACAAAAATAAAATTACTTCAAAATATTCACACACAAGGTCACAAGATGATTTAAACTAGATTCACATTAAGCACAAAAGAAAGATTACAAGTTTGCACCAAGAATCGCAATCATGCTATATCTCTTTAGATTTGTGAATAAGATGTAATGATGAGATTATGAATCACATAAAGTCTAAATAAAGAGTTAGAAAGTTCTTAATGAAACTGTGGATCAATAAAAGAAAATTTTAGCAAGAAGACACTAAATTTTTATCTAAGGTAAAGCCTTCAACCCACTAGTTTTTTTTTTTTTTTTTTAATTAAAACCCACGGAGGGGCCTACGCGTTCATATCAAAATTGCGGTTACAAAGTCCTTAAAGGAACCTCCAGCCCTCTACTGCTCCAAAGAGCTACAAGATTAAAAGAAATAAAACCTAAGAGCCGGTGGTTCCTTGTTCTAAGGATACAAAAATAATAAAAGAAAAGACTCGGGCTGTAAGTAGATAGCACCCAAAAAAGGAAGATCTATAAATCAGAATTCAGCACCATCTTCCTACAAAAAAGAAGAACACTATAGAAAAAGAAGACACAGCTAGAAATAAAGAGTACCTTGCAATTCTTTAAAATTCAAACTTGATCAACTAGTATAGGCCTGCAAAAAACTCTCAACAGAAGCAAGTAAGAAAGATCGCAAGTATCACAAAGTAAAGACCCGTAAATCTGCCTGAAAGGAGTACCAATATAAGAAAGTAATAGGCAATTCTGGAAGGCCAAACAATTAACCGTGAAAATCAATTTAAAAAGTCTAGAGAATGTAAAGACATTACCCTCCAGCAGAAAAATAACATCAGAAAGCATGTAATCAGTATTCTCCCTCCAGCTATTGAAGATGTAACCATTCCTCCAAATGGAAATCCCATAATTATTAGAGTGACACAGGAAATCCATCAAACTCAGTAGAATATTTAGAAGTTTAAGCTTTAAGAGTACCATAAGAAAGTTTGTCAAATTGGTTATGTTCAAATTAAAGATTCTAACAAAGCTGTGATAAACTAGGAACCTTAACATGATGGTGATGGGTAATATTCTAAGATATGGTTTAAGCCTAATACTCCTCCACTCTACACATGCAATCCTCCAAAGTTAGGCTTCAATCATCTTAATCAACTTGATTATTTGCTCCTTCATCAAGCAAATTATTTGCATCCATTAGAGAAGTAGTTGTAGCATATTGGGAACATTTCTTATAGATGATATCAAACTATTGTATGCTAGAGAATTTTTTAATATACAGATAAACTTATGTTCTAGATTTATACATAAATCTTACACACAAATTGAAAAAAAAAAAAATAGGAGACATCATAGATTTTAAATGGAAATCTTGAAAAAAAAAAACAAATGGCCCAACCAAGATAAAACTAATTGATGTAGTGGATCGTCGGAAGATGCGACCTGCAAGAAGGATTTCGGTTTCCCAATCCAGGGAAGAAGAAGAAAGGCAAGCTCAAAGGCTTCAAAGAGTGTAATATCATTCAATGAGTTTTTCCTACTACATTACTTGCTTATATAAGCTAAATAGAATACTCTAGAAGACACTTGTAAGAAGCACATAACAAACTAATTAAAATATGCCTAAGGAGCAATTTAATTAAGATGCTCTGCATCATTCTCCCCTTGCGTCAAAAAGGGCTCGACTTCGTCGAGGCGTGTTGTAGAGAGGGAGATAGGTGTAGAATTTATAATCAATCCTCCTGGGTCGAAGGCTTTGAATGCAGTTGAAGATTTTTTTTCCTATATCTTCATTTGCTTTCACAGTCATTAATTTGATTAGAAATTCAACATCAACAAGTTGACCAACCAGACCAATGCCAATGGATTCTTTCAATGATTTCTTCCAAAACCTCATTTCTTTTCCAGCCTCCTTCGCAATCTCTGATTCAGTAATACCCATAGAAATTCCAATGTTAGCAAGTTTGAGGGTAGGTGCATCATTAACACCATCTCCTGTCATTGCAACAACCTCGCCCGTTTCCTGCATGAGCCTCACAATTTATAGTTTGTGCCGAGGCTCAGCACAAGGGAAAATTAAGTCTATAGGCTTTGACAGAAGTTCAAGTTTCTAATTAATAAGAAGACGAGTAAAAAATTTTTTATCTGTGAAACTTCTCCACTTGACACCTTCCAGCTTACGAGCCAATCCAATTTCATGACAGATTAATTCTACAGTAGAGTCGTTATCTCCAATTATAACAATTACCTTAATTCCTGTTCCTCTACAATATTCAATTACTTTATAAACTTCAGCACGGAGAGGATCTCTAAGGTCAGCAACACCAACGAAGATTAAATTGTTCTCAATTTTATAATATTTGTTTGGATCAAGCTGCTTCTTGTGTGCAGGATGACTGTCTGTGCAGTAAGTTTTATATGTAAAATCTAAGCAGCATAAGCCTTTTGAACTTATCTCATGAACTTTGAGAATAATCAGTTGTCTGTATTGTTTGTCCTGAAATATTAAATCAATCACAGCAAGGAAATCATTAATACCCAACTGCCTGAAGTTATTAGCAACATTACATCGAGCAGCTTGTGAGCATGGCATTGGATCAGCTTTGTATGTGGCCTTCACATCAAGCATTTGCAAACCTTCCTTCTCTTGCACAGATCCTAGACTCTTGCCAGGAAGGCTCCCTTGCGCACCAACTGTTGTGAAGGAAACGAGATCTGAATTGCTTCGGAGTTGTGAGGGAAACAAGATCTGAACTGCTTTGGAAGAACTGGCGCTTGCATCAACAGGACCAAAATGCTGTAAAGAAACTTGGGTCATGTACCCAAAGGGAGAAAGACCACCATACTAACCTGGAATTTGCATTGGCAAGGGCAGAGATTCCACAGTTTTCTCTGTCATAGGCTCAGATTTTGCAGCTATAGACTGTTGCTTCTCCAAATCAAGTTGCCGATCACCAATGGAAAGGAGCATCGCGATTGCTCCTGGCGTCACTGTCTTCGGTGCGGAAATGCGCTCGTCGCCAGGCGTTGAAATGTGCTCGTCTCCAGGCGTGGAATCGCGCTCGTCGCAAGGCACTGGCTCGCGCTCATCATCTGTCTTGCGTGAGCAGCAGGGGCCGGATCTCGCGCGGGCTGTAGGAGGGGCCGAGTAATTGACGGAGTCGGAATGATTTCCATCCATGGCAGAGTCCGGAACCCGCACTGCCTTGTTGCCGTCCGCAGGCAATGCAGGAAGATGGCAAATCTCCAGCTGGAGCTCCATCCAGACGGGTTCACCACTGTTCATCATGATCCACTGAAGATCTAATCCCTCTTCCGCGGCGTCAATCTCGGTGTCAGACTCGGCGTCAAGCTCAGCATCAGGCCCGATCGCGAGTTGCAGTGACAAAGAATTAGGAGGGTTGGGAGTAGTAGCAACAGGAGCTAGCGGTGAAGGACTTGTTGGAGGATCAGATGGTGTGGACAAAGGGAGATGCGTCGGATCACGGGAGGTAGCTGAGGCAGCGGCGGGGTCCGGTCGTGGGAGACCGTCTTGGACGCAAGCTGCGGAATGGACCTTTAATGTAAGATTTGGGGGAGAGAGCGGGAGGGAAGGTGGAGGAGTGGGTTCTGAAAGCGAAGTGAGAGGGCTCATTTTTGGTACGTCGTATGCATCCGTCCTTCTGGAGTTAGAGTAGGTCGGGCCGTGAGCGGAGGAGTTTTGGCATTGGCGAGATGGGCCGTGGAGGGAAAGCTCTCTAATGGCGGAAGCGGGATGGGGAACGGCCATTTCTGGTGAACTAAAGCAATTGTAGGCTCTCGGATCGCCACTTGAGCAATGGTTTGAATCAACGGCGGTGTTGGGAATTGAAGAAAATGGAGGTTTGGGAACACGGATCTGGCAATGAAGCGGAGGAGGATCGCGCCATTTCAACGGAAGCTTGAGCGGTGGGTATTCCGGCGGTGGATCACGCCATTTGAGCGGGAGTTCGAGCGGAGCGTAATCATCAGCGACCATGGGAGTATGGCGGGACGGATGGCGTTTGCGTGAAGCGGAGGAGGGGATCGAAGAAGAAGAATGCCTCGGTATGGTTGCCGACGACATCCTCATCCTCCTTATTGACGGAAGAGTTTTGCGAATCTGATCAAGGTTTCTATCTACCTGATCGAGCGACTTCTTCGATTGAGCTTGATAGAAGGCGATCCGGCTCCGAGCATCGTCAGCAGCCCACCTTCCTTGACGTCGATTGTCGTTGACCGCCAATCTTGTTTTGCGGCTTCAATCGTCGTCGATAGCCGACCTTCCTCAGCAGTCCATCGATCTTCGCAAGCTCCAGGCTCTGATACCAACTGATGTAGTGGATTGTCGGAAGATGCGACCTGCAAGAAGGATTTCGGTTTCTCAATCCAAGGAAGAAGAAGAAAGGCAAGCTCAAAGGCTTCAAAGAGTATAATATCATTCAATGAGTTTTTCCTACTACATTACTTGCTTATATAAGCTAAATAGAATACTCTAGAAGACACTTGTAAGAAGCACATAACAAACTAATTAAAATATGCCTAAGGAGCAATTTAATTAAGATGCTCTGCATCACTAATTCATTATATAAATAAAATTATAGAGATCTTTGTTTCCCTTAATTCCAGAAGTTTGGATTATAAAAATATGAACTTAGTATAAGTGTCTTATAACTATAATTAAGATTGTAGGAGACGTTTTGGAGGGTTATTGTAGCAATAAGATGATATTAGTCAAGTATTAGTAGGAGGGTGATGGTAGTTTAACTAGAAAGTTTAGATGATTATGGTCAAATGATATAAGTTGGATGATAGTATGGGTGTCAATTTTTGACATGACCCAAAAATCTCACCCAAAACCATCCCAAAAAATCCAGGTTCGGGTCGACCCGATAAAAAATGGGTCAGGTACGGGTTCTATTTTTGGACCCATTTATAGTTTGGGTCATATTCGAGTCAATCTGGCAGTGCAAGTTTGACCCGAATTGACCTGATGTCAGCTATCATCCCATCGACCTTGATCAACTACGTTGCTACCGCTAAGTCACTATAGCCGACTGTCGCACTTGCATAAGCCTCTAGTTGGCCTAGCCCAAATCGAGCTTGCACACGCCCTTAGCCGAAGCAACTATCACACCTCGCACTATCGTCTAGCACACTAGTTCACTCGCTAACTCCCACACTCTCCAACTCATGCAATTTTGCTCGATGAAATCACAAGCCACTCACATTGGAGCAGTTTCCTAGACCTCGACGGAAACTAAACCCTATTCCGGGTTCACTGGTCTAGTTGTGTCAACCCAGAACCCGTGAGGATCGGGTCTAAGTTGAAAATCCTGACCAATGTTTTTGGTTCGGGTCAGCCTGTTAAATCCCTAATCAACTTGGGTTGGACCCGAACCCAGTCCATTGACCCAAATTGACACCCCTAGATGACAACATATTGGTGATAATGGGTAAAGAACATCAATTAAATGTCCTATTGTGATTGTATGACAACAACTTGATAATGGTGAATGGATTATAATAGTTGGGCAATGGTGGTTAAATGACACCAAATGACCTATAGTGATGAGGCTATGGCAATTAGTTGATGATGATGATGATGATGATGTTTTGTTGTGAATGTTGGCATTGAATGTCATGTCACTACAAGAAAAAAAATCATTAGCGACAATCAAAATTGGCCGCTAAAAATAACAATTTGGCCGCTAAATCAAATAGCGACCAAAAATAATTAGGTCGCTAGTTTGTCGCAGTAGCCTCGTCGCTAAGACTTTTCGTGACCAATAATTTTTTTTTTGTTGCTAAATTAGAGACCAATAATAACATTTTTCTTATAGCATCCAAGATAAAAATGGGTTGCAAAATGATCAATCAAATAAATCACACGCCCCTTTAATTTCATGAAGTGTTGATATATATAATTATGGATATCAATTTTGGTGATATTGAAGCTTCATTTGAGATGGCTTTCTTACTGTTTCTTAAAGTAATTATTAGTACAAAATTTAAAATTTTTGTACTTAAAAGATGCTTTAAGAAACAGTAAGAAAGCCGTCGCAAATAAAGCATTATTAAAATTTATTGCTTATCCAATTATAATGTCTTATCTCCTTAATCTATTTTCTTGTAGTGTGTAGACCTCTACATTTTCTTAGATCTTCTAACTCTCATTAATTTCAAGTCCAATTTAGGTCCTAGTTTTCTTCATTTTATGTAAAGAATCTTGGCCTACTATTAGTTGTCTAGTGATAATTTGATAATTTAAGTTGAAATTCAAAGCACTTCATTGGATGGCTTGTACTTATTTTCGCAACCATAAACCACTATTTTAGCAATTAAGGCTTTATTTGGTATAACTTTCTACTATTTTATAAAGCAATTTTTTTGTATAAAAATTTTTTAGTTCAAAAAATTTTTGTAGAAATTTTTTTTTAGAAAGCATTAAGAAAGTTATCACAAACAAAGCCTAAATGTTTTGAGAACCTCACACTTCCGTATTTTTCAGCTTGTTAAATTCCTCTAAATGAGACATTTGATTTAAGTGCAAGCGTGCAAGATTTAGAGATCATTTTATCCTCAAATTAATGTCATTAAATTTTCATATATATTTCAAGTGCTTGATTTGAGCACTTTATGAGTTAGATCATATAACTTTTGGGCCTCGTTTGGGCCAATTTTGTTATTGCTTCTTGAAGCAGATTTTTAATAAATAAAATATTGTTTTAAGAAGCAGTAACAAAGTTGTCATGAATGAAGTCTTTGTCCCTTGTCTCATATAAACTTTCAATTTGATTATAAAGTCCCTAAATAAAAGTTCATATGACTCTAAATTTAATTTTGAAAGTTTTCTATTAAAAAAAGAATAAAATATGTTTTTAACTTTCTGATTGGATATCTCGAATTTACTTTACATGAGTCGTTTCTTCAAAATCTCGCGGGAATTTGGTCGCAGGAAGTTGGGCAAGTTCGATACGGATTAACCGTCCACATGTGAAAACGTGCTCCCATCGCTCTTCTTATAGAAGCTCGTTCTTAGTGTAAGAAGCTGCATGACATCACTGCATGCGCGCTTCATTACGATCAGCAAAATCATGTTAACTATATGCGGTTATACTGAGATATAATTATTAATATTGAAAAAGACATATGATGACTCCAAACATGAAACTGTTACGTAATAGAGTATAAATAGACTTGCTATAGATTAAAAATTTTTCTTTATTATATAATTTTATTCTTTTTATGATATAAGTAATTCTGAACCCGACATATATGATAAAAGTTGAGCGTTTTTTTTTTTTTAAATAATATTTAGTGCATTCATAATAAAAATTTTTTGCTCCACCTCTGAATCCCCTCAAGTAAAAGAAAGCTAAACTCTTAAATATTGAGGCACATTTTGCTGTAATGCCTAAAATTTTTATAAGAAACTTCACAGTTAAGCGTGTTCATCCCAAAATAATTTTCGGAAGTGTGACCTACTGAAACATTACACCAATATGACATAACCGAGAGGCTATTAAGTCAACACGAACAATATCTCTATAGTTAAGAATTTGGGTTGTTAAACTACCAAAAAATTACTGTTTCCGCAGCATTTTATAGCAGCGGTTTAGAAACCGATGTGAAAAATCACTTTTTACAACAGTTTAAATCGTTGCTGTTAAAATTTATTTTAATTCCAAACTTATAGCATCAATTTTAATATTCTAAAAAAAACTGCTACGAATATATTTCATAAACCCACCGATGAACCCTAATTTCCTAATATTATCGCGATTCAGACCCCTCTTTGTTCCCCTCAACTCTCCCTCTTTCCTTCTCCTTTGTGTATCAGCTCGTCTCCTTCATTATTCTCCGTTGAGCTGCTGTCGGAGGAGCGACACTATCACCATCTGTGAAGTCTTTCCAGCGAACGCAAATACAGTGGATTTGCATCAGTTTCTAAACCGCTGCAAATAAATTAATAGGTGTTTAAACCGCTGCAGTAGATCTTAAAAAGTGCTGCGAAAGCATGATTTATTAGTACTGAATATATGACGAATTTAATATTTTATTTTTACTGTTTATTTAATTCATCTATAAAATTTAAATATAATTTAGGCTTTAAATGTTTCATTTCAACTTTTTCATGTTTTTAAAATATTTGCATTGTTTCATATTCGTTCATTCCACCAAGCATGATTTGTCCTTATTGCAGACTGAAATTTGCTATACGTGATTTTTTAGTATGGATGGGCTTAATTTTTGTGGGGTAGTTCTGGCAAAATTTTCTTGTTATGTTCAGTAGTTTAAGTCATCAATTAGAAAGCTCTTAGAAGGGATTCAAGTCTTCTCCAATTATTCTCATAAATATAGGGCTAATTTTTCAATTTCAGTCATTTTAGTTGGATGGATCATTAATAATATTGAAATATGCACAGTATGTTGAACTCATTATTCAGTAAATCACGAATTAGCTACAATCTTATAAGAAAATGATGAAATCTGAAGTTATTTTGAAGCTTTGAAATGAGCGGTGCGATAGAGCTATGAATGAAAAGCACTACGGTGCTAAACTCTCGTGCTTATAAGAACTTAAATGAGAATTGCAGCACCGGGGTTTTCACCGTTATGGTGCGGAGTCAGAAATTTTATTTTTTAAATAAAAAATGTAAAAACATTATGTTAAGAGAAATATGTGTTTAGACCAATATTTTTTATTACACCACTTGCAAAATGTGCTATGATTGTGGTAAATAATCTAAACCCTTCTATTGTTTATGATTTTGAGGTTTTGCCGATTTTATCTCTCCTAAAATTAATAAAATGTAATATATCACATTCTAGAAAAAATTTACTATGTAAATTTTGATATTTGGAAGATATTATCATCTTGAACATTTTAATAGGTTACTATTAAGATTTCACTAATTGGTATATATATTAGTTTATCTAAAATGAGTAGAGTCATACTAAGTATGAAAGAATCACGATTTAGTGTACTACATCTATACATGAAATACGTTATATCCACATAGTTATTATTTATACATACATTTTTGCATAGTACATCCATAGTGATGAGTATAATGATAAATATTTTGGATGTGTACATGATGGTTGCTATTATAATTAAAATGATATGAAATATATATATATATATATGAAAAAAAAGGACTAGCTAAAAATGATTGATTGATTTAGGTTAGCTAGAATTATATTATCCTTTACAAGACGGTGGGCAAATGAGCTTTTTCTCTAAATAGGTTTCTCGTGTAATCCTAAGTTATATGAAATGAAAAGTGTAAGGAGATTGAATGATATAAAATGATATATTGACAGACAGGAAATGATGACATCTTAAATGAAAGTCACCTAACTTAGGCCATGTGATATAAAACTTATTCTTATTTATAGGACTAAGATGATTAAGATTGATTCTTGTTTAGTTTGAAGGGTCCATAAAACTTTATATAGGAAAAGAACCAAAAGTAGGCAGATTTCATGCCTTACTTATTATTGAACATAGAATATGTATAATACATGAGTACATAAGATTGCATAAGTGATATGATATAATATAACATGTATATTATTAATGATACAATTGATATATGTGCATGACAATATTGATATAATGATATATAATACATATAAAATCCATGATATATGACATTTATACATAATGTAGAATATAATATACATGAATTTATACTATACGACTATATGGCATGCATATTACATATAGATCACTTGCTCGATATCACAGGTAGATTGATATACATGATATGGCATATAGATAGAAAATAAGATTAAAAAATCATGTGCATGGCTTTATATTTGACATGGGTATTCAAATTGATAGAACAAAATGATTATTTATATAACTACTAATCATTTATTCCAAGTTATATTACTTGAATTATTTTCCATTGCTCAAATGTTATAGCATTATTCATATAAATTTTTATCTTTTTTCATTGTTACATGATTATAGTAATCTGGATTGAATGATTATATGCATACATCTTATATTACCTTACATTATTATAGTTGTAGGTTCTTATAACCTACTAAGATATTAGCTCACTCTATAATTTTTATATAATTTTCAGGAAAGGGTAAGGATCCAGTAAAGTGATGCCGATAGGGATTTTTTATTAGTTATTTTATATTTTGGTTTTATTATTTTGTAATTGGAGTGATTAATGATAGATTGATGTTGTTGATTGAACTCTTAGTTATTATACATGAATTTTGAGTAATGAAG
This sequence comes from Dendrobium catenatum, assembly GCF_001605985.2. Lineage (NCBI taxonomy): Eukaryota > Viridiplantae > Streptophyta > Magnoliopsida > Asparagales > Orchidaceae > Dendrobium > Dendrobium catenatum. Next base: position 1,076,164 of record NW_021319131.1, read on the forward strand.
TTAACATTATAAACTAATGTATATGACTTGATGCACATGAATAATAATTTATTACACTAAATTTATCTCTACTATCAAATTAATACAAGCTTTAAGGGATTAATTAGAAGATAAAACAGGCAATTCTTCCATATTTAGATCTTGGGGTGTCACATATAGTGACTCGAGGACTGAAAAAGATCAACAAAGGATGGAGGATTGTATTTAGATGATGGAGGTCTAAGGATCATGGAGGTCTAAGGATCATAGTCTGGTGATGGAGGTTGAAAGATGTAGTAGGGAGATAATGGTCCAAGGATCATAGTTAGGTGACTGTTGTCAAAGGATCATACTTACGTGATATATGGTGGAGGATTATAGTCAATAAATAAAGAAGATCAAAGTATCATTATCAAGCAAAGGTAGTTGAAGGATCATAATTGGGTAACAGAGGTCAAAGGATTATAATCATTAGGTGACTGAGGTTAGAAGGATCATATTTGGGTAAGAGTGGTCAGAGGACCATTGTGGAGCATTGGTAGTCTAAGGATTATTGCCAAATAATGGTGGGCTAGTTATCATAGTCAAAATGGATGTTTGAGAAACATACTCAAGCATTGGTGATTGAAGGTCATAGTCTGAGGGTGATACATGTTAAAAGGATTATAGTCAACGAGCAATAGAGGTCAAAAGTATCATATTTCTATGTCCATGGTTTGAGGATCATAGTTGTCGATCGACGAAGGCTCACACTATATAAAAAATATAGATTACCGACAAAATTTCTAGAAGAAATTTTTTTGTCAGACATTATGGTAGATTTTTTTATGGATTCCTAACGAAATATTTTCAATGGATTTAGAAGAAATTCCAGTAAAATTTAATTTTTTTTTTAAAAAAAAATCATAATAAATATTTATAAATTAAATAAATAATTTTAATAATTATTATTATGTTAAATTAACTAATTTAAATTAATTAATTAGCTCATTTAAAAAATATTGTTAAATATAGCTTACATGACATGTTTAGCTCAGCATTATATCTACCGATGGAGAGGGGTTTGAACAAAATCTTTTTTTAATTTTTAGCAGCAATATTTTCTTGCCTGAAATGTTTCTTGCTGATTTTTTCCACTGAAAATATTCTTGCTTATTTTTTCATTGGGTGTTTATTTTCCAATACGTGTTTTACTGGCAAAAAATTTTTTATTTCAAAAAAACTAATTACATACAAATTTTAATTTTTCGGTGAAAAATGACTGCTAAAAATGCCATTTACGATCACGCAATGGCCTAGCTATGGTGTTACTTTTAAATTCTTGAGCCTTAGAGCTCAATTGAGTCTCAAGCTAAAGTTTAGCCTCTAGTTCCATGCTCCTCCCTCCCTCTCGTGTAGAGATTGTGTGTGTGTGTGCGCCTGTCGGGGTATTTAAAGATTCTGAGGAGCTCATGCCCATAAAAATGGTGCAAATTTAGAACTTTCCATTAGATGGCCCATATTAATTATCTTGGACATGAAGCATTCATCAGCATTTAAGTGTTTTAATAATGTCAGAATAAAGCAATTTGGGCTTATTAGATTCGCCTTGTTGAGCCACGTGATTCAACTACAAGCATGTTAAATTTGTGGATAATTTGGTCTTCCAATTATTATCTTAAATTTTAAATTGTGCTTTAGGCCCTTGATTTATGCTCATTCAAGCTGAAATTGCACCATTCAATGGCATTTAAGTGCCACTTGATTGTAAGAAAATCTTAATTTAGTGATGTAGGCTCTAATTCTCCCCTATTAAAGGAGGAAAAAGAATCCTATAAGAGCTTAAAGATCATTGACGGAAATAAAGGTTCATCCCTTTAATGCAAACTCTAGTTTTCTCCTATACAAGAAGTTAGGACTATCATTTACGTTTTCATATATCATCAATGGACAAAAAGGCATGGTACTCCAAGACAAGCTCTAGGTTTCTCCCATAAATAGAGAAAACATTATCATAAAGGAGTTTAAAAACCATTGATGGTAACCAAAGCCCAATCCTTTGACACAAGATCTAGTTCCCCCTCGTAAAAGTAGGAAAAATTATCCAACCAAAGTTTAAAGACCATCAACGTTGATCAACGTAGAGGTAGCTCTCAGCTTTTTGTCACTATGATGAGGCTTTATTTTTTATTGAAAGAAATATTGAATGTATATGTCAGAGAGACTTAATTTTCAAGGCCAACAAGTCCTACTTTACTTCTACATCTAAGGCAGATCTTTCCTCATAATTTCAATAGGATTTGTGGGAGAAGAGACATTCCATTTAAGGGTTTCATGTTCAACATTTGATTGTTATAAGAGACTTTCTAAAGTCTATATTCTAATAATAAAATATATGATTATATTATAAGAAACCAATTATTTTTTATGTGGCCTTGGATTAAAACTCTTTATTTATAAAGAATGAATGTATGTTTCCATAAGCTTGACTAAATTCTACAATTAAGTTTCTAAAAGTGATGATGAAAGAAGATGAATCTAAACTCTTATAATAGTTGTCAAATATTATGAGAACTTTCCACCCATATGTCACTATACTTTCATATATAGACAAATATTTCTTCTTCTGCATATTAGTATGCTTGCTCATACTACATAATGGTGAGGCATCATAAATAATGTCATTTTGAATAAGATCCTCATATATATTATAGATAATTATAAAGAAATATGTCTTTCATAAGTTATGGATATAGGAGTATAAGATATTAAGAAAAATTCATCAAGGATGTTTGACCTATATTTGTAATATATATAGGTTAATATGTTTTTCACCCTAACCCTAACTTATGATGAATGATGTTGAAAGAAATCCATAAATATATTGTTCGTTGATGTCAATTGGAGTATAAGATATTAAGAAAAATTCATCAAGGATGTTCGACCTATTTAATATTTTTGTTAGAGCATTGCTAGATTACATTAACCTATATAGAAGAGATTGAATGAAACCCAACAAGGATATTTAAACTGTCTAAGATCATTTTTCATAGCATTACTTGATTACGTTAACCTGCATCGAAGAGATTGAGAGAAATTCATCAAGGATGCTTGACATATCTAAGGTTATTTGTGAAAGCATTACTCATTGATGATAAATTATATGAATGAGGTTGAGATAAATGAACCTAGGTTATTTAACCTATTCAAGATTGTATTTCAAAGCATTTCTTGTTGACATTAATCAATATGAAAGATATTGAGAGAAATCAACCAAAGATTTTTTATCTATCAAAGATTGTTTGTTAGAGAATTGCTCAATTAACGTTAACATGTTTGGAAAAGGTTTTGAGAAATTTATTAAGGATGTTTGACCTATCTAAGATTATTTGAAAGAGTATTATTTGATAACATTAAGATGTGTGGAAAAGGTTGAATCAAATTCCCTTCATAATGACTGTATCTTAATATTTAGAGGGGCATGTGCTATGTGTACGCTGAGTTGAAGGTAAAGTTTGGTCTTTTTTTAGATTGTTATTTATTTTTTGAGGATATAACCTTACCAAATGAGTAGAAGTCTGTCTATGGAGTAAATAGAATTTGACATTCATTTAAGGCTTTCTTAAAACATTTCCAATATTTGGAAGAAGGTTTTTGAAGGCTATATTATCCTTGATTTATATTGGATAACCTTACTTGACGGTAACTATGCTTGAGATATTGACTTCAACATCCCTTTGATGTTTCATCCAATCTTTCCCCCTATCATAATCTATTTTCTTATAAAATGGATGTAGTAATGGTTAATAGTTGACAAGGGTTGTATAAAATAATGCCTATTCAATATTATAAGTGGGGTATGTGATGTCCCATAATCTAATTTGGAAGAATTCTTTTAATCTTTTAAAAAATAAAAACTAATGTTATATAATATCATATATTAGTATTAAATATCAAAATAAAGAATGAAAGTTTGTGTAGGTTATTAGACCTTATAGAACTGTCCTAAGGCTAACCAAGATATCCTCACTTTGGGAAACCTTGTGAATCCCTTATAATTCCCTTTCACTAGATCTCTCACTCTCCAATCTAAAAATCTCTCTCAAACATACTCCCAATAGTCACTCTCAAGAAAAATTTTGAAGCAAAGGATAGGGATGACAATTTTAGGCCTTTATTTATAGAAAAAACATGAAATATTGTCCAAAAATTGAATTTTTACAAGAGAACCATCCATAATTCATACTATATGATCGAAAATCATTTGATATGAATAGTTCAAAAATCATGGCTTTATTTGGTATGAACTTGAATGAACTTTGTTTTGTATATTGACGGTCATCTGTATGACTTGAAATTTTACAGTATGAATAGTTCAAAAATTAACAAGTTCATATGGTACGATCAGGTACTAACCTAATTTTGTATATGATCAATCATTTGTTTGACTTTATATCTTATAGTATGAATAATTCAAAATAATTGTTTGTCATTTGGTAAGATCTAATACAAATCAAATTATGTATACTGTTAGTCATCTATAAGAATTGATATCATAATATATGAATACTTTAAAAATAAACAAGTTCGTATGGTATGATCTGGTATAAACCTAATTTCATATATTGTCAATTATTTGCATGACTGAATATTATTCAGTATGATCAGTTAAGAAAATCAAGTCATAGTATGAATAGCCAGATTCTGGAGAAAAACCTAAGTGAAATCATATAGTACAATTTATCATACAAGACAATCAGTTTTTTTAAAAAAATTATCACTCTCCCCCGTGTGTGTGCATGATTATCCAATTACAATTATACTTGCTCAGACTCAAGATATAAAATTAAAGATATACATACTATTTACATTTAATCTTATTCTACCTTATCTTGAAGTCTTCAACAATCTAGAGTAATATATGATTGTTTACCATAATTTTCACTAAACCTTGGTTCAAGGGGGGTTAACTTGGTCAAATTGACCAAGCCAGACCCTAAGTCCACTTCTATTAGGTTCAGTAGGTCAAACCAAGTCTGTTGAGCCCAGGTCCAGGCTCTAGGTCAACATAGTTGACCAAACTAGCCCAAATTACCCTTATTTGAGTTTTAATCAATTCCAAAGCCTCCTTTGCTCAATCCCTTACCCATTTGGACTTGATTGACCATGATGACTAGGTCAACTCATGGCTTGGTCAACCCAAGCATAATTTTGTCAAATTTGACCTATTTAGGTCAAATTCATCACTCTCTTTACATTTAAACTCATCCAAGAATTCCATTGACCCATAATATGGCCAAGTAAGTCTATATCCCTCCAAATTAACTCTAGAATTATTCTAGCCATCTAACATAGGGTTAAGACTATAAATAGAGGCTTAGGGCTTCATTAGAGGGATCGTACATTATTTTCTTCCCAAGCCCCCTCAAACCCGAGCTTTGTTTCCATTGAGTTCCCCTGGTCTCCTCCAATATCTCCTAAGTTAAGTCTAGCAAGACAAACCTCATCAGTGATAGGATTCCAGCAAATCAAGCCTAAATTTGACCAAGGCTTCCTCAGCTCAATCTGTAGCTTACCATGCCTCGGGTTCAATAGGAGAAATATTCGTGGATAGTAAATAAGCTCATAAAATTAAAGATATCTTGAATTCTCTAGTTGGATAGAGGTAAAAACCTAACCCTAGCTTAGGACACCTAAGGTTAAATAACTTTTCACACAATGTGTTTTAAACCTCAATTTTGGTCCATGATGAATCCTCTTCAAGTGTAGACGTTATGTTAAAAATTTTGTTTGATTTGATCCACCCAATCAAGAGAACGAAAAGAAATATCTCTTGAGGTTTCGGGTTATATAGTGTAAATACTACGTAAGATCTAGATAATTGATTGAAACATGAAAAGTCTAGATCTGTCCGTTCTGTGGCAATCGTTTAACCGTGGATCTGATCTTGTGGTCATTCACTCCATCCGACGTGATCTAGAACCGACATGATTAAGTCCGCGAGCACTGATTCCTGCGCCGCGGAAATCATTGCCGAAGATTGTGTGATGTAGGTTGGCCATGATTCTTCCGGTTTGGGATAGCCAATAAGAGGCCTCCACGTCTTCCCGCCACCATGTTTTATTAAAATTATTTTTAAATTTATTTTAAATGTTTATTTTAAATGCTCTTTTAAACTATATTTCTTCAAATAATTATTAAAATTTATTTTTAAATCCAAATAAAAACATATAATATATCAAATTTTAAAAATTAAAATAATTTTAAAATATAGTACATATTTTAAATTATTTTTAAAAACCCTTATTTTTAAGTAATTAATTAGTATTTAAACTTAAATTATATTAAGTATTTTTAAAATTAGAAAATTTATTCATAATAAATTTAATTTAAATCATTAATCCTTTTATTATCTAATTACTTTAATATTTAATTAGTATTGTATTAAATATTATATTAAATATTTTTTAAATTAAAAATTTATTTTTTAAATGTGAGTTTTTCAAATTTCTTGCTTCCCTCATTTTTTTTGCGGTTGGCTTGGAAGGTGAATAATCATCGTTCCTCCGGCGGCTTCTAGTGGTTCTAATATAAGGTAATCGCCTAGCAACATTTGGTTCGTGGGAAAATTTTTTAAATGGGTTGAAGGTCCCTGTGCGATCTTCTGCTGAAGTTTTTAATGGAGGTTCAGAAGGTATGTCGATTCTCACTAGCCAAAATAAAATTTTAAAAGAGATGACATTGATTATAAATGATGGAGGTTTGTTAAATACCAAGAAAGTCTTGGTAGTTTTGGGTAAAGGTAAAGATTTGATGATGGAAAATGAATTCAAAAAGCCCGAAACCTACAAGCTGCAAAGTCGGGATTAAAAAAGTTATTGGAAAAATTGATTTGGAAGCATGCATCTTCTTCAGATGGTTTGAAAATTTATGCTAAAAAGTGTTATAGTTCTGTTTCTCTTCTGGTGTCTCCTATTAAGAATGTTTCTATTAAAAATCTGAAAGTTTCTCTGGTGGTTGATAAATTAAGTTTAAATACAAATATAGTAACTAAGAGTATTCCATAGAATATTTCCTCTTTAACTGTAGAGAATAAGGAAGACCCTCAGGTTGAATATAAAAAGATTAATTTGACTACTCAATACAATAATAATCTACCTACATTTTAAAAAAAAGCCAGGTATTGCCATCTGCTTGGACAAGAAAGCCAAAATTTAGAACTGATAATTTGGAGCTAGGTTCATGTCTTAAGGAGGATGGGAAGGTTGTAATGCTTAATGTTTAAAAAGAGGTAGAGAATGCAAAGAAGTTGGAAAATTCTCTTGTTGTCAAAGTGTTTGGTGACAATATTCCTTTTCAGGTGATATGTCTTGAATTGAGAAGATAGTGGACTAAATTTGGAAATTTTCATATAACTAGATTGGACCAAGAATGGGTGTGGTTTTCATTTGAGAATTCTAAAATTATGGAGTCTATTCTGATGGGAGGACCTTGGTATGTTAAAGGTCATTTTATCTGTATTGAAAGATGGTCACTTATGTTCTCTCCTTCTTCACTTATAGGGCTTTCAACTCTGATGTGGATTAGAATTCCCAATCTGCCTTTGCAATGTTGGGATGAGATTAATATATGTAGGATAGCTTCCCAAGTTCGCAAACCATATTTGTTAGATGGGAATATATTTCAAGGGGGCAGAAGAGAGTTTGCTAGAGTTTGTGTTCGGGTATCGTTAGACAATAAACTTCCCTTAGGTTTTTTGGTGGAAGGAATTACGGGAAGATTCTTTCAAAAAATAGATCATGATGGGATTTCTAAACTTGGTTTTGAATGTGGTAAAATTGGTCATGATAAAGTGGATTGTCCAGATGTGAAGGTGGAGGTGGCTAAGGATGTTGTGAAACCTACTTTAATCAAGAATAACGAAATTCACGTGGACAAAAAAGATGGTGCTTATAAATTTAAAGAAAACAAGGGTACTTTATATGGGCCATGGTTACATGTTAATTATGGAAAGAAAATATTCAAATATGTTGATATGAGGTTGAATAAACAAAATGGAGTTTATGTATCTAACAAGAAAGTATTTGTTGCAAAGATTAATCAGCTTCCAAATGCTAAAGGAGTTTCAAGTTCTGATCAAAAGGTTAATGTTATACTTGGTAATAATTCTATTATATCTACTAATTTGGATGCTGATTTGGTGGTAAAGGAGGTTCCTGGTGGTGATAATGTTGTTGTTGAGCTTTCTTCTATTGATGCTATTATTTCTGGAGGTGTTGCTCGTGAGGTATTATCTTTTGAACCTACTATTTTAGTGCTTAATAAATTTGTTGTACTTTTGGTTTTAGAGGAGGCTGATCAGACAATGGAGTTGGGGGTTGTTTCGGGTAGTATTGTAGAAGAGGGAAAGATTGTAGTGCGTAGTGAGGGGAAATATGGGTCTTCTTGGCTGGTAGAGGGTGTTGTTGAAAGAGGGGTTGGGATAGTTGTTAGAGAGGTTAATTTGGAGGAGTTAAACATGTCTTCTTTTTAGGATGGAATTTTTGTTGATAGTTCTTCTTCAGGGAGTAAATTTAAAATTCTTAAAGAACTTAAATTGCTGTGTTCAGGTAATATAATTACTCGTAACAGGAAGAATGAAGGTGGTAAGAGTAAGAGGAATGGGGGTCCATTCCCCTTCATCGAGTAATGACTTCTTTTGCTTTTTGGAATTGTAGACGGGAAAAGAATGAGTCCTCTCTATATCTTAAGGAGTTTGTTAAAGATAATGATTTTTTTTTTGTTGGTCTTGTGGAAACAAAGGTTACTTATATGGATAAATTGCATATTCTTGGAATTTTGGGCAAGAATTGGGATTTCTTAATGGTCCCATTGGATGGACTATCTGGTGGATTAATGCGCTTATGGAGATTGGATTTTGCTTCTTTCTTTATTGTTGAAGTTTCTTCCAAATATATTATTGGCAAATTGAATGTGACTAATAAAGGAAGCTAGTTTGTATCAACAGTGTATGGGAGTAGAGACACTCTTAAAAGAAGAACTTTATGGGAATGTTCAGAGTTGCATTCACCTATAGATTTTCCTTCGATAATTGGAGGAGATTTTTATTGTATCCTTCACAATAGGAGAAAAGAGGAGGCAAAAAATTTGTATTATCCCAAGGTGCAAAGGATATGAAGATGTTTATGAATAATAATGACTATCATGAGGATGGGTTTGTGGGTCCTAAATTTACTAAGTGCGACAATAAAATTGGTGGAGCTCGCATTTTGGAAAGGCTTGATAGATGCTTAATAAATTTTGTGGCAATGAATTATATTCCCTTGGCTCTTATGAGACATCTTTCTAGAGTAACTTCAAATAATTATCCTACTATTTTGGAGATTTTTAAACCTATTATTATTCATAGTAGAGAAATTTGTTATGAAGATGTTTGGTCTTCTTATCATGTAGCTTCTGCTATTATTTCTAAATCATGAAAGAGTTTTGGGGGAGATGATCTAGCACTCTTGCTAATTTAAAATTTAAAAGGACTTTAAGAGCTTTATTTTTTTGGAGCAAAGCTAACTTTAAGAGTTTTAATTTGTTGAGAGATTCTTTAAAGAAAGAAAATTTTGAATTACAATTGGAAGAGGATGAAGGAAATTTTACTGAGGACAAGTTGGTGTTGTTAAGAGCCAAGATTAGTGAACTTAATACAACTCTTGCTCGGTTAAATACTTGGTGGAAACAAAAAGCAGAAACAAAATGGATGGAAGAGGGAGATTCAAATACTTTTTTTCACTCTTATGCTAATGTTAGGAGGAATACTAATTGGATCAATCAAATCAAACATGTGAATGATGTTTTGATTGATAATCAAGTGGAGGTGGAGGATATTATCATGGATTTCTTCAAAAATAAATGGCAAGAGAGGAATTGTTTGCTTCAAGGCTGGCCGAAACCTGTACAATCAATTGGTGAGGATGATCAAGTCAAACTTGATGCAATTTTTTCTAAAGAAGAACTTCAAGTGGTGGTAGACAATTTGGGTATAATATATCTCTAGGTATGGATGGAATTACATTTTTCTTTTATCAAAACATATTGGAAAATCATTCATGAAGATGTGTGGAATGCTATCAATCATTTTTTATGACAGGTACTATGTCCCATACTTGGAAAGAATGTCTTATTGTGCTTATACCCATGGTGAATAATCTGATGGTTCCCTCTAATTTTTATCACATTATTCTTTGCTTGTCGATTTATAAATTAGTGGCCAAGATGTTATTAAACAGATTGGAGGGATTCATTCATAAGATTATTTCAGATGATCAAGCTGCTTTTACTAGCTCAGAAAGTGTTTAATAAATTTCAATATTCCAAAGCTGATAAGGGACTTGTGGCTAAAAACATTGATATGGAGCAAGCATATGATAGTATGGGGTGGCCTTCTTTGAGACAAGTGCTCAAGTATTTAAATTTTTCTTTTAAGTTTATTGAAAATTTATTACAATGAGTCATGGAACTAAAAATTAGTATTTTGATCAATGGGACTAAATCTAATTGGATTTACACAAAGAGAGGATTTAGACAAGGGTGTTAACTATCCCCTTATCTTTTTACTATATACTCTTAGATGGGAATTCAAATTGCTCCTAATGCTCCCAGAATCTCACATTTGCTTTATGCATATGACATTATTTTTTTAAAGAAGCTAATATTAAGAGTGTTATAAAGGTGAAAAGTATTTTAAACAAGTACTGCAAATGGTCGGGTCAAAAGGTGAATGAAAACAAATCGACCATTTTGTTTGGGAAATTTGTCAAGCTAAATAATAGGAAAGCTATTGCAAAGATGTTGAATTTCAATATTGTTATTGAAATGTGCTATCTTGGAGTTAAGATAACTTTAAGAATGATGGTTGGTTCAGATATTCAAAAACTGATGGAAGTTGCTTTGAACAAATTAAATACTTGGGTAAGAAATTTATTTCTTTGGAAGGAAGAATGGTGTTGATGAAATCTATTTTTTCATCTCTTCCAATATTGTTGTCTATACATTCCTTAGTTCCATTGGGGATCTTGAAAGAGTTTGATAAATTGTGTAGACGGTTCATATGGAAAAAACAAAATGGTAAGGTAGGTATGCATTATGCTTCTTGGAATTTGTTATGCAAACCAAAAGATAAAGGAAGTCGTGGTCTTTTCTCTGCCATTACTAAAGTGGGACCACTTCATGCTAAGTTTGCTTGGAACTTTGTTATGAATCCAGATTCTTTGCTTAATCATAATTTAAGAGAGAAGTATGGTATAGATATTTGGAAAGTGACGGTGAAGAAGGGGAACTCTATTACTTGGAAAATTTTGCTTAATGGTGCAGCTTATCTTCTCCATATTCTTAGATGGAGAGTTTCTAATGGCCTTTCTATAAATATTCTACATTATACATAGATACTTGATAAAAACATTTCTAAGTGGCCTAATTTGTAGCTGACTTAGAAGATACGGATTATGATCTTAGTAACTTTATTGCAAATGGAGTTTAGAATGAAAATGATCTTCATTATATTTTTGGAAAGCATCTGGTTGAACTCATTTTACAAATTCCAATCTATGTTGACAATTGTATGGACCAAATTGAATTGAATATGAAGGCTACAGGGAAGACAATTACTGCATTGTCTTAGGATGTTGTTATGAATTATGAATCTGGTGTAGAAATTTGGAGTTGGATGAAGAAAATTTGCTTGAGACCCTGTGTGGAATTGTTTTGGTGGTGACTATATAATGATGTTATTCCATCCAATACTTTCTTAATGTATAGAAGATAGCTTAACTATTTTGGATGTCTAAGGGGATGCAAGAAGGTGGAAGATACAAACCATATAGCTGTGGAATGCGGAAAATTAAAGGATATCATAACAGTTTTAAATAAATGGGGATGCCAAGTTTCGATTTTATCTAATTTTTATAATTGTACAAATGAATTAAGGAGATTAGCAGGTACTAACTCATTCATTGCAAATATTTAATCCACTGCTATTTTTCTAGTTTGGAAAAGTAGAAAAAAGGTTCATGGTGATAATGTAGAGACAGTTTTGTTAATTTTTGCTAACACGGTATTCATGGCGTCGACATCAACTGGTATTAATGTTTATTTGGATTAGTGGGATATTAACCAGCATAAGCTATCTTGTTCTTGGCATCCCCCTCCACCCGGATGGATAAATGTTAACATTGATGCTTATTTATTAAGTAATAACAAGGCAGTTATTGGCGCAGTTTTTAGAGATCAATTAGGAAGATTTTTGTTGGCTTTTGGTGTCGATTATTTGCATTGGGACATAGCACAATTAGAAATATTAGCTATTTGTGCCTTGAAAAATGTTATTCAAGAATGGATGTTGGAAGCACAGGGAGTCTTCATAGAAGGAGATAATGTTAATATCATCAGATTACTTCAACATTCATTGAAGAATTTGAAGAATAAGGAATGGATGGAAGAAGACTTGTCTTTCATTCAATATTTTCATCACGTTTCCTTTAATTTTTATAGTAGAAGATGTAATAAATTAGTTGACTTTTGTACAAATTTTGCTTTGTTTAAAAATTTAATTTGGAAAGACCTTAGTGGTGCAGATATTCCTCCTTCGTTCTTATTACTTTTGAAGGAGGAATGTGATGCTTTAGATTTACTTTAAGTAGTTTATAATAGTTTCTTATTTTTAATGCATTGAGTATTTTATTTAAAAAAAAAAAAGGATGACCTTAAACCTTCTAAAATTTGTTAATCCAACTTAAATTTCGGAGAATATTACCCTAAGCATTAAAATTAACCTCAGTACACTAATATTTAAACTTTAATCAAAACTCCACTTTAACCTTTAACAAATCCAATCATACATAAGTTGAACTAATTACCCAACATATGACATATTTAAGACCACAACACCTATTATACACACATAGAATTATTTGTTAGGACATTACCTTTAGATCTAGGATAGGCCGGTATTTTCTTTCTATTTCTGTGATATAACGCTCTGCATGTGGCACGTGTGCTGGTTGTTTAAATTTTCTATTATAATTGTTATGATGATGAGCTTTATTATTGTATTAAATTTATGATGTAATGTGTGTTAGATTACCTATAAGTTAGAGTTAATCTTGCTACTAATGATGTTTTATGTAGATGGTCATGCTCATGCAGCGCTAAAAAGGGGGCTAAAATAAATAAATCATTATATAATTGTTACATGTGCTTCAGTCGCTTAGCCCCTAAATAAATAAGAGCATGATCAAGTATGCTGGCAAGAGTATTTTTATTTTCATATATAATTGGTTGATATGTTTTATTTTAACTGTTAAGAATAACCCTACAGGAGAGTCTAGATTTTCCTTTTTCATGATATAATTATATTCAATGTATTGAGTTGTGAAAGTCCATAAAAATTAGGCATTTTAATAAAATATGATGGATCCAAATAGAAAAAAAATTTCTTTACAGGAAATTTCTTTTCATTTGGGTACCCTACTAAGGATCAACCATAAGATGACTAAAGGAAGGCAATCCATAGAAGGACCAGAAGATGGAGATCAAGATTATATGCCTTGTTTTTAAGACTTATGTCATTCTATAGGATTAGAATTCAGGTTGTTTCCGGTGGAGCCTAGCCACATTTCCTTTCGGCAGACCATAGGTTATACATTATAGGACACTTTTCATGGACTTTTGGACTCTTTTTACTATAGTTGAAATTTTTATTGATATGTTTACTTTGCTTGCACAGAAGAAATTACCTATTTTTTATAGGTTTCTTTCTTGCAAGTTTATACGCCTGATTTTGCCAGGATCTTTAGGAATAAAATATTTTTTACTCATAATTAAAATTTAAAAGGTTAGGAATTAAATAACATAAAAATATAATAATATAGAGAATTAGCTAGAGGTCATTCTAGGTCGCATGCATCTTGATGCATCCTTCTCTTTCCTTGTTTAGACACTTCCCTTTATGTGGATAGAGTTCAGATAATCCGATTTATAAAGATGAGGTGAGGAACCTAGGAAAGTCTCACTACAGGAAAAACTGGTATTACCGATGCATAAAATCCGCCGATAAGATGTGAAATCCGACGGAAATATGGGTTTTTGGCGCACGTTCCGGCATAATTTGATGCACCAGTTTGGGTCGCGTCGATAAATATCTTCTAACATTTCTAATGCGCCGAAAAAGTTTCCGGTGCACTATCTGGCACATCACCGGTGCAAAAAATGTTGTGGAGCCGGCGACTTTCAACCGGTAAATTCTGGCGATAACTGCGCCGGCAATTTGCGTTGTATGAGTCCGCCGGTAATTGTAGGTAGATAAAGCGCCGTTCGTACGCTGTAAATAACCTAAGGGTTATTTACGGCGCATACTATACGTTAGAAATCTCCGGCGGACACGACACCGAAACACGTGCTGGTAATTTTTGGCTCACACAAAGATGCCGGCATTATCGATACGATTCGTTCTATCGTCGTTTCCGTCGAATTACCGGCATAAAATCCGTAGCATTAACAAAAAAAATTGCCTTCCCAACCAACAATTAAATTTCCACACCTGCAAACCTATACAAATATCTATCCACAACAGTTTATAACAATTCAATAGATGCATAAAAATATAAATACTCATTAAAAGAAACTGTTCAATAGTAACAACCAACTAAAAACATCACATATTGTTCAATATTACAGATTCAAAGAAATAAACAAGTTCATAAAATAAACTAAACTACTCTGAATCTGTGGACTCCTCCTCAGCTGGAGCTACCTCTTTTCCACTCAGCTGCTCCCTCATCTTGCGCATTTCATCCAACAACTGATTGTGTTGCTCCTGCATCTGCATTTGAACCTGTGCTTGCAGCTGAGCTTGCCAATCAGCTTGTGATTTCCTTACTTGTTCTAGCTCAGCTTGAAGGGCACTTATTTGTTGAGCATGTAAGGACTCATGTGAACTGGATACGAAGTTGGATGCAGTAGAGGAGGTCATCCCCTCGTATGCCTGAGCTTGGGAACCTAAACCATAAACTCTTCCATGCTGCATTCCTTTGACGGCCTGTGACCAGATGCGATACTCAGAAAACTCCACAGAGCCGCCAAAAGAGCCCTCACCTAATGCAGCATGAATCTCTCGAAGCCGTGTGTACTCCTCCTGTGAAAGTAGAATATAAATAATATAATTAAACTAAAAATAGAAAATATTATGCACATATACTTACATGGGCTTTTCTTGCTCTCTCATCAATCCATTGTTGATCCTCCTATCGCTTATGAGTGCGACTATGCAATTCCACAACAGTTGGTTCTCTACCCATCATCTCTTTCTAGTAGAATTAAGAGAATTTTATTAATACAAATTAAAGAATAATTTTAAAAAATATTTAAAATTCATTACCAAACGACGCCTGTGCTCAGTATGTGGAACGGAGCCGCCTGTATGAAGTGAACTACCCAAGCCACCAACATCAGAAGCTCTATTCTGTCGATTTTGATCCCTCCTCCTGTGTACTCTTCGCTTCCCCAAGCTGCATTCAACTCAACTCATATAACCTTTCCAATCCACAATGGTCGCTTCCCAGACTTTCTAATATTTGTGAACATGTCGCGCATCCGAGTAGACCCACGCTTCTCAAAATTCTTTCTAATTTTGTCATTATGTTGGGGCAGCCAAAAAAATTCTTTCTGCATTCAAATACATATGATATATAATATATTGGTGGGAAAGCTTAAGTAAAAAAGAATAAATCATTTAACATAAAAATTAAAACCCAAAAATACCTCAAACTCTCTAAACCACATCTCCCGGACTTCTTTCGGGACTTTCTTCCAAGAAACATAAGGAGCGTCGCCACCAAGTGATTTTGCTAAGGTCCAGCTGTAGCAGGCTGATGGGGTGGTGGGGGGTAGTATGGTGGAGCATATGGTGGAAATGGATAAGTAGGAGGGGCACCAGCATAAGGTGGGGGAGTGTAGTTCTGGTAGAAAGGAGTACTCTGCCCAGGATCTGGTGAAGGAAATCACAGGTCTGCTGAGTAAAACTATGGGCTACTAGCTTCAGGAGTACGTAAAGGCTGCGTAGCAGGCTGAGGCTGTGTAGCAGGTTGAGATGAGGTGGTCCCCTCAGTACGTACTGTCCTAGCTGGTCCAGCTGCAGTGATCTTCTCAGTGCGTCTGTTAAAAATATTTTTTATCAATCCTATACTAGGATCTTCACCTGAAGCCATCTGCACATAAATAAAAAAGAAATATTAGAAACATGAGTTATAACAAAAAATTAATAAAAAAATAACGCAGCAGTAACAATAAAATAAATGCAGTGAAGTAAAATGCAGGGAAGTAAAATAAAATATAGTGCAGTAGCAAAAAAAATTAATTTACCTTATGTTAACTCATCATTTGTTGATTAACTTTCATAAGATGATACACTCTCAACATTATCATATTCATCATTACTTCCTCTATGGTTAGATCTACCTCCTCTAACTATAACTCGCTCTCATTAATTTTGATTTGGTCATCTACTTTGATTGGGAGATTTTTTAAATTTGACATAAACTCTTCTTTATGTGCTGATGGTATTGAAGTGGTTTTCTCAATTACTCCCCTTGGTTTTGTCTTCATAACTACCAGCCAATCCTATTTGCCTCGTATTCTGCTTGGATAGTTAGCATAATAGACTTGAGTTTCCTGACTAGCAATGATGAATGGATCAAACTTTACATATCTCCTAGCCTGCTTTACTTCTATTATACCATAAATTGGATATACTTTTGTGCCTCTATTTGGTAATGGATCAAACCATTCACAATTGAAGAGACACACAATATTCTTGTGACTGGGATATTCCACCTCTAATATTTCTTGTAATACCCTGTAGTATTCAGAATCATCCCCTGTATGGGTGTTCCCTCTTACACATACGCCAGAACTTTCTGTCTTCCTACCTTCACACCAATTTTTTGTTTGGAATTTATAACCATTGACCACAAATATTTGATAACATTTCACTAATCTATTTGGTCCCCAAGCTAACTCAGATAACCTTGAATACTGCGAACTGTCTTCAGTGTGTACCTTTAAATGAATAATATGTTATTGTTATTAATATTAATTACAGACATAACTCATTAATTAAGACTAATTACTCAAAATATACTGTAGTTTTAAACCAAGCAGTGAATTCTTTTTCCACTATCTTCTGGACTTTTCCTTCTTCTGATGTACTAAGACCATCAATGAACCTCCTACAAATAATCATCTTAAGTTTAGAACAAAGTTTAAAAGAAAATTGAAAATATAAATAACTTAACTCATACTTACTCGAGATACGGCTCAACTTCATCACAGTTAAGCAAGATGTACAATGTGATAACTGTCATCTTCTTATCGGTCAAATAACGCACGGTGCTAGCGCCTAAAGGTTCTCCAATTCCACTGAATACAGATATATTAGAGGATTTACCAACATTTTGAGGTGCTAAACTTTCACCTGATTGAGACATTATTTCAAAATAATACGAGCAAAACTGAGTTGTCTCGTATGTTAAATATGCTTCATAGATAGAGCCTTCGGGTCGCACTTTATTCTTAGCGGTCTTCTTAAGTTTATTTAAATATCTCTCAAAAGGATACATCCACCTATACTTAACAGGTCCACCAACCATAGCCTCATATGGTAAATGAACAGGTAGATGCTCCAAAGAGTCAAAAAAGCTTGGAGGAAATATTTTCTCAAGTTGACACAAAATGAATGGAATTTGCTGCTCCATAAGAATCAAGTTTTCTACATTTAATTTAGAAGAGCATAAATCTTTGAAGAAAATACTTAGCTCGATCAAGGGCTTTAAAATCTGATCTGACAGATAACTAAAAGCAGTTGATAAAAGACATTGCATGAAGATGTGACAATCATGACTTTTCAATCCGAATATCTCCCTGATCTTATGTCAACACACCTATTTAGATTGGAAGAATATCCATCAGGTACTCGTAGGGTCTTCACCCATTCACAAATTACTTATTTTTGCTCTAAAGTTAATGTGAATGGAGCTTTTGGTTTGAGAAATTTTCTCGCTCCACTATCCTTCAATTCCAAAGCTTTCCTTTGACAAATCTCCTTTAAGTCCATCCTTGCTTTTATATTATCTTTCGATTTCTCTTTGATGTCCAAATTTGTATAGAAAATATTATCAAAAACATTTTTCTCTATATATATAACATCTAAATTATGTCTAATCAAGTTTGTTCTCCAATATGGCAACGACCAAAAAATACTTTTCTTGGTCCAATTATGGTTGACACCATATTCTGGCAATCTGAACTCAGCTAATATTGGAGAATCCATTATGGTGGGCAAGAACCGTACTCTTTCAAAAATTTCTTCACTACTAAATCTTGGAGGAGGCTAAAACATCACCATTTTATTTTTAGTAAATGCTTCTTTATTTCGCCTGAAAGGACGACTTGGAGGCAAAAACATTCGATGACAATCGAATCAAGTGTTCTTCCTACCATACTTTAAAGTGAATGATTTTGTATGTTCCATACAATATGGACAAGCTAACTTGCCTGAAGTATTCCAACCTGAGAGCATACCATATGCAGGAAAGTCACCAATTATCCAAAATAATGCTTATCTTAGTGTAAAATTCTGTTTGGTGGAGATATCATATGTACTTACTCCCTCTTCCCATAATAAACTTAAATCATTAACCAAAGGATGTAAGAATACGTCAATCTTCACTTTTGGATTATGTGGCCCTACAATTATAAGTGTTAGAAACATATAAGGAGTAGTCATACATAACTCTGGAGGAAGATTGTAAGGAGTGAGTATCACAGGCCAACATGAGTACGGTGTAGCCGACTGACTGAATGGAGTAAAACTATCTGCGCATAAACTTAATCTAACATTTCTTGGTTCTGCCGCGAATGTGCGATGTGTACAATCAAAGTGCCTCCAAGCCTCAGCTTCTGATGGATGTGTGATAACACCTTCTTGTGGAATGTGATCATTATGCCATCTCATATGTGCAGCAGATCTCATGGATGCATATAGTCGTTGTAGTCTCGGAATTATTGGAAAGTAGAACATCCTACTAACAGGCACATCCTTCTGCTTCCTTTTATTTCTAGATTTTGGTTTAAATCTTAGTGCATTGTAATGACGGCATGCAATTTCTGATATATCATCTTTAAAGTATAACATGCATCTATTGACACAACAATCTATCTTTGTGTATGGCAAACCAAGTTTGGAAACTAACTTCTTTGTTCAATATAGATCTGTAGGATTTAAATTATCTGTCGGATTGGTTTCCTTAAGCAACCCAATGAATTGATTAAAACATTCACGAGCAACATTATATTCATCCTTGATGCTTAACATTTTCACAACAACACATAATTCTGAGTGAGTCGTGCACCCTTTCCAGATTGGTTGTTGGGCAGCATATAATAAATCATAAAAATTTTGTGCCTCCATATTCGGTAACTCTTACGTATTTTGTTCAGTTTGTATTACAGTTGCATCATGAACTAATTCCTCAAGATTTGGTCGGATATTTTTAGCCTCAACAATATTTCTACTTGTAGAAGGACCGCATTGATAATCAAATTGTGACTCATACTCACCATGAGAATTCCAATACCAATACCGTGGCATGAATCCTCTACGATGCAAATCAACAGTTACATCATCTAGTCCTAGGTGCACTAGATTTTTGTGTTTAGAACATGGACATCGAAACTTTCCTTCTGATATAAAGATGGGTAGTTGTTTCGTTTGCTGAATGAAAATGTCTATTGTGACTCATACTCACCATTAATGAATTCATCTGTTAATGTCTTTCGACCTTGAGATAGTCGGTTATACATCCAATTTATTTGATTTCTAATAACCAAAACCTACATATAAGAGCAAATAAGTAATGGATTATCGTGCTTAAGTAGATCTAAAACTGATTATATATGGATGTAAAAAGATAGGATGCTTGTAAAAAATTATGATCATTTAGTATTATCTCTAAGAGTAAAGACACTCATTCACGTACATGAGCATCCTCATCTCTGCAATACTTTTCTATCAATCACACAATAGGCCTGAAGCATTGTCTCCATTTAGCATTGTCTCTAAGAGTAAAGACACTCAGCCACTTGAGCATCCTCATCCATCTCTACAATACCCAACTTAATTTTTTACTTCTCTTTTAATGGCCAAAATTATGTGACATAAAGCATTGCAGGTCTCACCACCATTTATAGATTTTTTTTTGTAAGTTTGAGTGGTACTTTTCTATCACACAACAGGTTTGATGTTTTCCTCCACTTTAACCAAACAACTTGAGTTTCACTATCACTTATATCTAAAACATGTATTCTTATTAATGACTTTATCGCCCAAAGTCATAATCCCCCCACTAGAGCTATCACTATTAAAATTACATTCTATGTATTCGGTTTTAGATATTCATTACATTGCATTGTAACAAGTTTTGGACAAACTAGGTGCTGGGTCATCTTAAAACATTTCAAATATCACATTTAAAATTGCTAGGAGCTATCACATTTAAAATTACATTGCTAGGAGATCTACTCAAATGAAAACCTTTAAACTCTAACGTTGACCTCCATTGTTCAAGTTTACCTTAACTTCGACTCTAGTCTTATCAGCAAGAAGAATATCATCAGCAAAAACCATACACTACGGAACATCCTCTTGTAAATGTATGGTAAGAACATCCATGGCTAAAGAAAAAAAGACATCCATGGCTAAAGAAAAAAAGATATGTGCTTAAACCTAGTCATTTATGTAATCCAACTGAAATAGGAAAATATTTTGTCAAACGAAACGAAAAAAAAAAACCTTCTGTCGAGATGAACGACCATTGGCAAAGATGAACGACCGTTAGCGACCAGGAAAGTTAGGATCCTCGGTGAAGTCCGGTGACCGTCGGTGACCTTGATCTACGGTGAGCGATGGAGGGCTACGAGCAAAACAGGCGAGGTGAGAGAGCGGAAGGAAACAAGTGATCAGCCAGAGGGGCTCGGTCTCGAAAAATAGAGCTTTCGCCGGCGGATTTTCTGGCGTCAAATCCACCGAAAACAATTCCGGCACATTATGCGCCAGTTTTATTTCGTTGAGTTTAAATACACCGGCGCCATATCCACCAGTAATTGCGCCGGTGATTTTCCGCCGTAACGTGCGAAGGAACAAGTGAAATGTTGGTTTATGTCGTCGCCCATACCGGCGCAACTGACGCCGGAAATATTCCATCGTACAATGCACCTAAAAATGCGCCGTAAAGTTTCTATCACGCCAAAGCGCCATTACATGTGCCGTTATTTATCGACGCATAATTTCCGCCAGAAAGTCTGACGATAATTGCATGTTTTCTCGTAGTGTCTAGTCTTCTAAAAAATTATTTTGTAAACCTTTTTAAAATTTTATGCATTCTTGATTTGGAGATTTTAACTAGCTTGTATTGTATTAGAGACTAACTAAAATAAAAATTTAATTGCATTAGTCTTAGAAGCATACTACCCTTCATAGTATAAGGCCACTTAGGAACCTCACTAGATGTTGTTCTTAATTTCTAAAGACTCAGCTACCCAACCAACTTTTATAACGACCAAATAATATGGATTTTACACGACAAGATGGTTAGCTGACTTTCCTTTTCATATAGGATATAAGCCAAGAATAAATTAGCTAAGATGCGGGTGTTAGTATTATGTTTAGAATACTAAACCCACTATAGATTTAGGGTTCAAGGTCACTACTATTGGTATCCTATAGTCTGCCTCATTGGTGGGTAAGTCCTCTATCCTTCAGAGGTTATAAATCTCATCTATCTACGTCACATGGATGACGTCACCTCCATCTTTCTCTCTTGTATGCTCTAAGTGCAGTATTATCTTTTCTCTAGTTTCTTTTCACTACCTTAATCCTTCCAAATGATTATATGATCCATGCATGTTGACCAAGCCGAGTTGAACTTTTTTATCCCTCTAAATATGAAGCTTCTAGATTACTCCCTATATGTTAATATCATCTGATAGAATAATGTATAGTCCTTAATTGAGTCTTATTAGGCCCCAGCTTAAGATGTAATTAATCAGGTGGTCTTACACTAGTGGGAAATTGAATCCCACATCAAATAAACATCTCTCGAGTTGATATGTTGGGTGAGAGAAATCTCGTGACTTTGATCATATTATACATATTATTACCCATTGAGGTGTATAGGCGAAAGCCAATATCCTACATGATTAATCATATGTATGATCTAATATGCCCTATCATTGGCCTGTTGTTAAAGAGTGCAAAGTCCTACGTCTTTTTTGTCCTATGGGATAGTGTGATCGTACCCTTTACATTTTGTCCCCTGGTTAGTGGTGTCCTTTCGAAGGCCCACAAATTTCTAGAGACTACGGTGGGACAGATTTATCTCGCCATCTTTAGATCTTATATTATTCTTTCTTGTGTGTACGCTGGTTTTGTTACTCCTTAGTTAGGTCCTCACTAGTTAGGTTCATTTTTCCTTTGCTAGGGTCCTCCCTAGTTGGGTCCATTTCTTCTTAGCTAAGTTCCTCCATAGTTAGGTTCATTTCTCTTTAGCTAGGGTCCTCCCTAATTAGCTTCATTTCTTCTTATCTAGGGTCCTCCTTAGTTGGTTCATCTTATTCTTACCTAAGATTCTCCCTAGTTAGGTTCAATTCTTCTTAGGTAAGGTTATCCCTAGTTAGGTTCTTTCTTTCTAACCTCCTGGGCTATTCCATCCCTTATTTATCCTTCTTTCTTCTTGATATCATCTCATATTGATTATGTTAAATCTATTTACTTTTGTTGGCAGAAAGTGTCATGGCCTCCTTCATTCCTTACATTACCTTCGGTTTCAGTTCTGATGCATAGGTGACACTTTCTGAGTCCCTGCTAACTAGTCATCCCACTGGATGAATCCTTTTTGGTTCATTCATTGACTCATCCTTCACTAAACCTTGGGTCAAGGGGCATTAACTTGGTAAAATTGAACATGCCAGACTCTAAGACCACTTCTATTAAGTTCAGGGAGTCAAATAAAGTCGATTGAGCCCAAGTACAGGCCCTGGATCAACCTAGTTAACCAAGTCAACCTAGGTTGATTAAACTAGCCCAAATCACCCTTATTTGAGTTTTAATCAATTCCAAAGCCTCCTTTTCTCAATCCCTCACCCATTTAGACATGATTTACAATGTTGACTTGGTCAACCCATGGCTTGGTCATCCTAGGCCTAATTTTATCAAATTTGACCTATTAGGTTAAATTCATCGCTCCCTTTACATTTAAACTCTTCCAAGCCTTCCCTTGACCCATAGCATGACCAAGGAAGCTTAAATCCCTACTAACTAACCCTAGAAATGATCCTATCCATCCATTATAGGGTTAAGACTACAAATAGAGGCTTAGGGATTCATTAGAGGGATCTTGCATTATTTTTCTTCCCAAGCCTCCTCAAGCTCAAGCCTTAGTTCCATGGAGTTCTTGTAGTCTCCCCCCATCTCTCCCTAGTTAAGTCCAACTGGTCAAACCTCGTCGGCAATGGGATATCGATGAATTAAGCCTAAATATAACCAAGGCTTCCTCAACTCGATTTGTAAGTTACAAAGCCTCGAGTTCAGCATGAGAAATATTCGTTGACAGTCAACAAGCTCAAAGAACTAAAGATCTTGGGCTCAAAGAACTATAGATCTTGGGTTAATTTCTTTTTAAGTATTTAATTAATATTTAATTTAATATTATATTAAATATTTTTAAAAATTAAATAATTTCACATTAATATATCTTAAATAATTAAATAATTATTTTAAAATAAATTAATTTAAAATTTTTAAAAAATAAGGTATATTTTTATATTTTAAAATAAATTTTAATAATTTTAACACTTAATATTAAATTAATATTTTTTTTCAAACATTTAAAGTATTTTATTATAAAATCAGAGAATTGTTTCTTTAAAAATATTTAATTTTAAATTAATTTTTATATAAAGGTATTTTTATTTAAGTAGCTTCTGATTAATTAAATATTTAAATGATTAATTGTTTTTTAATTAAATTAAACTCAAATATTTTTAGACTTCATAAGAAATTATTTTTTAAAATTATTTTTAAATTTTAGAGAGCTTTCAAAAATCTAATTTAATTTAATATTTATTTTAAAATTATTTTAAATCACTTTTATTCTTTATACTTTAAAAATTTGTAATAATTCAATTTAAATCCTAAAATTAATATATTACCTCAAATTTTAGAAAATTAAGAATTATAATTTTAAATTAATTTAAGTGATAAAAACTAATTATTATTATTCTTTTTTATTTAATTACTTTATATTTAATTATATTTTATTAAATTTTTTGAAAATTAAAAATTTATTTTTATTTATTTTAAATTACTTTTGGTTGCTAGTGGATCTCTCAAAATTATTTTAAATTATTTTTAAATATTTTTTTAAAACTTATATATTTATATAGGTCAATATATATATATATATATATTTAAATCTTTAAAAATTGAGAGATCCTTCTAAAATTTTAAACATGGGTGAATCATATGAATAGAATTCGTGGGGAAGGATTAGTAAATAATTGGATTCTAATTATTTACTAATTATTTTATTAATACTTTTAATTATTATTTAATTTTTGCATATTTAGGATGCATGAGAACTTAGCCTAGGCTCTCCTAGTTCTAAGGACATGGCTTGTGATTGTATGTTGAATTTTCCTTATGTTACCCAAGGGTTAGTTATCGACACTTGATTTAAAATCTATTCAACTTAGCAACACCTTGAGAATAGTAACTAGGGGCCCTTCTGAAAAACTTAGAGAAATGCTAAGGATTAGGTTACCCCTCCAAAAGACATGAAACTTAAACCATTTAAACCTAGTGACATTTTAAACTTTCTAAAATTTTCTGAAAAATTTTAGGACCCTTTAAGACACTTAATTAACAAACCCAAATCTACCATCTTAATTAAACCCCAAAAACTTCAAAAAAATTCCAAATTAAATTAAAACTTTGTAATAAAAATCTCCTTAATTGGACCGTAATTTGAACACTAATTTACTTTTGATTAAAAATCACCCTTTAATTAAATAAGTTTGTTCAAAATTATTAAAAATTTTAAACAAATTTCTCAAATACTTGGTAACACTCCCTTAGGTCATTCCTGAACTTTGGAGGTGATCCCAAGAGGTATGGACTCCATTTAAATAAAAAATTTAAAATACCCTTAATTAAGCAATTTTAATAATTCATTAAATTTTCAAACTTTAAAAAATCATAACTAATTCTAGAAAAATCTAAATTGGGTAAACTAAAATATATTAAACTCTAATTAAAAAATACTATTTACTAAAAAAATGAATATTCCAAAAACTTGCCTAAATTAAAAAATCAACTTCTCGATCAATTAGAGTTTGATAAAGCAATCGTAAACAGCTTGAACTAATTACCCAATATAGGATATATCCAACACCACACAACCTACTATAAATACATAGAATTATTTATTAGGACACGACCTCTAACTCTAGTATATATAGGCATTTTATTTATATTTTTATGATGTGACACATTACATGTGGCATTTGTGTTGGTTGCTTTAATTTTTTGTGATAATTATTGTAATGATTAGCTTTATTTTTATTTTATCTTTATGATATGATGTGCTGTAGATTACCCATAGGTTATGAGCGATCTTACTACTAACTATATTTTTTGAAGGTGTCCATGCTCATGGAGCACTAAAAAGGGGGATAAAATAAATAAATCATATATATAATTACTACATGTGCTTCAGCCGCTTAGCACCCAAATAAATAAGAGTGTGGTCAATTGTGACTGGCAAGGGCATTTTATTTTTATATATAATTACTTGGGATATTTTATTTTAATTACTTAGGAAAACCCTACTAATGATTCTAAATTTTTATTTTTCATGATATAATTTTATTTTATGTATCGAGTTGTGAAAGTCTAAAAAAATAAGGCATTTTAATAAAATATCAGGGATCTTAAGAGAAAAGAAAGTCTCTTTACATGGAATTTCTTTTCATTTGGGTACCCTACTGAGGATGAACCATAAGAAGACTGAAGAAAGGCAATTCATAGAAGAACCAGATCATTGAGATCAAGATTAAATGCCTAATTTTTAAGACTTGCGTCATTCTATAGGATTAGAATCTAGGTTATTGTTGGTGGAGCCTATCCACCAGTGCTTTTCTTTAGACTCTAGGTTATACATTATATGGCTCTTGTAGGACTTTTAGACATATTTTACTCTAGTTTTTATTTAATTGATGTATTTACTTTACTTGCATAGTAAAAATTACCTGCTTTTTATAAATTTCTTTCTTGCATATATATGTGCCTGATTTCCCTAGGCTCTTTAGGGATAAATTATTTTCTACTCGTGATTAAAATTTAAAAGGTTAGGAATTAAATATCTTAGAAAGATAATAATCTAAGGAATAAGTTGGAAGTCGTCTAGGGTCGCATGCATCTTAATGCACCCTTTTCTTTCCTTATTTAAACACTTCCCCGCATGCTAGTAGAGTTCAAATAATCTGACCTATGAGAATGAGGTGCTTAACCTAGGGAAGTCTAGTCTTCTAAAAAAATATTTTGTAAACCTTTTTAAAATTTCATTCATTCTTAATTTGGAAATTTTAACTATCATGCATTGCATTAGAGACAAACTAAAATCAAATTTTAATTTCATTATTTTTAGAAGCGTACTACCCTTCATAAGTAGAAGATCACTTAAAAACCTCTCTAGATGTCAGCCTTAATTTCTAATGACTTTGCCACCCACACATCTTTCATAAAGACTAGACACCATAGATTTTACACTACTAAGTGGTTAGTTGGCTTTCTTTTTGAGGTAGGATATAAGCCTAGAATGCATTAGCTAGGACACGTATGGGTGTTAGTATTTTTTGTGCAATACTAAACCCACTAAAATTTTAGGGTTTAAGGCTACTACTATCAGTTTCCCATAGTATATCTCATTGGCAGGTATGTCGTCTACCTTTCAGAGTCTATAAAATCCACCTATCTACATCACATGAATAACGCCACCTTCATCTTTATCTTTTGTATGCTCTGAGTGTAGCATTATCTTTTCTCCGGTTTCTTTTCACTACCTTAATCCTTCTGGATGATGACATGAGCCATGCATGTTGACCAAGCCGAGTTGAACCTTTCCTTCTTTTTAAATAGGAAGTTCCTAGACTACTCCCTATGTGATCATTGTGTCTTTTTGTGATTGCCATTATCAAATGTTTGCTAGACCTCTAAAGTTTTTTTAACATCCCACTTCTCTCCAATCGCAAGTCCAAGATTGGCTCCCAAATCCCTATTTCATATAGAGAATGGGGTCAATTTAAAGTTTTTTGGAATGACACTAGTAGTTTTATTATTAGTTCAAAACACTCTAATTAATTACATGTATTGGTTTCCTCAATCTTTGACTAGTATTTTAATATTTAAGTGCCTTACTAAAATCTAAATTTATCAATATTTTTCCAATCAGGTTTCTCTTCATGGGATATTCAATTCAACTGTCAAAACATAAGATTGTGATATAGTTTGGACCGCTAATGACTTTTATGGAGTTTTAAGCTATGAATCAAGTGCTAGACTTAAAGTAGGATTGAATAACTTTTGTTATCATTGAGTTTACCTCATCAAAATATTTTATTTGGCCACAAGTTTGTAGAAATCATAGTTTGGATGATCTTAAGTTTAATTTTGACATGTTTTCAATTTGCATCAATATCATACTTGAATGGATAGGTTTCTAGTGATATGCCATTTATATATATTTTTAACATGGAAGTCTACATCATCTGAGAAAATAAATCAATTATTTGGAAACATATGTCCCAAAAACTATAATTTAAAAAAAAAAATAGGACTAAGGCATGATCACTCCAAGATATCAATGTAGACTTTCTCTTTCAGCCATGAACTAAATAATATCTTCTCAAAGATGATTCTAACTTTTTATAGAGTTGATGTATCAATTAAAGCAAAACTTATTAAATCTCTTTTCTCCAACCCTCTTTAAAATTAGTTGAAGGGACTTCATTGAGTTTTAAAAATGTTAAAATTGAGTTCATATCATCAAAAACTAATACTAAAGATCCGGAAAATAATACTTACATTCTCCCTTGTAAGCTGGAGAGCATCTTTTCTAAGAGTAGAAAAAAAAATTACTTCCCTAGTAAAGTTATGAGGAGAACTCCAACATCCAATCCTTTAACTCGCCCCAATTCTAAATTTTTTTTAGAGTCTATACCCTAATGAGGGTTTATCATTTTAAGATTTTTGGGAAAACTTATATTTTTAGAGGTTTATACCTTCTGATATATTTTTAAAATTATTTATTTCTTGCAACCTTATTCTATTGAATTTTTTTGGAGAATTCATACTATCTGACGGTTTATATCTTTTGAGATTTTTTAAGAACTAATATATTTTAAGGCTTATGCCATTTGATATTTTTTTGGAAAACACATATTTTAAAGCTTATATTTTTTGAAGGTTTTGGATAACCTATACCTTCTAAGATTATATTTTCCCAAATTATCATTGGAGAACCTATATTTGGAGACTTATGCTTTCTAAGAATTTTGAAGAACTTATAGACATTAAGACTTGCCTCTTATGCCTTTTAAAAATTTTTAAAGAGCTTATAGCTTATGAAGCATTAGTTTTTTAAGATATTTTAATAAGTAGACACTCATTTGCGAGTGAGGACCGCATCGAATACAAACTTCCTATTTGATTTTCTTATAAGGATGTTTTTCAATGGTTTACTATTGAGGCATATCTACCCTGTACACTTATTAGGATTTTTTAAATAAAAAAAGAAAAGGAAATATTATTATAAAAAAAAAACTTGAAAAAAATAGACCTCTAATTAGGCTAGGAAAGGGAAACTATATGTTAATCGATCCTTAAGTTGGATCAATTAGATATGATGAAAGATTAAATCATTTTTTATGTGATTTGGTTTGTCTCATCGGGACATTTAGTTTGCTTAAAAATTTGTTAGAACTAAATATGATCTCTAATTTAATTTTGAAAATTTTATATTAAAATTACTTCAAGATTTGTGCTTTATTTTTTAAGGATTTTTACATGTTTAACATGTAAAGCTATTATAATTACATACTTAATATCTAAATCTTAATATTTACTTACCTACCAACCTAAATAGCACTTAAGCCTCGCCTTTCGCAACTTAAGCCTCGCCTCTTCGCTGAAGAGCTTAGCCGCCTCTTCTTTTGCTCAAGGGGCTAATCACGCGTCTCCACATGCTCGCTCACATAGATTTGCTTTTCGTCTTCTCCATTCCCTCCTATCCGATTATTTGAAGGGCTTGAGTGGAGCATCCGTGACGTATTATTTATGTTTCTGGATAATTCAAGTCCCAAGTGTGGCCAATGATAAGCTTGCCGTGCAATAAGTGTAAATGGTGCAAATAAAGTTTTGTCTTTTTTTCTGTTTCAGGCAGTATTTTCATGCAGCTCTAATCTTGTAGAATATTTATGCAATGAAAGTGTCGTTTTTAGCTATTTTCCAAAATGAATTACATTAATCATGAACTGTTATTGATTTTTACGATTTATCGATCGTTATTTCTAAAATGAACAGTTAATGATTGATAGGCATTAAACAGTGAATTTCTTCAATTACAAAATTTTTTTCGAACATTCTTTCCTCTGCATCTTCTTTTTTTGGGACATTTAAGGCAGACTCATACACACAACGCATACACAAATGCTCGAACTCAGGACCTCTAAGTTGGAAACCTAAGCTCCGAACCAAAGAGAGCTGCGTATTTGAATAACTTTTTCGTTTACAACATCACATTGTTGTGTCAGAATTGTTCAGAATTTTACATTTAAGGTTATCTTAAGAATTGTGGAATTTTCGGTGGTAATATAGTTTATGTTTTTGCTTTCGCAGATATGAATTTGAACAACTTTTACTTCACTGTCTTAAAATTTTGGTGGATATTGGAGTGTGATGAAGGGCCAAAAATAGAATGAAATATATTAATGAAAATTTAAAAAAAAAAAAACTATAAAGCTTCAGAAAAATTGATATATAAAGTGATGTTAGGAATGAGTGAAATGATACTTAGGTGGTAGGTACGCAAATAATATAGTTTGGTTGTTAGGTATGTAATTATAAAAGTTTTAGATAGAATGTATGTAAAAACTCGCATTATTTAATAACATGTGTGTGTGTGTGTGTGTGTGTGTGTGTGTGTGTGTGTATATTAGTTAAAACCCGTAGTAGGGGCCTACGCGTTAATTTCAAGAATTGATTACAAGATCCTTAAAAGGATCCTCCAGCTCGCTACTGCTCATAAGAGCTACAGGAAAAAAAGGAACAAAAAAATCTAAGAGCCGGAGGTTCCTTATCCTACGAGTACAAGAAAAGCTTAAGTAAAGACTAGGGCTGTGAGAAGGCAGCACCCAAAAAAGGAAGAGCATATTAATCCCATTCAGCTCGATCTTCCTGCAAAAATATAGATAGACAATGATATAGAAACACAAAATATAAACTAAGAGTACATTGCAGTCATTGAAGCTCCCTAATGTAGAAATTAAAATGTCCCAGCAAGAAGTACTCCAAAAAAAGATAGTAGTTAACAAAATGAAAAAACCTGTTAGTTTCCTTGATGGCCCAGATCTTACGATGAATGTAAGAACCCACCAGCAAACCCTCCAGGAAACCAAAATTGACACCAATACTCCAGCCACTCCAGCAATCCCTCCAGGCAATCACACTCAAAAAATAACCATAAATACTGTTATAATTCCAGAAAGCTTCAATGAAATTCTTGGGCGCAGAAAAACACAGAGAAGATAAAGCCCGGTCAAGCAAACAGCCTGAATGACCCCCAAATAACAACCGTAGGCAAGAAACCAGTTCAAAAGACACACTAAGCCCTCCTCCCAACACAGGCCAAGCCCAATATCACTAGGAAACAAACAAACCAACTTAACCACCAACCACCGACCCAGAAACAGAAAACTGGGAGAAACATCAAAACCCCCAGCAGAAAAAACAAAACCCACCAAACAACCCAGAACAAAAAAGGCCAACCAAACTTAATGACAAACATAAGGAAAACCAATTTGATCTAAATTAATAAGGCCCTGAATATGGATGGGCAACTGAAAAGAGGTAAAGTCATTATAATTCTTAAGCAAAGTGCCCAAAATAGCCACATTGTTAACCAACAGCATTACCTTCCACCGCAATAAGAGAAAAAGAGTACTACAAAAAGGATCTCAACTTGTCTTTGATAATTCTACGGATATAAAACAGAGAAGGCACACAAATACTATCATCCTTATGAAGGCATAAAAGGCTATCATATAAAGAATCCACCTCTAGAATAATGTTCATAATGTTCTTCAGGTTCAAATTATAGCAAAGATTTAACCCATGAAGAATCCCATTAAAGAGAGCATTGTGACTATCCTGAGTATTAGCCGGCCCAGCAAAAGTAAAAATACAGTTGCCAAAGTGATTTCTTATAATACCGCCAAAGCCATAAATACCATTAACTTTAGCCCAAGCCACATTAACCTTTAAACAATTAGGAAAAGGCTTGCACCACTTACAATAGAATGTTCTCACATGACTAAAATCCTCCTTCCCGTAAATACCAAAGAAAGAGAGGGTGTAATGATAATTCCTAAAGTTCTTTAACAAAATCAAATTGGAAGAATAAAGAGCAAGAACCTTGTCTTTGATTTTTAAAATAATGCTCTGGTGGTTCATATGTCCACCATTAAAACGAGAGTCATTCCTTTCCAACTAAAGATACCAACAAATGAGAGAAGAAATCACATTCCTAATATGACCCTTGGATCTAACAAACCAAAGGTCCAACAATTGAGAAATAGCATTAGAACTAACATAGAAATTCAGATGAAATAAATCTTCAAAAAACGTCCAAACTTTGACCGCAATAGGGCTACAAATAAAAACATGATGCATATTATCAACATGGAAACAACATTGACATTTTGAAGTAATAATAAATCCTCTCTTCCACAAATTATCATCAGTGGGAATGTAGTTATGAAGAATTCTCCACATAAAAATAGAAACAGTAAAGGGGATAGTATTGTGCCAAATCATGTAAACAACTTAGAAGACACCTTCTTAAATCTAAAATTATGCCAAGCCTGCTTAATACTGAAAGACCCATCTTTAGAACCTGAAAAAAGTAACACATCCTTCACATTGCTATTAATAGGAACCTTTAAAATAAGTTGAATAATACTATCTGATAAAATAGTAGACAATTTCTCCACATCCCAACCATAGCATTGAAGAAATAGTTAACCTTCGATTGAGAGATAGAAACAGTATTAAGTAAATGGTCAATCGACTCCCCATTAAGCCACTTATATTACCAAAAGAAAATGTTTCCATTGCCAAGACCCCACATTAAAGAATACTCCACTTTCCATTTAACCGAGCAAATATGATGCCACACTTTAGAATTACCCCTATAGAAGTAACACAGGGACGGGTGGCTACCCCCATAATATTTGGACCTCATAAAATTGGCCCAAAGAGACTCATTAGCCCGAAAGTTAAACCACCGCTTAAAATAAAAATCACAAGCCATATCAAACATATTTTTGCAACCTAACCCACCTTCTTGTTTAGTACCACAGCAATCACCCCAATTCCTCCAATGAATCTTAGAATTATTACCAGAACCTTGCTAAAAGAATTTATTTAAAATCCTATCGATTCTAAGACAAACCTCTTTAGTAGGAAAAATCATTTGAAAACTATAAATAGGAAGTGAACAAAGCACACTCTTAATAAGGGTGAGGCGACCACCAAAACTAAGAAAATTCAAATTCCAAGAGAATAGACTATGCTGAATCTTAGAAATTAAACCGTCAAACAGAAATGATCTTTTTTTGCCCTTAAACAGTGGAATCCCCAAGTAATTAATAGGAAGAACAGCTTGAGTAAACCCATTAATTCCTCATATTCAAAATACGATCAGCTAAAACATTTTTAGAAGCTATAAAATAACATTTATGTTTATTGAAAGAAAGACCACTCATAGATTCAAAAAGACCAAAAAACCTCAAAATTTTAGCAATCATATTCTTAGCAGCATTAGAAAAGATAATGAAATCATCCGCAAAGCATAAATGCGAGATGTGAACACCACCTAAAGTTTTGAAGTAGAGACTAGGATAGTTGGAAAACAAATTAGCCAAACCCCTAGATAAATAATCAGTAGCAATAATAAAAATAACCGGAGACAACGGGTCCCCTTGCCTCAGACCATGAGAAGCTTGAAAGTAGCCATGACTCTTACCATTGATAATTATAGAAAAGAAAGAACTTTCAATACATGATTTTATAAGATTAATGAAATGACTATCAAAGCCAAAAAGACTAAGCATGTTATAAATAAAACTCCAATTGATATTTTCATACGCCTTAGCAATATCCAGTTTTATAATCATGTTACCACCTCTCACCTTGGCATCCAAATCCTGACAAAGTTCATGAGCTAACAGAATATTGTCAACAATAGCACGACCTTTAACAAAATCCATTTGATAAGGAGAAATAGGTAGCAAAATAGTTAACCTACTCATCAAAATTTTAGAAATGAGCTTATAAAACACAGTGCATAAACTTATCGGTCTAAAATCATTCCAAGAATTAACATCAGTATTCTTAGGAATTAAAATAATAGAAGTAGCAGTGAAAAACTTGGGAATCGGAGCACCATTAAAGAAATCCGTAACAGCAGAAAAAACATCATTAAAAATAATAGGCCAAGTTTTTTGGAAGAACTTAATAGTAAACCCATCTAGCCCAGCCACAGAATCAGCATTCATCTCAATCAAGGTATTTTTAATCTCCTCAAGAATAGGAGGCCTAGATAAAGAACGATTATCTTCTTGAGATATGATATTAGGAATAAAGGCAGTATTATCAATAAACACATGATTAAAGGACTTGTTCAAATGCTTATGAAAATAATTAACAGCCATACTAGCAATCTCATCTCTATTATCAGTAACAGAACCATCCTCATGAGATATTTTATGAATGTTGTTAATAGAACGTTTCCTATTAACCAAGCCATGAAAATATTTAGTATTATTATCACCATCCACTTAGTGTTTGACAGCAGCTTTTTATTTCCAATAAGTTTCTTCCTAAACCTGAAGCTTAGCAAGATCCACTTTGGCCTCATTGAGAATCCCCAAATTAGCCTATGAGGAATTCGACTGATACAACTCTTCCAGGGAGTTAATTTTATTTTCAGCAAGCAAGATGTTGGTAAACAAATTTTGAAAACATTGTGGTCCCACCAATTCAAACCCATCTTAAGTATTTTCTACTTAAGCCAAAGTCTTTTCATGCCAGAAATAGAATTATCATGATAAAGAGGAGCATTCCAATTATTCTGAACAAGATCAAGAAAAGACTCATGAAGCAACCACATATTTTAAAATCTAAACAGAGACGGAAAACCAGTAGGATTATTCTTAATGTTAATAAGCAAGGGGGAATGGTCAGATAAAGTACGACTCAGATGTTTAACCTTAGTTAAATTAAAAGCATTCAGCCAAGAATTATTAAAAAGAACTCTATCCAACCTTTGCCACAAGTGGCGATGATGCCAAGTGTACTTATTACCTGAAAAACCAATATCATTAAGAATACAATCCAAAATCATATCATTGAAATCCTCCATAGAGTGATAAATAGGAAGAGACCCTCCCATATGTTCATCCGGGCTAGTAATAGTATTTAAAACACCCCCAACCAACCAAGGAAGATTACAAACATTATGAAAATCCAAAATTTGCTTCCATAAAGACCTCCTAATATACCGAGAGGAGATGGCATACACGAAGGAAGCACAACATTGAACATTAAAACTTTCAATATTATAGTGTAAAACTTGAGTAAAATCACCAATAATATCAACTCTTACAAAATCTTTCCAGAAAATCCAAAATTTACTAGCAACATTAGACTTAGCATTATTAAAATCCAAAAATCTAGCAGTAGAAGATAATTTATTAGCAGAAAGAAGAGGTTCAAGTAAAAAAAGAATAGCAATGTTATGGATATGACATAAATTTTTAACCCTAAGCTTAGACGAGGGGAAACCAATACCCCGCACATTCCAAATAATGGCGTTAAACATAAAAAACATAATTAGTGGGAAGTATGCGATCGAGTGCTTCTCAGAGACTGTAAAAAAACATTTCTTGGTTTTCTCCCATGTTTACCCCTGCTCTTAGAAAAACTAAAATCATTATCTTCTCTAGCATAACATTTAGCCACAATATCAATTTCAGAATCAGTGTAAGCATCACATTTATAAAGGTCAGATAACAAAATAGTTTTATCATTGTTGTTACCAGAAGGCCCCCTAGGAAGAGACCGATCAATTTCCCCATCCACAAAGAAAACTCCATCTTCTAAAGAAGTTAAAGACAATTTGTTACCTTTGATTAGATCTTTCCCTTTATCAGCCACAACTAAGGGAAGATCTCCATGAGAAGGCACCACCTCCTCCTCACTAAGAATGACAAGATTATCATTGCATAAATTGTTAGAAGTAGACATTTGAACACTATTATTATTCAGCACGAAAGGAACCACCTCCCCAAGAGTAATAACATCCTGATTTTTCTCAACAAAAGAGTTAGAACAAGCAGCAGTAGTAATATTCTCTTCCACAACTATCACATTTTTTAAAGAAGCAGTAAAAGAAGGAGGTGGTTCAGAAGCATTAAGCATAGCATTAAAACTTTTTTTACCTTCTCCCACATCGTTGATAAGCTCTAAAGTAGGTTCATTAGTAGTAGAAGAGGGAACATCTAAAGCTCCAGGCTCAGAAGGGACATTCGTAGTATCATTACCTTCCACCAAATTTTCCTTAGCATCTACTTTCTCAAGCACTATCGTATTGCCTTCTTGCATTTTAAAAGACCTGATGATAATATCTTTATCTTTCTTAAGATGAGGATGCAATTTAAAACATTCGCTCACACTATGACCTTGCATTTTGCAATGAGAGAAGAAGATAGGAAAGTTTTCAAATTTGACTTTTTGAAAATAACCGTTCAATTCAGACCTAAGACAAATTTCATTAGGATACTTTTTAGATTTATCTAGCTCCACCAAAACCCTATCCACCGAAGGACGAGAAACTGAAGCCGTAGCCTAGTCAGTCTGAAGTGGCCAGCCAAGGATGGAAGCCAATCCAAAAAGAATTTGAGAATGAAAAAAATGCAAACTAAGGTGAGGAAAAGACACCCAAACCGGAGCAATAGGAGATTCATGCCGAACATCAAAATCAGGAGTCCTTTTAAGGAGACGCATTTGGCAGGATTGAATGTAATAAGAATGCTTAGAGAAAATACTATTATAATCCAGATCGTTGCTCAATTGAATAGCCACATGCCTATGATCAAGTAAGCCAACATGAAATGAACCAAAATGCTTTAGATTATAGAAAAATTTACGGATAACATCACTTTAAAACAAACTTTCCCACCAGTGTGAGAGCAAATGGAGCAGCCAGTTTGGAAACAACCGAATCATCTAACAATAAAGCAGGACAACCTTTAAAAGAAGATTGAACAAAATTCATGAAAGGAACAGACCCAGCCGATCCAGCCAGAACATCCTTAAAAGACCGAGATCTCCCATTCGGGGCAGCAATCGTAGGGATAGATGACGATGGGGTCGTCATCCTCCCAGAAAATGCGAAGGACAAAGGCCAGACGAAACAAACCAGAGGAACCAGCAAAACCACAACAAAGCCCTAAAAAATCACCAGAGAAAAACGCGAAACCACAAAAGAACAACAAAGCAGCGGATACGAGACAAGGTTACAGGTAAGAGATCATTGGAAAATCCAGCCAGGAGGGCCAGAGAGGATTGCCTGAACAAGCCCTAGAAATCGTCTCGATATCACCAAGGTAGCTTTTTAGCAATAGGAGCAGAACAAATTATAAATTTAAAATGGAGCAAATTATCTAAAACGGATGCCACATTCAATAGACTGTGCTAAATGATTCGTCGTAATTCTAATTATGCCAAATCATTCGGCGCATTCTATTGAATGCGTCGAATAGATGAGCGCATTCTATGTGCCTGCCCGCCTAGTCAGCCGACCAGATTCGCAAAATCGGAGGAGAAAGCAAAAGCATGCGGGGAGAAAGGAAATGCTTCCGGCAGCAGCTTTGCTTTTGTATTTTTTATTTTTTTTTTATTCCTTTAAGCTGCCTATTTAACCAATATTTGGTGTGAAGGCTTAAACAATCTGCAGACGAAGTGTGGCTCCGATCTCTGCTTGAGTTTCTTAGATAAGCAAGTTATTTTTTTTATATAAGATTATTCAATAATGAAAATTTTTTGAAGCTCCAGCATGATAATTTATGTTAGAATATATGTATATGATAGTATAATTAATTGCTCATTTCAATTAAAGAATTATATTATTTTTTTACATTTTTAATATTGAGTTTTATTTGAAGTTGTAGCCTGATATTTTTTTGTTAGAACAATTATATAGGGTAGTGTAAGTAGTGGCATATTTAAGTTAAAGAATTTTCATTTTTTAGATTTGTAATATTAAATTAGTTAATTACATCATTTTTGGAGAAATTCAAATATGGGAATCTTTTAGGATTTTTTTGACTGATTATAGTGAATACGCTACCAATTTGAGGTCTATTTTTTCTTGAGCATTTTAAACATGTCTGAACTCTCTCAACTCTCTCCATTCTCATAGGTTAAGCCGTTTAGGGTTTAGGATCTTACTAAGTCACAAAGTTGCTTAAAATTTCCTAAATTTGTTGTAGATTATATTGCACTAGGAAATTTGAAATTCATCAAAGTTATTTAATGACATATGTTCTATGATTTAGGTATCTTTTTATTGCCAAACATTTGTAAAGGTAAGATGGAAAATGATTAGGTAAAAATGAAGGAGCAAAGATTTTGTCATGAATTCGCTTTTCGTTATGTAGCATTCTTTATATTTATAATTTGTAATAATGAGTTTTTCTTCTATTAGCATACTCTAAAGTATATTATTATGACTAATGAGGTAGTACAATGTGAAAAGTTTAAAATATTTAATCACGGTAAAATTTGCATTTTTAATCACAATTAGAGAGAGAGAGGGAGAAACAGAATCTTTAAATATTAAAAATTTAAAATATTTAATTAAAATATAATTAAGTTTAAATTGTACAACGTAAATTAAGTTTAATCTATTTTTAATAATATGATTAAAAATATATATTTTTTGCGAATTAATTAAGTTTTGCCAAACCGCCCACTATGGGCGGCGGTTTTGTTGAAAATCGCCAAGGCGGTTTTAAAAAAAAAAGTGTGGTAACGGGTGGTTAAATAAACCGCTCATAAGTGGGCGGTTAAATGAACCGCCTTAGGAGGCGGTTGAGGGCCGCCTCATGCAGCCCTATTTTAAAAAAAAAAGAAAAAAAAATCATTTGGCTGAAATTACTATAGTAGCCCGTCACTGTAGCACGATGGCATTGTAGCAACGTGAGGAAAAGGAAAAAATCATTTGGGTGAAACCACTGTAGCAATTCGGTACTGTAGCAGATGTTCCGAGTTCAATTTTCATGTTGAAAAGTCCAAATTGAACGTTTTTGAGGTCCCTAAAAATGTTTTTCGATGTTCCGGACTCAATTTTGACACTTTCGGAACTCAACAGGACCTCTATGATCAAGTTTGAGGAAAATTTTAATTTTTGGAATGCAATCTTTTGTGATTCGGCCAATGTGAAAGGCTGCGACGCATATTTTCGAACTTCTGGAGCATCGACGTTCGAAAATAGGGTGGCAACTGATACATCGTCAAAAAATTATTTTAATCGGGCGCGAACATCGATGCAAAATCAAATTGGAAACATCAAAAATTTATTCGGAGACCATCTGAACTCTGATTTCAGCAAACTTACAGTCGAATTGAGCGTCTCGGAAATACGAACCCAACAATACCAAATTCGACTCCATCCGAGCCTAAATGGGTCAAAATCAAGGACCCTAAGCGTTGTTGGAAAGTTCAAACCACAAATTGGATTACCAAATAGTTTCCAAACATAACAAGCTTATACTCGAATCGAGCAGCTCAACAAGGCGAATCCAACGAGCCCAAGATCACTGAATTCTGACATCATTAAGGTATTCAAATGCCTAAAGAACGGTGCATGATCAAGGGATTCAACATCGGCCGTTCATCCAACCACTCCCCATTTACCCTTGATCTCTCACCTATTTACGGGCCATGCCACTCCAGAAATCTATAAATAGAGAACCCTCTCCTCTTGAGAGGGGGACCCCCGAAGCCTAAGGAAAAAAGAGAGATATCGGAGATCGCTCTTGCTTCCTCGACCACCTTCGGACCACCACTTGAGGCCCTCACCTCCGCCGGACCACCGCCTGACGCCGTTGTTCCGCTGAACCACCACTTGAGGCCCTCACCTCCGCCTGACCACCGCCTAACACTGTTGTTCCACCGGACCACCGCTTGAGGCCCTCACCTCCACCAGACCACCGCCTGACGCCGTTGCTCCGCCAAGCCACCACTTAAGGCCCTCTCCTCCACCGGACCACCACCTGTCGTCGTTGTTCTGCCGGACCACCGCTTGCGGCTCTCACCTCCGCCGGACCACTGCCTGACACCGTTGCTCCGCTGGACCACCGCTTGAGGCCCTCGCCTCCACCGGACCACCGCCTGACGCCGTTGCTCCGCTGGACCACCACTTAAGGCCCTCGCCTCCACCGGACCACCGCCTAATGCCATTGCTCCGTCGGACCACCACTTGAGGTCCTCACCTCCATCGGACCACCGTCTAACGTCGTTGCTCCGCCGGGCACCATTTGAGGCCATATGCTCCACCAGGCGACTTCCTGAGGCTCGGACTTCCGCCGGACTGTCACTTGAGGCCCCGAGCTCCACCAGGCCACCACCTGACGCCAGGAGTTCTACTGAAGTACCACCCTTCTATTACGGTCTTTTTGACCCCAATCTCCTGCCGACTGCGGTTCTTCTGACCTTCGTCGCCTATTATGGTCCTTCCGACCTCCATCAAGAGACAATGGTCTTTCTTACCCCGGTCTCCTGCCAACTACGATCCTTCCGACTTACATTGCCAGACAACGGCCTTTAAGACCCCGGTCTCCTGCCAACTACGGTCCTCACGACCTCTATCGCCTACTACGGCCCTTCCAACCAAACAAACATGTATATTATTGTAACTCCTACTATGTAATGCGCTCTTTATGATATACATTTGTACCATCAAGCCAAGGTTTTCTCCCAAGGAAGGGCCTCATTTGTAATCGACTGCAAATACTAGTGGATTCATTCAAACTGGGCCAGGCCTCGTAGTTTTTCCCCCTTTTTCAGGGGTTTCCACGTAAAAACTCTGGTGTCTCTTATAAATGCTACACCCTCTCTCACTTATATGCTTGTGTGCTGGATCTTCGTACAATGCTTAGACGTTAAACTATATATTTCTCTACCGTCGCGAATACTCCAGGATGCAACAAAGACAATAGAAGAAACTACACAGCATACCTGAGTCGCTATTACTTGAGTAAACAGAGAAAAGAACGAAGGATTTCTTTCTATTAGAGCTTCAGGAGACTGCTCAACAAATTTGGCTTTAACAGCATCATTCAACTCCTACGGAAAGGCGCATACACATTTTGCCTTTGACTCCTCAACAAATTTGGCCATCTTCAGATTGAAGCTCTGAAGGAGGTAGGGGTAACTGAAGCTCCAGAAATCATTTTGGATTTATGATACTTGAGTTGTAGAGTAAGATGTTAATAAATTCTTCTATGGACGGCATGCTGTTTGTAAATACATAGATGTGCATGAATGCATGTGATTTTGCATATCCTGTTATATGCTGCTCTTGCAAGATATATGTTGCTCTTGCATTATCATGGTATTTGAATCAATTCCAAAAGTACTCAACATTGCTGTATAGTGACATAATAATATATTTAATTTAAGAATCTTAGTTTCATGCCATCATGTAAAGTTTATTTTTTTATTTTTTATTTTTTTATTTTTTTTATGTTACAGAGCTTAATTATTATGCTGTTATCATTCATAGGCAAAGGGTGATTATTATGAATTTGTTGTGTTGATCTATTTTGTGTTCACATTCTCATTCTCATTCTCATATGCATTGGAATATCCAATATTGTATTATATTCAGTATTCTGACATTGATTGCAAGTCTCATTTCAGATCCCTGGGTCGTATAGTTTACCAGAATATACAACTTTTTGAATAACTGTAGGATTATCTTGGCCCAGAAATCATTTCACATTTTGTGATGCATGGGACGAGCACTTCTGAAATCATTAAGCATCTCATTACAGTTCTAAAGAAAACTTCCAATGACATTCCTTAAATGTTTCTGGAGGCAATGAAAAGGGTAAGTCTCCAAATTATGCTTCCTTTATTTATTTCATTGAGAAATTTTTTGAAGTATTGTCATGGAGTAACTGGTTTGAGTTGTATCTTGGTAAATCATTTATGCAAATGATTTAAAGTAGGGCTTTCTCTGATGCCATACGTATGCTCAATTGTTTGATGAAGAATTTTATGCATTGAAATTTGGATTATTTCATTATTTCACAAGGTTTATTATGTAATAAGTTTTTAGATATACTTTAACTTTTTTTTTTTTTTGGTAATTATAGTTAAGATGAAATTTTGATTTGATTTTAATTTGAAGAGATTAAAATACTGCCTGTTAAGAATTGTTTTGGAATTTGAATTTAAAGAGAATGTTATTGGGGCTTTAGGATTAAATAAAGTTTGAACTAATTTGTTGGATATAAGGCTGGCAGGCATAATGAGGACATAAAAGCAAAATTATGTGCCCATGGGTAGATATGTAAAACATAAACTCTAAACTGGCTCTGTCCTTAACCTTCAGTATGGAATTGTTGTGTAAGCTCAGTTGGGTATTGCTTGAAATTGCCACTCTTGACTCCTATAGTATTTTTATGGCAACAGATTAGTTCTTGTGCCACAAGGATCACATATATGGCTACAGGCATCTCCTAACAACAGATTTCAGATTTATGCCTCAAGGTGTTTGAAGCAAGTATAAATTTTTTAATATATTATATTCTTATAAAATTATAATATACTTAGTAGTTAATATAAATTTATATTTCTTTTCTTTTTAGGTTAATCAAGCAAGGGTTTAGGGTTGAGCAAGTGATTGCTAGTCGAGGGACTGACGAAGAGAGAGCAGGATCACATGAGCTGTTGTGGTTGCCAGTGAGGTTCACATATCCTTGGAAGGCCACAAGTAGGAGTTCACGTTTATGATTGGAGATGCTCATGATGAAGTTATTTTTCAGAATTGAAAATTTATTAGCTACTAAGTTCACGTTTATTATTTCCATTTTTTGTTTTAATATTTCTCCAAATTAATGTCTTGTTTTTGTTTTAATAGTTTGAGCTTTTTGGAGATTTTTTTTTTTTTTTTTTATTCTGACTTCACTATGTATATTTTAAGTCTTTGTATTAGCCACTGAGAATTGGTTGTATTCACTTTAACTCTAAACGTTTGATTATAATATGTTGAAGCATCAATTTTTACATTGTTTATGTATTATTTAATCATAAAAAAATAATTTTGTTTGCATTATATTTTTTTTTAATCGCTCATAC
Source organism: Dendrobium catenatum (assembly GCF_001605985.2). NCBI lineage: Eukaryota > Viridiplantae > Streptophyta > Magnoliopsida > Asparagales > Orchidaceae > Dendrobium > Dendrobium catenatum. The sequence goes on from NW_021319131.1 coordinate 1,118,984, forward strand.
CCTTTAGCAGTAGTTTTAACACCTGTTAAAAATGATGCTATAGCTTTCCTACAGCAACGCTTTCAAACAGCTGCTGTAGCATCTCTATAGCTACGCTTCTAAACCGCTGCTATAGCATCTCGACAGCAGCGCTTCCAAACCGCTGTTATAGCCTATCTACCGCAGTGCTTACAAAACCGTTGCTACAGGCTTACCAGCGAAAGCAGATGCGGCGGATGTGCAGCGGTTTGTAAACCGCTGCAAATAATTTTGCAGCGGTTTAAACCGCTGCTGTAGGTTAGAAAATGTGATGTAAAAGCCTAATTTATTAGTAGTATAAAGTACATTTACATATTATAATTATCGTTAATAAATTAAATTTAAAATATATTTATATCTAAGTTAAATAAAATTACATCGTTTAAAATAAGAACGTTTCTCTTTTTTTTTTTTCCTTTTAAAATAAGAGGAAAAATGATAAAATAATTAAAAAAATCAAATGTCAAAAAATAAAGTAAATGTTTCAAAAGATATAATCTTTGTAAAAAAAAAAGAAGGAAATAGACTATCTTTATTATCTCTATCATATGTCAAAAAATAAAGTAAATTAAAAATTAAAATAATCTTATAATACATTTTAATGACTAACAAATAATAAGATTTATTCTACCAATATAATTTTAAAGACTAATAATTTATGTTATAAATAATCCTTTATTTAAATATACTTATTTTCAATATAAAATTTAATCAAACATTTTAATTTATTTTATTAATATTTGATCTATCAAATTTCATATGAGAAAAGCTTAACATTGGTTACACTTTGATAAATGAAATATATAATCCTTTATCTGATGAAGAAGCTTAGCATGGAATAAAATGATTATTGAAAATGGAGTTCATATAATCTTATCAATGCACTTATGTTTTAAGGCTGTTGGATTGGATAGTGTTCGACACCTCCATTTCATTAGAATATATAATAATATTATTATTGCTTTGGTTAAGAGGTGGTGTCCTATGAACTATAGTTTCCACTTTTCTATTGGGGAGATGATTGTCATACTACAGGATGTTCAGATTCTTCTTGGCCTTCAAGTTATAGGTCCTGCAATTGTTGGCCCAATTATTATTAGGGAAGGTTTACATTGGCAGAGTTAGCATGATTACTGTGATGAGCTTCTTGGAAGTCATCCCGTATGTGACATTGTGTATCATGATCTTAGAGATGCTAACATTCAAGCTAGCTTCACAATGGATATTGCACAAATAGAGGACATTATACCTCTTAGATGGTTGATATGTACCTTTTATAGAGAATATATGATGACTTTTCTCCTACTATATTCTTGCAGCACATTCGAGCATACATCTTATTTATGATTTGTTACTTTTTGATATCAGACACATCCCGATCACATGTATCCTTTTAGTGGTTTCCTTTACTTTCAGACTTGGATACGTTTGCCATAATATCCATTGGTTGTGCAGTATTGGCACATATATACAAAAAGTTGGGCAATGCTAGTTTCCTACATGCACTTGTATTATTGGTTTTGTAGCTTTGCTACAATTTGGCCATGGGAGAGATTATATGTAGGCAGGCCAACACTTTAATTACCGTATCTAGTTGACTTGGATGGATGACCACTTGAATCCAGCTATGTACTTTAACACAAATTAAATTAATCATTCTTACTAATTACCATCTGAATAAAAATGTTTAATTATGCCTACTTATAGGTGGGGTGAAGATTGAATTACGGAGATTCCTTCGGGCAACACAATGACGTACAAAGATGAACTTGATGGTTTACATCTTAGCCAAGTTTATGAAACTGCATTTAAAATCATACATACATTTGGAAGTTCTCATATCGAATATGTTTAAGACATTTACATATTATAGATAAAGATGACTCCAAACACGAAAGCAGTTCTCACATCATTACTAAAGTGCTGTTGTGTGTCTACGGAGTTATGGACATCAAGGGTTCTGATGATTAGTTGAAAATGTGTGGAGTGGCACCTCCTATCTGGAGTTATGGACAATACATTTTTAATGTTTAAACTCAAATATTCACAAGTATACTTGTTATGTGAATGCATCCCCTTTAAATAGCTAGGGATGTGCAAATTCTAGCTTCACATGTTGCTTATAATTTCAATATTCTTTGATGGGATATATCAAATTTACAGTTCAACTAATATAATGACTTGTTGTAATATGAACTTCCATCAATGATGAATGAGACAAACTTAGCAGGATAAAAATAACATGATATTAACAGACTATAAAATTGAATTAATAATACGAAATGATTTGTCTAAACATTTATATATTAATACGACTATGACTGAACATTTATATTAAAAAATATCTTAAACCATAACCAATATTCTAACAAAAGTTAAAATTTCTAATTATAAACACAATAAAAAAGATTATGTTGTCAAATAAGCATGTATTATCAAAATAGTATGTTTTGTCGCATTCAAGAAATATAAGCTATAACGTCACTATGTATTATCACGTCAGTTTATGTTATCAAATTAGCATGTATTGCCAAGTAAGCATGTATTATCAAATCAATTTGTATTGTCAAATCAGTGTATTCATATATTTCTTAACAAATAATTAATGCTCCCATAATCTGATAGACTTCTCCTATATATTGAGCACGTTTTTCCTACATTGGATGCATGTAATTGGTATCTTGCATTCTTCACCTACTATGCAAATCTTTTTCTGCTTGTTTTATCTTCTTATGTAATGTATATGACACCAAAAATTTCTTTGAAGTAGTTGATTGTGGAGGGTAGCAGTCGATTGAGAGAATGTTTAGAACATTTTCAGTGATAATAAGTTAGAGGAGATGGCCAGATCGAATGAAATTTATTGGTATTATATGCATTCTGAGTCCGACATGAAAGATTGCGTTATGAGACATGCACGACGAAGCCATGATGATGCCATCTTATAGGGATGGAGCTAATTTGAATGAGGAGAGCTGAAGATTTCTATAATGGAGGTTTATGCAACAAGTGGGACATGCATATAGTGTCGATTAACATTATGAATGCTAGAATTGTTGAAATTGTATGCTCTTAAGATGGGTCGTTTAAGGTGATTGTGGACAACTCAAAGACAGATATGGATCTTTGTATTCTTTACCATAAATGGCATCCGATGACGGATACATTCCTCATTAAAAAAAAATATAAGAATCTGATATTTTTGCTAGGTAAAAAGTGGAAGGAGATTCACAATGCATCGAACTCGTATGTGTCCAGCATTTATTTCAATAAAAAATTAATTGCTGTCCAACTTAATCCAAAGTCCAAGCTCACATGCATGGTGTGATCAACAATCGTTGAAGGCTTTTTTTGTTAGAATTAGAACATTCTGAAGTATATTAGTTAAGTAAATTCTGAATGTGGTTTGAATATGGTTCGTATCTGTTATAGTCGAAGTTATTAAGTTTTATGGATTTATAAGTACATGTCTGTCTGAATTTGATTTTTTAATATAATGTTCTTATTGTTGTTGGAATGTTGGTCTTCTTAAATTTACGTATTTTTCTTGTATTTAAAATTATTATACTTTTTGAAATCCATGGAAATAATATTATAAAAAAAAATTCAATCAGATAAATGATACCATTATTTTGAAAAAAAATCAAATGTTGACAAATAAAGTAAATCATAATATAATACTAATTATATTAAAATAATATATAATTTGTATTGAATAATTTCTAAATAAATCAACACTTATATTCAATTTAATGTACACACTTTTAAATTGTTTCATTTTCATCTTTTTTATATAAATTTGAATGCATAAATTTATAATATTTCAGAATAAAATAAATAAGCAATTTCAAAATTTAAGTCAAGATATAAGTTTAAAATTCTTACATCTAATTAATATTTTAATTTATGTAAAATTGATTAATATCACAAAATTAAATAAGCAGTAATGTCATTTTGATTGTCACAAAAAATTCACATAATGTGTAAATATATATGAATTTACGAAGTAATAATATATATATGATTTAAAAAAAAAACATATTAATGAGCAACTCGCCTATTTTTCTAAACGGACGATTTTGCCTAGTTTGAAAAACGTTTATTTCACGTGCTTAATCAGCTAATTACGATGTTAATGATGCTTAGTGTAAAATTTTGCCCGAAAGCTAATAAAATTTTTCAACTGTAACAGTCTAAAGACAACACCAACTATTTTGTGCATTCTATTGAATGCACCAAGCAGTTTGGCTAGTTAACTTTTTTCTAAATTATTAATAGAATGCATCAAACAGCTTAGTTAGTTTACTACATTCTAAATTATTTTAATATTATACTCCAACCGCTAATTTAAACATTAATAGTTCTCCTTTTCAAAATTTGTTCTATTCTTATATGGATTACCGGTAAAAAAATTTTACATGGAATAATAAGAAAATGTTTATCAGACCATTGAAAGCGGCTTTATAAAATATATTATATATCGTATATATATATATATAATATTTAAATAAAATAATTAAAAGATATTTTTATATACTAAATATGATGAAATATAATATAATATATTATATATATATATAATATATATATTATATATATATATATATATAGAAGAAAAATATATATTTTTTTAAATTTCAACTTAAACCAGAAAAAAAAAATAACATGAAAATTGGTAATTATCTTTAAGTTTAAAAAATAATATAATTGTTTTTTAAACTATTTATATTCTTTTTTTTCTGTAAAGAAAGGATAAAAAAGTTATATAGAATTTTTTCAACACAAATTTTCAGCATTATTTAGAATTTATGATGCAAAATAAAAATTTCAAATGAAGTGCGCAATCGATGATGTCATGCATAAGAATTAAGTCAACGAAGTTCATAAATGGGTACACTCATACAGATTTAATTAAAAAAAAAAAAAAAAAGGAGAGAGAGAGCTACGTTTTTTCACACGTGGACAGGTAATCAATATCAACGCGTCAATTTCCTGCGACCAAATTCCCAGGAAGATTTTGAAGTAAAGACAATTTAACTCAGGACGCATATTGGAGGAGGCTTCGGGATCCCCTTTTTATATATAATAGAAATTCACAAAAAAAAGTTGGATTTTTATATAATATAATTATTTTATAAAGTCGCTTTCAATGGGTCTGATAAACTTTTCTTATTATTCCATGTAAATTTTTTACAGTAATTCATATAAGAATAGAAAAATTTTTGAAAGGAGAATTATTAATGTTAATATTAGCGGTTGAATATAATATTAAAATAATTTAGAATGTAGTAAACTAACTAGCTGTTTGTGCCTTTCTATTATAATTTAGAAAAAAAGTAACTAGCCAAGGCTGTTTTGGTACACTTCAATTAGAAGCAAATAGTTTGTGCTGTCTTTTAGACTGTTACAGAGTTGGTGTATCAACATTTGATTTTTTTTTCAAATAATGGATTATTTATTGATTGAATTTTTTGTTTTATAAGTATTATTTCATGGATTTAAAAAGATATAATAATTTTAAATACAAGAAAAAATAAGTAATTTAAGAAGACCAACATTTCCATACAACAATAAGAACATTATATAAAAAATCAAATGTCAGACATGACATGTACTTATAGATCATAAAATTATAACATTCGGACTAAACAGATACGAACCATATTAAAACCACATTCAGAATTTACTTAATAATATATTCTAGAATGTTTCTAATTTCATACAAACAAAAGCCTTCAACGATTGTTTGTCACACTGTCATTGTGAGCTTGGACTTTGGATTAAGTTGGACAGCAATTTAATTTTTATTGACAATAAATGTGGTACACATACGAGTTGATGGCAATTGTGTCTCCTTCCAACTTTTTACCTAGCAAAATATCAGATTCTTATATTTTTTTTTTAATGAGATGTATCGTCATCGGCATTCATTTGGTAAAGAATACAAATGATCCATAATCTGTCTTGAGTTTTGTCACAATCACCTTAGAACATCCATACTTAAGAGCATACCAAATTTAACAATTCTAGCATTCATCAATGTTATATGGCGACTACTATATGCATGTCCCGACTTGTGTGGCATAAACCGATCAGGTATTTCATTATATAGGAAATTTCCAGACTGATTTCCTTATGCATTTCAATTGAATAAGCTAAGTCAAGTCCCCATACTCTATGCACAGTAGAGCAGAGATTCATATAGAATGATGTACCATATATGATATAAGGAAAAGATTTTTTAGTTGAGGCTTTTGGCACATAGGGACTCCTTCTTACACAAATATTATTACATTTGGAAATTTTCTAAAAGGTTTCATCGTCTCTTTACATCGACATGCTACCAGTGGGCAATGCAATATGTGTCGATTTTAAATTAATGATGTAGAATGTTGAAATTGTATGTCTGAAGATGGACTCCACAATCCTAACTTACGGTTTTTCAAGAATTTAATGGTGGTCATGTTACTATGTAACATTTTAAGTGAAGGATAACAATAAAGACTAGACAAAGAAAGTGAATAGGATATATGCATATAGTAAGGTGAAGATAATGCAGAGATATTCTCTTAATTACATTGCATCAATTCGTAGGGAAAACTTGCTGCATAGTATATATGATAAGTATATTAGTTATCTATCGGAAGAATTAATTAGTTAAGAAAGTACAATGAATCACTGGATTTGACAATACATAATTGATTTGATAATTATTCATTGCTTACTTTGTTAATATTACTTTTGCTGAATTTGATATCGACTTACACGTGATGAATGGTGGAATAGTAGGAGGGAGTTATAGATTCTCGCTTGGATATTCTGTATGATCGGGATTTGTTATATTAGTGTTGTATATCATTAATTAGATAAAATTTTTAATATAGGATTAACGATAGTATGCTCTCGAGATGAATGGCTTCGGCAAGAGATATAATTGGTAGGTTGAGAAAAGATCATCATTTTATTAGTTCTATAAAAAGGTACATATTTATCCATGTATAGAGGTAATTATAAAATGTTCTCGATATGTTTTGCAATATTTCTACATTGTGGTTAAGCTTGTTGGATGTAGGCATTCTAACATGTATAGTTTATGTTGTATCTGTCACATACGGGGATGACTGAAGAGCTCTCCAGATTTACTTATAGTAGATTTATTGACTAACATTGTTTCTGTAATTGGTATTATGTTACATAATATATTTTTGGGAATTTTGTTGGAAACATTGTTAGGACTATACTTGATGATGGCAGAAGTATCTGAATTATGGCTATCTTGGTTATGTATGTGGAGAATCATCCTCCAATAGAAAGTGGAAATTAGTTCATAGGGACACCTCTTAACCAAAGCAATAATAAATTTTAATATATTCTAATGAAATGGAGGTGTCTAACATTATAATCACAGCCTTAAAAATAAGTGCATTGATAAGATTTATATGAACTCCATTTTAATAATCATTTTATTCGCATGCTAAGTTCTTCATAGATAAAGGGATTTATAATTTTTCATTTATAAGTGTAAAACCAATGGTTAGCTTCTTTTCATATGAATTTGATAGATCAAATATTAATAAAATAATTAAAATGGTTTTGATTAAATTTTATATGAAAATAAGTATATTAAATAAAGGATTATTTATAACAG
>NW_021319131.1:1126749-1158001 GCF_001605985.2 Dendrobium catenatum
TATATATATATATATATTCAATGAAGAGAAAGAGAAGGTAAACATTGTTATATGAGAATGAAATAGAGAAAGTTTTGTCGTCTCTCTTTATGAGTTATTTTACTGACTGAGAGGCTCACTCAATTTGCTTGTGTTTTTCTCGGGGCCACATTAAGAATATTATACTTTGTGTATGTTGATTATAGGCTAGAAGCGTAAATATAATCATTCTTTACATAACTATTTCGGGAAGTTTTTGACAAAGATTAAACTTCTCTTTTTTTTTTTCTCGTTGCTAATATTTGAGGTTTTTTGCCTTGTAAGTTATGATTAAATTATGCAAATCACATGAATTTCTTTCTTCACATATTCATGAGAAAATTAAGATTAAGGTTGGCTCTTGAATGTAGAGTTCTTAGCTAGGAACTCGAACCACATAAATTGATTGTTCTAATGTTGATCTTTTTGGTGGTTATTTTAGATACTTGTGGTGATCTTTCTTGCAGCGGTTTGTTTTTTTGTTTTTTTTTTTTCTAATTGTAACCTTTTAAAAAATTGCTATTGTATCTCATTGTTGTGATTTATAAGATTTAGATAATCATGATTTTCAAATCTTTTATGTTTTAACTTTGACAATGAATTATACTAAGTTTTTATCTCTATGTCGTCAATCTTGTAATGATATTTTTTGAAAGTTTTTTCTTGTATGCAAATAATTCAGATATTATCCACACCTACTCCAAGTATAACATTATAAAGTTCTCATTGAATTCCAAATTTATATTTAAATATTTTTATGATTATTTAAATCATCTACAACGTTTAAATATAATTTATGCTTAAAATGTTTCAATCATATTTCTACACATTACAAACTCTATTGTATGTATTAATTAAAATCATTACATTACAACCACAACATTATAGCCATGAAGATCATATTTAAGATATAGTATTGAGAATTGTTACTTTTCTGTTATTATTAATGGGGGTAATCATGGTTTCTTTAAGTCTGCGGAAGGTTTGAGACAAGCACTACAGGAAAAATATCGATTACCGGCGGTTCTAACCGGCAGTTTATTGACCGCCGGTTTTAACCGGCAGTTTATTGACCGCCGGTTTATTGACCGCCGGTTATATATATAATAATTTCTTTTTTAATTAAAAAATATCAATTATTGTATGTTTAAATATGGGAGCCCGACATTGCATTTTGATAATTATAAACATTATTGGATAATCATTTACTTATTCCTGCTTAATACATTGCATATTTTTTATATGTGTTACTAACTATTTCAGGTACAACATATACTAAGCAGAATTTTAGAAACATGACTCAAGATAGGGCAGTACTAGGGTCTAATTCAGCCTATGTTTTATAGAGTCTATACGAGTTATTTTATATATTAGAAGTAAATTGGTAAGACATCTGAGCATACACTCACAAGGGGGGATAAAAAATTAAGTTCATGAATTTCTCTATTAATCCTATCGTATAATCTATTCATATAAAAATTAATTTAAATAGTTAATTTAATAATTTAATTAAATTAAATTATCATTATTTGTATTGTATGACCTTCAATTGTGCAGGATAATCAGTTATTTTGATAAAACCCCATTGTAGAATATATGGTATAATATTAGGCAAAATTTAAAATTTAAACATATCATATTGTACCAAGAAGTTTATTCTATATGAACATTAATGACTATTGTATAATTTTATCCCATAGATTAAGGAATCAAATTATTTTAAAATATTAATTAATGTTCATACTGCATGATCCAAATTGCACAAGACAATCTCATAGAAAGCTTGATGTCCAAAACTTAGTTCATCTTAGATTTTTTTTTTGGTTAAAACCCGCAGTGGGGCCTACGCGTTCAAATCAAAAATATCGGTTACAAGATCCTTAAAAGGACCCTCCAGCTCGCTACGACTCATAAGAGTTACGAGATTAAAAGAAATAAAACCTAAGAGCCGGTGATTCCTTGTTCTAAGATTACAAAAAGAACATAAGAAAGGACTCGAGCTGTGAGTAGACAGCACCCAAAAATGAAAGATCCTAAAATTTCCATTCAGCACCATCTTCCTGCAAAAATAAAGGGGACAATAGAAAAGAAAAAAAATAGCTACAAAATAGTGTACCTTGCAATCCTTTAATTTCTTCACTTGATCAGAAAGTATAATCCTGCAAAAAACTCTCAAAAGATGCAAATAAGGTTGATCGTAAATAACACAGAAGAAAATCCCATATTTCTGCTTGAAGGGAGTACAGTTACAAAAAAGAATCAGCATATCCTTCAGGCACATATAGATAATAGTGAGCCTCATATTGATCAGCACAGTGAAAGGAAAAACATTCTCCTTTAATAAATTCATGTCTCCGAAAATCATATAACCAATATTATCCCACAAATGAAACAAATTGTAACCTGCCTTACTAAAGGAAGCCTCACATATGTTATAGTGATACTCCACCCGCAAATAAACTTTACCAATATACTGCTGTAGGCCACAAAACAAACAGCCAACAATCCTCCATAACACCCCCATGATACAGGAAAACAAATCCAGAACAAAATTCTTGCCATTCAGCAACAAGGAATAAGCAGAGGGAAACACACAAAAGCCAACCCAGAAACCAACCTCCAGAAAATGAAAATCGAAGGGTCAAGGAAGCGACTCTTCCAAATACCAAACCAGAAATGCACAAAGGGATAAAGAAAAAGCTCACCCAACAACATCAACCTACGGCTATCAAAACATGCACAGAGGCCAGACTTTAAGATCAAAAAACTGGAGGCCCCCTGGAAGGAAATGCAAAAATTAAACAAAAGCTGCCAGTTAAGCTGAAACCCAAACACAACAATGCAGCAAATCTTATAGTAAATCCTTAACTGCTTAAAGGGATAGCATAAATACACAACCAACCAATCATCACCATTAAGAGAGGCCCAAAAACCATAACAAAAGCAGCTATCAAGACTGACTTTGTGAAAATAAAGCATAAAATGATCCCAATACACAGACAACCCCCAGCAATGCAAACCAGCATAAAAAAGGCAGTAAAAAACCTTTAAAAGCCCCCACCAGAGAGCACAAAACAGGAAACACACCAAACAATAGAAAAATACAACATGAACGAGAAAAAGCCAAACAAGCCTAATGCACACGAAAATAAGGAAAGTTCAAACGATCCAATCTAGCAAGACCTTGAGCTTCAGTAGGAAAATTGTGCTCATCATACTCCTCAAAATTAACAAGAGTACAACCCCCCTTTTGGCAAGTAAGTCAGCCACCACATTATTTAGTTCATCTTAGATCAATATAACTAATCATATTATATGATTATTAATTGTACGAGATGATGAGTGATAAATTAAACTAGCCGAACCTTACAATTTACATATCCTATTATAAGATCAAAGTAATTAATTTAAAAATAGGACTTTAATTTAAATAACTCACTTAAATTCTTTCAACATATTGAGGGTCTAAAGTTGAGTAGCAAATAAGGTTCTCCAAGGAGAGAGCTTGAGAGAAGGAGAGAGGAGTCTCCTAGCTCATGTGAGAGTCCAAACTACATATGGGAAGTGAAAAGGTGAGGTTGAGAGAGTTTTCCTTTGAGGGTGGAAACAAGTGTGAGGGGATTCATAAGGTTATTCTAATTAGTCTACACCATGGGTCATACATGTTGTGGTTGTGGAGAATGACCTTTGGTGAGTGGACATAAGTCGACTAGACTAAACCATTATAAATCTGTTTCGCATATTCTTACTTTCTTGCATTTAATATCATGCAAATTGGTTATTTGGTTGATCCTTGGGAAAGTTGTGAATGTGAATTTTCTGATTGAAATCTTGGTGGAAAAATAAAAAATATATATTTTTTAAGACTTTGAAGAAATAAAAAAATTTGGTTCTTGTTTTTGTTTAAAAAGTTTTCTTAAAGCGTTTGCGTATTTCTCAAATTTAATTTTTAAGCAAAAGATAAGCTTTTAAAATATCAATTCAACCCTCTGGTACCATGGCATTTTCACTATAGTGATCGTCAAGTGGGTGTGTGTATACACGTGCACACGCACAACTGCATTTGAACTGAAATTAGTCAACATTAACATTTGATACATTTCTAGAAATTTCATCTAATTGGCATGAATCATTGGGCAATATTAGAATTGGAAACTTTCAAAATTAAATTCAGGATCATCTGAAATTTGAATGCAGCAAACTTATAGTCAAACTAAACATCTTTAGGAGATGAATATATCAGCGCTACTAATGATTTGATTTAACTTTGAATGAGCTAAAATCAAACACCATAATTATATTATAAAACTTCTAGTCATAAATTGGTTGATCAAATGATATCCAATTATAACATGCTAATAATCAAGTTGAGTAGCTTGACACGACGAATATAACAACCCAAGATCCCTCAAAACAACATTAAGGTATTCAAATATTTGATAAATTATCTTCAGTCAAGAGTATCAATATGGATTCTATGATGGAGTGCTTTAGATTCTGATCAAATTTACCAAAATTCTCATATCAAAAGGCTTATAAATAAGGCTCTATTCTCTATGAAGGGAGAGGTTCAAGAGCTGAAAACACTAAAGAAAGCTCTTGTATTTTTTTACTATCATTGCTAACAACTATCACTAACATTTATTGTCATCATATTTAGATTCGTATCAACATTTAACCTTGTTATTCAGTTTTAATAGTTCATTTATCGACACCAAATTTTTGTAATCTCTATAAGAGAAATCAAATACTTGTTCTCAAATAATGCCATCCTTTTTATTATGAGGAAAAGATTAATGTTTATATTTCTTGATGTATTTCGTCATTTTTTCTCTTTCCAGATTTTTCTCTAAAAAAATTTCTCGTCTCCCAAATCGTTTTCTGTACATATTGGATTATTATTAAAATTTAAGTTATAAAACAAACTCTACTGCTGTAAAATTTTTAACCTATAACAAACTCTAATTACTATGGCATCAATTGAAGGCATCAAAATCCCTTCAAAATGTAATTCGTATATATATTTGCTACTTTTCAGTGACTTTTTCTGCGTGCTTATTTTAGATCATTTAGCCTCGGTTTTTTAAACTTAAATGATTTAGTTTTCTATATATATATATTACTTGAAAAACTCGACATTTCAGAATATTACGAAAAATGATTATAAAAAATTATAGAAAAAACGTTATAACTGTTTATAACACAAAAAAGTAAATTCAGGTATCCTTTCAAATAGTAAATTATTGTTTTTCAGTTATTATTTAAAAAAACTAGTATTTTTCAAAAATATTTATTATATTAAAAACAAAATAATAAGATCTCAATATCTATTCATCTTGATTTATTAGTTGAGAGATTTGATTGGTTGAAAGCTCTAACAATTAAATAAAAGATTTTGAATTTGAAGTTATTTATTTATTTATTTTAAATGGAGTGAGACATTAAAGTCAATTAAAACAAATTCGAATATATATCACATAATCAAGACTTGAATATAAAGATTTAGGATTAATAATGAAAGCTTTTAATTAATATAATAAGATGAGTTATATAATTTAACGTTTAATTTCCTTGATTGACTCAAAATAAAAAGAATAAATATATAAAATAATCTTCAAAAACAATTTTTTCAGCTCAACAAGGTGGCTTTCCCATACCGCACCGTCCATATAGGCGCGACAACACACCGACCGCATAGTTCCAAAAATAGAAAAGCAGTTAGCACCCAAAAGGCCAAAGAAAAGGAGACGAAACAGCCCCCACTCTCCACATTTACGGAAAAAAATAAACCAGTCAAAATCCTCACTTAACATGCTGTCCAAAAATCAACACCATAGCCCCCAGTCCACCTCCACTCCCCACATCAAAATCAGGTCCGGTCCACTAATCCGCGTAGGCGCGTACGACCATAACTTATAAGTAAGCCATCCTTTCTCACTCTTCTATCGTTCCTCAACAACTCCGCCTCCGCTGCTCCTCTCTTCTCCTCTTCTCCTTCTCTGCTCCCATTCAACTGCAACTAAAACAGCATAGAATAAACAAACAACCAAACTAACATAGCATGGCCGCTCGCATTGTATTCCCAAACGCCTCTCTTCTCTCTACCAGCCGCCGTCCCCACCGCCCGCTTATTGTCACTTCCGCCGCCGTCTCCCATCAATCCCTCTCCGCCTCCATCACAACAGCCCCGACGACCATCTCCCTCAAATCTGCTCGCCGGGCAGAACAGAACCCGCATGCCTCACTCCCAACTTGGCGCGACATCCAGGGAGGTGACAACTGGGATCAGCTCATTCAACCCCTCCACCCTCTCCTCCGCCAAGAAATCATACGCTACGCCGAGCTCGTCATGGCCTGCTACAAAGCCTTTGACCTCGACCCCTCCTCCAAACGCTACCTAAACTGCAAGCACGGAAAATCCAAAATGCTCCGTGAAGTCGGCATGGCCTCCGCAGGCTACGAAATAACCAAATACATCTACGCTACTCCGGACATTACCATTCCCACCCAGCCCAGCACTCGCTGCAGCCGCTGGATCGGCTACGTCGCAGTCTCCACAGATGAACAAACCTCCCGTCTCGGACGACGCGACATCCTCGTTTCCTTCCGCGGAACTGTAACCAACACGGAATGGATCGCAAATTTGATGAGCTCGCTGACTCCGGCCCGACTCGACCCGCACAATCCGCGGCCCGATGTCAAGGTCGAGTCAGGCTTTCTCAGCCTCTACACATCAGACGATACCACCCGTCGCTTCACAAGCGGGAGCTGCCGCGAGCAGCTCCTCTCCGAGATCTCGAGGATTGTATCAAAATACAAAAATGAAGAGGAGTTCGGCATTACATTGGCAGGTCACAGCATGGGCAGCTCGCTCGCGCTGCTGCTCGGATATGACATTGCTGAGTTGGGCCTGAACCGGACCGCGTCGGGTAGTGAGATACCTATCACGGTTTACTCATACGGCGGCCCGCGGGTTGGAAACTCAGGCTTTAAGGCTCGCTGTGAAGAGCTCGGTGTGAAGGTGTTGAGGGTGGCGAACGTGAACGACCCGGTGACGAAAATGCCGGGGGTATTCTTTAATGAAAAACTGGAGCTGCCATGGATAAGCAGCGGCTCCTGCTACGCGCACGTGGGAGTCGAATTAGCGTTGGATTTCTTTAAGATGAAGAACCCTGCATGCGTGCATGATCTCGACGAGTATATTGGATGGCTCAAGTGTGCTAACAAAATGAATGTGAAGAAGAATGAAGGAGTTGATATTCTTAGCAAGATCAGAGATTTTTTCATCTCTCAGAGATTTGATGATTCGTGGGCGGCGCCATGGCAAGATGGAGGAAGACATAGGGGAGAATTGGTGCAGTCGCCTAGAGCGAAGGCTTAGATATACATATATCTGGTATATATATAGATTTGATTATTGATTGGTTAATCATTAGTAACAATGACCCTATAATCCTTGTATTTTAAAAGATTTTTTTGGATTAAGGGTCATTGACGAACGTGCAGAGAGCGAGCTAACTATACCATTAATACGTACACTCTTTTTTTGCTTTCTTTTTTTGTTTGAGGAAGCATTTTTAAAATGGAAATTTGTAAGGAAACAGCAAATAAATAAATTAATTTCACTCGAAGTTTCATTTTTTATTAATTGAGGTTCATAATGTGATGATTTCTTCCTTTTTTAAGTTAATATATATGTCATCAGTGTTTTACATATAAAATATAAGTAGGAAGAACCGAAATGTTATAATAGGCATAAGTACTTTTCCTATCCCATCATCACTGCGTACTGTAAAGAATTAAAATTTTAAGTAGCAAAAACCCTTATGAGCACAGTGCTTTCAAATATTTAAATTTTTTACCGTTGGATATGATTTTTCTCAATTTTGTTAGTGAGAAATTAGAGTTTTATTTACAGTGAGAAATGAAATATACACAAAAAGCTGTGATTGAATATTTGTTCACATTTTTTCCATAGAGTTCAGCAGAAATTGCAAATAGGAAATGCATATATACATATTTATTAAGTGAATTTAATTATCTATTAATCACATTGGCCAATATCCTGATATTGAACACTCTTATTATTACAAGTTATAAGCTATTGTACGCCCTTTGATATTATAGACCTGTTCATAACATCTGATCACAATCATGCCTACCAGATCAAAATATATGCTGAAACTATGATGCCAATTTCCTTTGAATTTAGTAAAATGTAATTACAATATTAAAAAAGTTACAAGTTCATATGTCCAATTAGATTTTAATATTCCAAATTATCTTGTGAAAAACCGAAAAATATAAAACTAATCCTCCTTGTAAAGGCATTTATTACTTACCAAGGGATATGCACATCAAAGTAAGAGTAGAATGACCATTTTACAACAAAATAAATAAATAAGATAATAATATATATATATAATATATATATATATATTATTAGTTGTCCATATAATATGTTTATTATCTACTCAGACTATATATTATAGAGTTAATTTGATGACTGCATCAAGTTCAAAAATTTTAATTTATTTTAGGGCTATTTAGTTCGCTGAAATAGAAATACATAATAAAAAGAGTAGAGTGTAAGAAGAATGTTGTCTTTCATGAATATTTGAAGTTGTTGGAAGCAAAAACTGCATGATTATTATTATTTATTTGCTTTGAAGTAACATGAATGTAAGGTAAAATTAAAAGATGGTGGTAGTCGACGACAATAATTGGTGATAGCTTGGTGGTGGTTGGCAATGGTCAGTGGTGGCAACAGTGACGGTCGGTTGTTGCGGGCAGCGGTTGTTCTGGCTGTGGAGATGGTGGTGACCCATTGCAATGGTAGCAGAAGATTAGTGGTATAGATAGTAGAGGTCAGTAATGATAGCATACGACAAAATAATTGGCCAAAATTGAATAAGTTTATAATACATAAAAAATAAACTAGAGTAAAGTAAGAGTTCATTGAAATTTAATGCTATATATATATATTATATATATATTTATTATATTATATATAATATATATATATATATATATATATATAATATATATATATAAATATATATAATAATATATATATATATATTCTTACATTTATTTTCAAGAAATTAAACAGCATTTTAATAGATTATTTTAATGGTTTTCAACCTATTTTTAAGCTCTTTGCTTATAAAAAAATATAAATAGTATAAATATATTCTTTATATTAATTTTTTTTTAATAATGAATGATTAATTATAAAATATTTGAATTTTTATTTAAAAGAAGCAAAATACTCTTTTTTAATAACTCTTATTTTTCGTGTGCCTAAATTTAGACCTTAATTAGTCAACTTTAATTCTGTGTTGACCGTTAAAGCTAACCACCGCACGTGATCCATGCAACTCGCGTTTGATAACGTAGTCCGTGTGCCAATTTTTTAATCCTTCTAGTGGGGTCTACTGAAAGCCTAAATCACTAAAGAGCAGGCAGGTTATTTCCAAATTAAATTTTCTTAAAATTAATAATTTCGTTTTTTTTTTTGTTTTTTTTATTTTTTAATTTTGAACGAACCATGTAGCAAATATAACGAATGATAACTAGTGAGTTTAAATAGGTCCCATTGATTTTTCTTTGTTAGAAAGAGAAAGAATAATAAGATTCAATTATTTTTAATAAAATATATTTATGAAAAATATAAATAATGTTAAATATTTTTAATACTGAAAATTGGCATGAAAATAAATAACCAAGATCCTTGTTTTCTATTATTTTGCATACATAAAAATTGTTGTGTTAGAACATTCATGACAATAGAGAGAATGAGTTTAACGTCGTAATAGCTTTGCATGAAGATCCTACATACATAAAAATTAGAGTGGAGGTGCGATAATTGTAAGAGACACGATTATTTTATGTGGAAAGCCCTAAAAATCAATATAATCGTGGGGGGTGGCCCAGTAAAAATGATACCACTAATAATAAGATTTAGCTAAAAGTGAAGTTCTTCCTCAGAGGAAGGGATTGAGGAAGTACATATTATATTATTAAAGTTGGGAAAGCCTTTTAGAAGGAATCTAGCATAAATCTAAGTACTAAAGTTGAATTTTGATGGCGTGCACTAATCTTTAAGTGATAGTTTGTGTTAGCATTATTGGCAATGCTAGGTAATGAAGATAGTAGGCATCAGAGTAGCCAGGCAACACTGGTTACGGGTTATAGGTCAGCCAGTAGGTCATGAAGGTGGAAAGGACAATAGTAAGATGATGATGGTAGAATGACTATAGTTGATGGGTGACAAAGGTCAAACAGACTATTATCGGATGACTGTGGTTAGTGGATCATAGTCAGACGACAATGATCTTAGGATCATAGTCGAGCAATAGTACTTTGAGGACCGTAAGAAGGAGAGGAGGTTAGAAGGATCATAGTTGTGTGTTGGGTGGGGGACAGAGGTCATAAGGACAATATAGGTAAAATAAGGTTAAAGAACTGGTCAAGCAATGGTGGTTTCAAGAATGTATATTCAGACGACTATATCAGAAGAATGTAGTCAATAGGTAATAATCCTTCAGCATGTACTACAGTCGATAACACCAATATGACTAAAGTTTAGCATTTGAGGTTAGGCCACCTCAGTAAATGTGGTTAAAATGAGCTAAGAAAACAAAGTTTACTATGAGGTGATGAGGTAGGCAAGCTAGAATTTTGTGATAGTTGTGTTTGAAAAGTGAAGCATGGTAAAATTCGTAACACTAAAGCATGATAATAAAGGGAATTTGGACTAGATACATAATGATCTATTGGTCCCATTAAAGACAACAACCATATGAGGAGCAAGGTAATTCATGGCTATAATTGATTTTTACTCATGAAAAGTTTGGGTTTATTGTTTGAATACAAAGAATCAAGCACTTGAGACTTTCATTCAATGGAAGTCAATTACTGAAAATGAAATAGGTACAATGGTTAAGAAATCGTGCAGTGATAATGGATTTGATTTTTATTTGAATTCTTTTGATAATTATTATAAGTTCAAGGGAATCACAAGACTCCATGTTACAGATATGCTTTCATGATTTATGATTTTGATGATAGCAAACACTTCTATTTCTCTACGACGGCCTTATTTACTAATATTTCAGGTCCACACGATCAGAGTGTAATTTGGAACCAGCTCAAGATTGGGTGGACTAGGTCTGAGTCAGTTTGTACATTTTTTTCTTTCTTGAGTCTATTGTATTTAGTGTGGCTCCTGATGTTTTATAGCTTGGAAGATTTTTTTTTTCCTAAAGATTTTTATTTTTGGTAACATCGTCCGGGATGATATTTATATCAGCCTTGACGATTGGTCCAAATAAGAAATCCCAATTAGGACATCCTCATTAAGGCAACCATCATGAGCTGATCGACTTGGACGATACTTGTATTGGCCAGGACGATAAACTCAATTCAGAAAGAATCAGCCGCCATGATCAGATTAGATATTCATTATTTTAGGAAATCGGTCAGGACAATATAGACATCGTCCAGGACTGTCTAACTCAATTATTCCTAAATTGATCTGGTATCTTTGGAAAGTATTAATGGCTGATTGATAGGAACACATCGTCCAGGATGATCATAGGATCGGTCAGGACGATTTCCTAGACGATTTACATCAGCCAGAATCTATTCAGGGTGATGATCAGGATGATTGAAATCAGTTTTAAACTAATCGTCTGGGATGATCGTGAGATCGGCCAGGATGATGTAACCAATTTTCTTCTGATCGTCCCAAATTGTCTCGGGCTGATGAGCTGAATTTGAACTAATCGTACAGGATGATAATGTCCGCAACTTGTATTAATAAGCTCGTTTTGAGATCTTCTATTTAAGCTATGACATGACACTTTGTAAGTGTCTTTGACAGCCATTATAGCTTCGTTCTTTCGGGGGAAACTTGAAGAGAAAGCTTGAAAGGGAGTGAGGAACAGGTGAAGTCTGAGAGAGGGAGAAGATCCTGTGAGGGGGGACTCAAGGGAGTGTGGAGGGGGTTCCACACGGTTGCTCCGGCAGGCTTACACCTTAATACCGTCAAATTCAAGGCTTGTCTCGAGGGAAGTTCACCAAAGAAGAAGATCTCTTTGGTGTCAAAGGACCCGGCGATTCCGCCGCATCGGGGAAGGTGGAAGTAATTTTATAAGGGCTTCTCCGCCTAGCTGTGGGGGCTAAAGGAGAGACACTTAGTTTAGTACAATACTTGGAGGGTGCCTCCAAGAAGTGAACGTAGGTCAAGGTTTAACTGAACCACTATAAATATGGTGTATTCTTTTCTTATTATTGCTTCCGCATTTAATTTTCGCATTTGGTTTTTATTGTGGTGATATTTGTTTTGGTTTGTATTTTGATTTAATGATTCTTCTTTTCAATTCACCTATCTCTTTATTATCCTTGGGCCAGTTCATAAGAGCTTAACATCCCTAAGAAACTTTCAAGTGGTATCAGAGCACTTTCTAGTATCATCTGAGCACTTTCAAGTGGTATCAGAGCCGTATTCATAAAATAAGTTTTTAAAAAATTTTGAATTTTGATCCATGGCTAATTTTTAAATCGTAATATTGTGGAAGGTTATTCAATCACCATACCACCTTTATTTGAAAACATATCATTTGATTTTTAGAAAATTTGCATGACTACTTTCTTGCAATCAATTGATTTTCGCATGTGGCATATGATTTTAACTGGTTATTCATCACCATCACGTATTGTTAATGGAGTTAAAACGGATATTTCTTTTAATCAATGAAATAGGGAAGAACAAGTAAATGCTCAATTGAATGCAAAATTTTTAAATTGATTTTTTATGTGCTTTAAATTCTGAAGATTTTATGTTAGTATCCACGTGCACTACTGGTAAGAAAGTTTGGGATAAACTACACACCATATACGAATGCACTAATGAAATCAAGCAATCCAAATTGAATATGTTAATGCATGATTTTAAACTGTTTTCCATGAAACCTTTAGAAACAATCTTAGAGATGTATACTAGGTTTATCCAAATTATGACATCATTACATGCTTTAGGAAAAGAATTTTCAAATTTTAAAAAAGTTAATAAAATTCTTCGTTGTCTACTAAATAAGTTTGATGCTAAAGTAATTTCTATTTATGAATCAAAATGTATAAATAAATATTCTATTGATAATTTGATTGGCTCAGTTATTGCCTACGAGCAAAGTTTGGGTCAAAGACTTTTGGATGCAGATGAAATGATTGTTCTAAAAGCTGGAGATACGGAAAGAGATAGCTTAGTTAGTGATGAATGTAATGACTTGTCAAGCAAATCACAAAGCTCACCAAAGCATAAGTAAAAGTGAAAAAGAGGTAAAAATTGTAAGGATGTTCATATTCCTTCTAACGTTATTTTCTTTTGATGTAGGAAGTCTGGACATATGAAAAATCTGTGCCCTAATTTAAAAATTATTCCTACGAAAGAAAAGGGAAAGGCGAAGCAAAATTTAAACTGGGGAAATAATGAAAGGCAAAAGTCTCATGAGCAGATCTAATTTCTGAAGCATCGGACCATGAGAGAGATAATGATTAAAAGTCTTTTGTGTTTTTGTGTTGTATTTTTATTTTTATGTTTTTCATTTTTATTTTGTGTTTTTGTTTTGTTTATTTTTTTAAAATTTTTATTTTCATGAAAGTTTTTCTCTTATCAACACACACATTCACTTTTCTAAAAATAAAAAATTTACTTCCTATTTTTCTTTAAATCTTTGATAAGTTATGTTTGACCTCTCTAAAACAGTCAAATGAAGGAAACTCATGTTTTTTACTCTAAATCTCTATTTCCTAAAAGAGGTGATTCTACTTTTGATTTAAAATCTTTTTCATATTTTAAATTAGTCTTTGAAACTAAAACTTTTTATCTCCCTACATTTTATTTATCACATAGAGATCTTTTACAAGTTGTTTAATATAACTCATAATTTTCTTAATCAAGAATTCACTTTATCAATAGGATGAGTTTACTTTTGTTTTTTAAGATTTCAAAAAGGTAGCATATTAAAATAAAAAATAAAAAAAAAAGTTGGCCAATGATGCCGAAAATAAAAGATGCGCAAAGACGCTAAATTGAAAAAATAGAATACACAAAGTATATCAAAAGATGCGCAGTGCACCAACCAATTGACAAGAGGTATAAAATGAGCCCATAAAGTTTAATGCTTACCATTCTTGTACTTCTAAAAGCTTAAGAAAATCCTTGATACTTTCGATACTTGATTTTGAAAAATATGAATCCTGATTCAACAATTCGTGTATTAATCTTCTATTAGATATATTTTATGAAAGGAGTTTTGAAAAATTAGTGTTCTTTTTCTAATTTATTCCTTAATTTAGATATTGAATTAAAAAGTTTTGGAGCCTTTTTAAAGAACTTGAGCTTGGATTATCAAATTTTGAATTTCTAATCTTTTCTGGGCTATGCGTTGTCAATCCAATTCTACTAAGTTTTTGATTAAAACCAGGAGGTAACTTTCTCATTTTAAAAATATTTATTTTTTTCATTAGATCAGGGAACATTTTTATCTTTTGTTTGTTTTGTTTTTTATTTGTGTCTCCTCTCTTTTTGATAATGTCAAAGGGGAAGAATGTATTGTTGAATTTTTGTACTGTTATCGTATTTGTATCTTTACAAAAAAAAAATTTAAAACAACAAAAGTATATTTATCTCCCCTTTTGTTAAAAAGTGTTCTTCTAGTGAGGGGGAGATTAGGAGAAAATGTTCATTTTGAAAATTCAAATTGTAGTGTTTGCCATAATAAAAAGGGGGAGATTGTTGCGGATCTGTTTTCATGATTTATAATTTTGATGATAGCAAACACTTCTATTTCTCTACGACGGCCTTATTTAATAACATTTCAGGTACATACGATCAGACTGCAATTTGGAACCAGCTCAAGATTGGGTAGAATACTAAGTCTGAGTCAGTTTGTACATTTTTTCCTTTCTTGAGTCTTTGTATTTAGTGTGGCTCATAATGTTTTGTAGCTTGGAAGATTTTTCTGTTGTTCCCTGAAGATTTCTATTTTTGGTAACATCGTTCGGAATGATATTTATATCAGCCTGGCGGCCTGGACAATCGGTCCAAAAGAAGAAACCCTAATTAGGGCATCCTCATTAAGGCAGTCATCATGAGCTGATCGGCCTGGACGATACTTGTATCAGCTAGGACGATAAGCTCAATTCAGAAAGAATCAGCCGCCATGATCAGATTAGGTATTCATTATTTTAGGAAATCGGCTAGGACGATATAGACATCATCTAGGATGATCTAACTCAATTATGCCTAAATTGATCTAGTATCTTTGGAAAACATTAATGGCTGATTGATACGATCACATCGTCCGGGACGATCATAGGATCGACCAGGATGATTGCCTGGATGATTTATATCAGCCAGAATCTATTCAGGGTGATGATCAGGAAGATTGAAATCGATTTTAAACTAATCGTCCGGGACAATCGTGAGCTCAGCCAGGACGATGTAACTAATTTTCTTCTGATTATCCCAAATCGTCTTGGGCTGATGAGCTGAATTTGAACTAATCATACAGTACGATATGCATATCATCCTGGATGATAATGTCGGCAACTTGCATTAATAAGCTCATTTTGAGATCTTCTATTTAAGCTATGACATGACACTTTGTAAGTGTCTTTAACAACCATTATAGCTTCGTTCTTTTGGGGAAAACTTGAAGAGAGAGCTTGAAAGGGAGTGAGAAACGGGTGAAGTCTGAGAAAGGGAGAAGATCCTGTGAGGGGGGACTCAAGGGACTGTGGAGGGGGTTCCACACGGTTGCTCCGGCAGGCTTGGACCTTAATATCGTCGGATTTAAGGCTTGTCTCAAGGGAAGTTCACCAAAGATGAAGATCTCTTTGGTGTCAAAGGACCCATCAACTCTACCGCACCGGGGAAGGTGGAAGTCATTTTTTAAGGGCTTCTCCGCCTAGCTGTGGGGGTTAAAGGAGAGACACTTAGTTTAGTTCAATACTTGGAGGGTGCCTCCAAGGAGTGGACGTAGGTTAAGGTTTGACCGAACCACTATAAATCTGGTGTGTTTTTTTCTTATTATTGCTTCCACATTTAATTTCCGCATTTGGTTTTTATTGTGGTGATATTTGTTTCGGTTTGTATTTTGATTTAATGATTCTTCTTTTCCAATTCACCTCTCTCTTTATTAGCCTTGGGCTAGTTCATAAGGGCTTAACATCCCTAACAAACTTTCAAGTGGTATCAGAGCACTTTTTAGTGTCATCTGAGCACTTTCACTCCTAACTATTATTAACACACTAAAGTGGGCTTGCAAAAATAATGAATAAAAACTTGCTAGAAAAAGGGAGGTTTATGTTATGTAGTGTAGGTTTAACAAGAGAATTTAGGGGTGAAACACTTAAAACAACAAGCTACCTCATGAACAGATAACCTTCCCTAGCAATAAATTTAAAGCTCTAATGGAATTGTGTACTAGAAATGCACCAAATTATAGCATACTAAAAGCTTTGGGGTGTGCTACTTATGCACATATTAGGTATGATAAATTGCAACTAAGAGTTGTCAAATATATACTCCTTGGATATCCTAGAGGAGTAAAATGTTAAAATTTATTGTGCATTGAACATGGAAAAGGAAAATGCATTGTTAGCAAAGCTGTGACTTTCTTATAAAGAAAATTCCTATTGCTGACAGTGGTACAAAAGGTTGATTGTGGTAATGTGAGTGAAATTCAAGTCTAGGAATTTAACAATAAGAATGTGCAAGAAAATGAAAAAGTGTAAGAGAAGTTATCATGCAAAAAAATGGATGAGAGATTACTAAAAATAATAATAAATGTTAGAACTATTTGCTTGCAAAAGATATAAAATGGCAAAACATTAAACCACCATAAATATTAAACTATGCAAATATCATAGCCAATGCACTTGCAATTATTAATCTAAATGGTATTGAAGATCCTTTTTTATATGAAGAAGAAATATTAGGAAGATATTTATATTATTGGATTCAAGTAAGTAATGAACAAAAAAATGAAATATCTAAATAAATGTGATACATTGGAAATAATAAACCAGCTTAAGGTAAAAGAATCATTTGTTGTAGATGGATATATAAAAGAAAGAATGATATTGAGCATATCACAAAACCAAGATACAAAGCATGGTAGTGGCTAAGTGTTTTTTAAAGAAGAAGGGGTAGATTACAATGTTGTATTCACACATATTGTAAAAACAACTACCAATTTATGGCTTAAAACAATCATCTAGATAGTGATATGTGAGGTTTAATAAATTCATGCAATACTTTGGCTATTAGACATGTAAGCATGATAACTATGTCTATTTGAGGAAAACTGCCAACATCACAATATGTACATATTTGTTGTTATATGTTGATGATATATTATTAGCAAGCAAATCTAAGAATGAAATTGATTAGTTAAAGAACCTACTATTGTCTAAATTTGAAATGAAGGATATGGGTAAAGCTAGTAGAATTTTGGGTATTCAAATTAAAAGAGATAGGAATGAATGCAAACTATTTCTTTCACAAGCAATATATATTAAAAGTATACTATACATATTTGGAATGCTTGATGCCAAGGTTATAAAAACTCTAATTGCTACCCATTTTAGATTAAGTTTTCCTGATGTTATAAAACTTGAAACAAAAAAAAACTATACATGGAAAAAGGTTCCATATGCAAATGCTGTTGGAAGTTAAACATAAGGAATGGTGTGTACTATACTAGATATTACTTACTATATTAACATGGTTAGTCTATTTATGGAAAATCCAGATAAAATGCATTGTCTTGCTCTCAAGTGGATATTGATATTTATTAAAAGCTCATTAAGTTAAGGCTTGTTATTTGCAAATAAGAAGTTGAGTCGCAGCATCATGAAGATGCACTGATTTAGATTTTATGGGATGTTTAAACATGAGATGCTCAATTTAAGGTTATTTATTTACTGTATTTGGTTATTTGGATAGTTGGAAGTGTTCTTTGTAACATATAATTACATTGTTTAATATAGAAGCAGAGTTTTCTACTGCCACTAAAGCAATTAAGGAAGGTATTTGGCTATACGGCTGTTGTAAAATTGGCCTCAAGTACTATGATTTTGGTGATAACAAACATTATTGTTTTCTTACTATTATCTCCTGACAGTTAGTTTATTGCATATATGTTTTGGTCTGCTCACTAACTTTTCAGAACCACCATTTAATTACAACTTTAATCATCTCAAGATTGGGTAGACTAGGGTAACAATATGTATTTTTAGTCTTTTATGTATTTTTTACATTTCTTGAGTCAAATCATGTAATCTGATGGATACTATTGCCAAGTACCCATGCACACACATAGGGGGAGAGAGAAAAATGTAATGTTATATTTTTATATTTTTTACACAATACAATTTTGAATCATGCTATATTATTACATTTGTTCTGCAAAATCCTACCCACCAAAGAATTAAGAAAGATGCTATTTTAGTACTGGTCATACCGTACGACCATAATCATATTGTACGGACATATTAATATGTTCCTTAATTTGACCCCAAAAATTAGGAAATCAAATCATGAGTAATTATGATCAGTCGATCATATAGTACGATGATGTTCGTATAATATGATTGATAGAGTATGAATTTAGTAATCTTAGAGATCATATCAAATGAAAGCCATGTGTTTTGTAATAATCATACTTTACGATGTCCACAAAATTTAATAATTGAAAAAGTATGACATTGGCCATCCCGGAGATCATACCAAAGAAAAGCTATGTTTTTTATAATGATCGTATTATACAATGTCAGTAGTGCTGGATAATCGACAAAGTACAAAATTGGTCATCCCAGAAATTGTTCGAAACAAATAGAAGAAATTTTTATAGTTCAAACAAAATGATCTTATGAATTTATAGTACGAAGTGCTACGATTCATTTGAATGACAGTTCACATGCTACTGGACAAGGCTAATTTTGTACTGATCATACTGTATGATGTTTGTATTGTTTAGTACAAACATAAGATGGCTCTCTTAAAATTTTGGGTTTCTTGAAGTCCACTATTTAAACCTTTCATATTTTCTTATAAGAGAGACGTTTTACTACCAAGAGTCCTTAGAGAGAGAGAGAGTTTAGGAGAGCTTTTGGAGAGAAGAGAGGGAGAGGACATATGAGGGGGAGTTATGAGAGCTTCACAAGGTTACACCAAGTAAGGTTCTTCATCATCTTCTTCAAGCTTCTACCTTAATCCTTTCGAGGTTCCAGGATGACTTTCTGTGGCACTAGGTCCATGATTATCTGCCATCTCTAAGATGGAAAAAAATTCACGGTTCTTTAACAAGGTTTATTTCCGTAACCTGGAGGGTGTAAAAGCTTTTGGTTCTCCACCACACTGGAAAGGTGAAAGTAATTTTGTAAGGGCTTCTCTGTCTTGTTGAGGGAGGAATGGAGAGACACTACTTTTAGTGTAATATCTGGAATGGAGGTTTCTAAGGAGTGGATGTAGGTCGAATTTGACCAAATCTCTATAAAATTTGGTGTATTCATTCTTTCTAACTTTTACTCATTTTTAATTTTCTTCACTATTCTATGATTTACTATGTGGTTGAGAATTATGATTTGATATTTTATTGTGAAATTAATTTGCTTATGCATCAAGTAATAAAAAGATTTTCTTTTAGTTAAAGAAAATTTTAAAGTTACCAATTCACCCCCTCTTTGTTAGCCTCAGGCTAGTTCTTAGAGGTTAAATAACCTTCATTAACTTTTAAGAGGTATTAGGGATAGATTTAAATTTTTTAAAAAGAATCAATTGCTAACTTTAAAAATTATAATACCCTAGAAGGATATTCTTTTACACGACCACCTTTACTTTATAATATTCCTTTTGATTTTGAAAAATTTGTATGTCTACTTTCTTGTAATCTCTAGATTATCGCATGTGGATGTTATTTCAGGAAGGATATTTTACACCTTCATGTTTTGTTTTTTGTTTTTTTTGAGAAAGCAATTGAATTTCATTAACTAAAAGAAGAAAAATTATTACAAACTATTACACTCTAACACCAAATTCCTCCTTTAAAAAATAAGCAAACGCACGAGGAATCTTGTTAAAAGACACATCATCCCAATCAAAGGTACTAAAAATAGCACAATTAGCACACATATTTGCTAACTTGTTACAATATCTATTTACATAATTAAATTCTTTTAAAAAGACAAGCTCATTTTTCCAATCTCCACCCAACTCTTGTAAGAATTTGATGATGTTTTAATTATTGCCTTCTATAATAATCCCCTTTGTAACTTAAAATCCAATCATTTGTGATGTCCTCGATAAGTTGAACCGCCGTCATTTCAAGATGAGAACTATCCCAGTGTACACAAGAACAACTATAAGCTAGGAGAAACCTCCCTTTACTATCTCAGATAATTCCTCCAATTCCAGCTCGATACGATTGGAATAAGGAAGCATCCACATTAATTTTGATCCACTCGGGAGGAGGAGGGTTGCAAAGATCCAACAGTCTGTTAGACTGATTAGTACTTCAGTGTCCCAATTTAGTTTTGTCTACCATGTATGAGATAAAAGCATAGCTTATAGAAATAGTAGCAATTACCATGGCACTTTTATCCTTGCCTTCATATAAAAACTTGTTCCTAGCACGTTAATTGAGATACAGAGAGTTACAATAGATATTGATAAGAAAACCATGTTCTTTACTATATATATTCATCCAATTCCAACAATCCTGAAATGTTTCAAAGAAAGGAAGAGAAAATCCCCAATTATGAAGATATCGAAAGACCTCCACCAGCTTCTTGCATTGTAATGTCACATGGTCCAGATCTTCCCTTACATTACATCCTATCGAAAAATAAATATTTTTGTGATCCTTCTATTAAAAAGAAATTGAAATGTAGTAATTGCATCATTGAAGATTCGCCACCAAAAAAGTTCCACTCGTGGCCTTAGCTTAGCATTTTTAAAGAACTCCCAATATAACAAGAAGTTTGCTCTTGGATTGAAGCCATGTAAGCAAGAGTTAAGATATAACATCCCGAATTTTAATGAATAAGCTCCAAAGCATTTTCTTCCTGATCAGTTTGTATATGGATTCTCCAAATTAAGCTAATAAGTTCTTCACCAAAAAAGATTTTTAATTCATCTATATTCCAACTTCCATCCGTAATTAACTTATCTACTATAAGCTTTCCATTCGTAGGGATAGCCACAAAAGTTGGCCATTTGTTTAAGCTTTTATCTAGGATCCATATATCAACATAAACATCAATAGAGCAGCCATTCACAACCTTTCATCTAACAGCTGGTTTCAAAAATTCTTTACCATTTGTTATGATTTTACATGAAGACGACCTTCCTCTACCATGTCCAATCTCTTCACAAGTAAAATCATATTTGGTTCCAAGAAGTTTAAATAGTAAAGAATTTTTGTCCTAGATCGCCTTCCATGCCAACTTCGCTCTCACGGGTCCAACCATATTAGCACGTGAATGGAGACCATGTCCTCCCCACCTGAGAGGCTTGCACAATTTGTTCCAGCTCACATAATGAAGCCCAAGTTTTCCTTCCTGCTTGTTCCAAACAAAATTTCTACACATCTTGTCCATTTCATCTAATACTCTTTTAGGAACCAGAGCATGAGTACAAGAATAGATAGGGAGAGAGAGCAAGCTATTTTAATAAGAGTGAATTTTCCTGCCAAGGATAAAAATTTGATTCCCCAAACATTAATAAGTGTTAAAGCTTTCTTAATGATGAAGTGGAATCTTCAACCATCAACCTTCTCAATGCCACTTTAACCCCAAGATAACTGACTTCTTTTACCACCTTAAAACCCATAATATGTTCTATGGATTTTTTCTTTTTCTTCTTAACATGTTTCCCAAAGAGAACATCAGATTTTCTTACATTCACCTTTTGTCCTATCCATCCACAAAATTGTGATATCACCGATTTAATCTCTTTCACTTTATTGTTTGTAGCTTCAAAGAAAATAATAATGTCATCTGCATAAAGCAGATGAGAAATCCTGGGCCCATTTGAAGCAATAAGAACTCCCATTATATCACTTTTTTGATAGAACGCATTGGATAGCAGCTGAGAACAAAGAATGAAAAGATAAGAAGATAGACGACAACCTTGACGGAACCCACTTCTTGCATAAATCCATTTGGAGAGCCTTCTATTAATTAGCAAAGAGAATATAAGATCTTTGACACATTCCATAATCCTACCAAAAACTTTTAGAGGAAACCCAAAATACTGCAAAACATTCCATAAAGCCTCCCAACACATATTATCATACGCTTGTTCCATGTCAATTTTAAATGAAATCAATCCTTTAGATGATTTGGAATACTTGAATTTATGGAACACCTCCTGAGCAACAAGAACATGATCCGTTATTGACCTCCCTTTGAGAAATGCAGCTTGCTCCACCGATATTAATTTCTGAATTGCAGTTTCTATTCAATTTAATAATATCTTAGCCACCACCTTGCAGATAGATCTGTAAGGCTAATAGGCCTTAAATGAATTAGAGCAGAAGGATTATTGATCTTAGGAATTATCACTACCAAGATTTTTTTCCAGCTAATAGCCATCTCTCCAGAGATGAAAAAATGTTTAATAGCATTCCAAATATCATCTTTAATTCTTTTCCAATAGGTTAAAAAAATGAATAAGTGATTATGTTGTTTCTAGGAGAAGTGTTACCACCAATATGATGCAGAATAGTTACAACTTCGTCCATCGACAATTCTTTGTTTAAACACCTTCTATCATTGTCAACATGAGATGAAATCGGATTAGGCCAACCACCTACATTACAGAATCTCTCCTTTCATTTTTTGTCAAAGAACTGGAAGAACACCTCATCAATTTTATCTTGATCTTCCACCTCCAATCCATTGTCATCTTTAATTTTATAAATCCAATTTGCATTTCTTCTTGCACTAGCCATGGAGTGGAAAAATTTAGAATTAGAGTCTACCTCCGACAACCATTTAACCTTGGCTCTTCACTTCCACCAATTGTTAATTTGGGCCAAGGTAGAGTTTAGATCACCAATCTTTGACTTCAGAAGCCAGCTGTCCTCTTTCGAAAGCCAACAAACCTATGCCACCTTCAATTGAAGCTCCAAGATAAACTTTTTAAGTCTTTTTTCTACTGAATATAACTCCTATGTCTTGATTTGCTACCAAAAAAAAGGCTTTCAGGATTCTCTTAAATTTTTTATCCAGCAGCTCCGCAAAGTCCCCTCCCAAATTTTTACTCCAAGCTGATTTCACAGTTGTAATCGAAGCTGTATAAGAAGCCCGCATGTCTTCAAATCTGATAATTCTATCCAAAGTGAACCTATGAGCAACAATATTTAATAGAATAGGGTTGTGTTCAGAGGCTACCCTAGCCAAGTGTCTCACTACCAATCGAGCTAAGAAATTCAATGCTGCAAAATTTATAAAGCATATGCTAATCTTTCCAAAATGCGAGCACCACCAATGTTGTTGTTGCACTATGTGAATTTAGGACCAATAAATTCAAGCTCATAAAAGTCATTATTCACTAAGAAAGACTTCATATCTTTAGAAGCTGGAGAGAAAACAAACTTCTTCCCCCCCATTTATCTTCCTTAGATAAAACATTTAAAATCCCCTCCTCTAACCATGGGAAGATTATTAGAAGTAAAAGCTGCCAACCTTTCCCAAAGGACCCTTCTTTGAACAACCTTCTTACTACCATATACAGTAGCAATCCTCCACTTTGTCCCATTCATAACAGCCAACACACCTAAGACCATCTGATGAGAATACTCCAATATAGAAAAAGCTACTACCTTAACCTTCCAAAGAACAAGTATCCCTCTAGACATACCATCTGATAGAACTTGAAAAAAATCTCATCCATCTCCAATAAGAGAATTTACTTCCATCCTACTCAAGGAGGAAATTTTAGTCTCTAACAATCCCACAAGGAGCACATTAAGAATTTTAACAACTTCTTTGAGATATAGAGAAGTTTTCTTCTTTCTAGCTCCTATACAATTCCAAAAAATAATGGAGGCCATTAAAGAATAAGAGGGGATGAGATCCCCATCTTTGTTTTTTCCTCCCCATCTATCTTCATGAAACTAGGAGCCAACTTTATAGGACCAAGTCCTCTAAGTTCCTTAGAAAGTTTAACTTTTGCAGAAGAAAATCCCTCTAACTTGGAACCCCCACATTTTTCAAATCTATGACCTGAACAAATTGAGAGACATCCCCACCTTTTTTAGTAGTAGTAAGTCCAATATGATCCTCCTTCACCTCCCCATTAGTCGCAGGAGGACCCTTTTCATTTTTAGTAGCAGGCACAATCTTACCCTCCTACACCAAATCATCAAGAACTGCAAACTTGTTACTACCCATAAGGGTAGCATGTTGATCCACCATATTATTTGATTCCTTCTCCTTTATAGTTTCTATAGTATTGGAACCAACCAAGTTCTATGGATCATTCTCCTTGGATTCAAATCCATCCCGTGGTAGATTAACTTTCTCATTCTTCAAGGTGTCCTTATTCAAAACACCATTTTTAGTAGCAATTGTGAGAGGCTTTACCACATACGTATTCAAACCACCTTTCCCTCCACGGAACCCAACCATTATTGGCTTGAACGTTTTATTTTTTCCATAATGTATATGTATCCAAGGCCCATATCTATTATCTATCTCCATAGGGATTCCTTTCATTACACAAGCCAATTTTTTGGAATTAATACCCCCATCTTGAGACTCAGCATTTTTAACAATCTCCATATTCTTGGAACTACTTAGAATAGTCCCCAACACCTTCTCTGAGCAACTATTTCTAGAATGGCATATCCTACCACAACCAAAGCATAAATTTGGAACCCTCTCATATTCGCTTTTTTGAAAAAATCTACTCGAGCTTCCTTCCACCCAGAATCCAAGTGACAACTTGTCCTCTAATTGAATATGAACATAAATCCTTGCAAACTCCCTCCTCCCCCATTAGAACATATTGTCATCTATCAAATAAGTTTTTCTAACCTTAGAAGGTATCCTACAGACATTAATGTCAACCTCACATTGCAAAGGCAAATTAGGTATTCTAATCCATATCGGAGTCGCTAAGCCTTTCAAAGAATACAGAGAGAATGAAAGCAACAATTTATCAACATCGATGATATTCCCCTTAACATACCATAGACCATTGGAAATATTTAACTCCACTGACTCCTCATCATCAAATGTACAAAGTATCAATCCTTTCCCTAACTAGGTAATGATAATTTTACCCAAATGAGACCACAATCTTCACTGTTCAAAATTTATAACATAAAGAGGGATGTTGATGCCAAAAGCTTTGACAACAAGTACATTTTGAAGCTTTATAGTGTTATCAAATTCATTCTCCTCATGCAATTTGACAGCTTCATGTTTTGTTAATGGCATAAAAAATGAACTTCCTTTTTCTGATTAGAGCATAGAAGATAAGGATTTAGCCCAACTAAATGCTAAATATTTAAACTATTTTTTCTATGCATTAAAATATAAAGATTGCTTGCATGTTTCTATGTGCCCAATTGGTAAAGAAATTTGGGACAAACTCTGTGTAACCTACAACAACAACAACAACAACAACATCAAGCCTTTATCCCACTACGTGGGGTCGGCTACATGAATCCTTTTTCTCCATTGTGTTCTATTAAAAGTCAAATTCTCATTTAAACCTAATAAAGAAAGGTCATTCTTTATTCGCACAAACTCTGTGTAACCTATAAAGTAATAAATGAAGTAAAACAATCTAGGTTAAACATTCATCTCCATGACTACAAATTTTTTTGCATGAAAACTAGTGAATCAATTTCTATAATGTATACTAGGTTCACTTAGATTGTTACTTTCTTGCTTACCTTATGAAGAGAACTTACTAACTATGAAAAAGTTAACAAAATATTACATTACTTACCTATTTTCTATGAGGTAAAAATTATTTCTATTTTTAAATCTAAGGATCTAAATGCTTACTCTATTGATAACTTATATGGATCACTCATTGCCTACGAGCAATGAGTGAGTCAAAGACAGCTTAATGAAGAGAAAAGAGAAGGGATAAAATTGTTGCCTTAAAGGCTAACAATTCTAATAGTGACAATTTTGCACCTGATGATGATGATGACATTGTGCTGATAACAAGGCAATTTAAAAGCATTCTAAAGAAAAAAACAAAAGTGTAGTCAGCAATAGAATAAAGGTAAAGCTAATAAAAATTATAAGGTTTCTATTGATGTTATAACCAACTTGTGCTTAATGACATATAATCAACTTGATCATTCTAATCAAGAGGAGGTATGTGAGCTTTCCTATGATGAACTATTTAAAGTTTCTAAAAAAATTCATAATGCATATAGGAAGTTTGAGAAAATGTATGCAAGCTTGAATTTTGATTCTTTAAATCTATATAAAGAGCATGAACACAATAGAAAAGATCATTCTACTTTGGATATTAATCACATGGCTTTACTAGATAAATTTGATACTTTAAACATGATGCATCTTGATTTAACTATTAAACATGATTCATTAAAAGCATCCCATATTGATTTAAAAAATTCATTTAAGGAATTAAAAGCATGTTTATATGAAGCTCATGATAGGGAGCATGCATTAAAAATAAATTATTTAATTCTTGAAAGTGCAAACAATTTTTTGCAAGTAGAACTAACTGCTTTTAAAGATAAAAAACCATCACCTGCACTTAAAAGAATTTCACAAATTAGTATCATAACATGCATTATCTAAACCTAGGAAGAGGCATCATAACCCAAATAGACTTGTAAATCCATTCCCGGGAGTTAAATGTTTTTCTTGTGACATGCTAGGACATATCTCGCACACTTATAATATCTGACGTAGAACACATTTGGTGTGGATACCAAAATTACATAAAATACAGTATACCATAGAAGAATCTAATTTTTTATTCATAAGGTGGAACCCAAATAAGTTTGAGTTTCTAAATCTAACCTTTGATAATTTTGTAGGGAAGCTCTCATAAAAGGCTTCGTGAGTGCATGTGGTATCGGGATAGCGGATGTTTAAGGCACATGATAGGAGATGTAAATTAATTCATTTCATTGGAGGTAGGGTAGGAGGCAAGGTGATACTCGGAGATAACACGCCCAGGAGAGTGGTGGGCTCATGTATAATTAAAAACTCAAAAAAAATTTTCATTGAAAATGTTTTACTGGTAGATAACTTAAAATATAATCTGCTCAGCTTAAGTCAACTCTATGATAAAGGCTTCAACATTAAATTTCTATCAACTAGCTGCATTATAAGCTTAAATGGAAATTCTATGGTACAAGGAAAAAAAATCAATAATGTTTAGATGCATGATTTAAATTATGTTAAACCTTATTCTTATGTTTGTCTAAAAAGTATTACTGATGAATTCTGGTTATGATATAGGAGATTGTGTACTGAAAGTATGAAAATTCATAGAAAAATCACCCAAAGAGACTTAGTGAGAGGCATACCCAAATTAGAGTTCACTAAGGACCACATGTGCGATGCCTATTAGTTAGGAAAATAAGTCAAATCCTCCTTCCACTCAATCAAGGACATTAGCACTAGTAAACCATTAGAAGTCATTCATGTGGATCTCTTTGTACCCGTTAGCACTTCAAGCATAAGAGGGAAAGCCTTTGGGTATGTAATTATTGATGAATACTCAAGATTACCTAGGTTAGATTCTTACCTCATAAAAAGGAATCATTTGAGGAATTTAGATCATTCTCCACTTGGATTTAAAGGGAGCTAGGTTATAAAATTCGGACAATTCATAGTAATCATGGTGGAGAATTTTTGAATGAGAAATTTAAAACCTGCTGGAAGGAGCAAGTGAAATATCATAACTTTTCAGCTCCTAGAACCCCTTAGTAAAATGAGGAAGCTAAAAGAAAGACCATGACCTTTGTAGAAGCTGGTAGAGTCATGTTAGCTAAATATTCACTTCCTAAATACTTTTGGGAAGAAGTAGTAAACACAACATAATATGTTTTGAATAGGGCTAATCTTATATCCATGCTAAATAAGACACCTTATGAAATCCTTAAGGGTAGGACACCCAATCTCTCTCACCTTCATATCTTTGGATGCAAAGTATTCATTCTAAATAATAAAAAATCTATGCTAGGAAAGTTTGACCCAAAATATGATGAAGGAGACTTCCTAGGATACTCAAATATTGGAAAATCCTTTAGAGTTTTCAATAAAAGAGCACTGGAGGTAGAGGAGACCATTTATATAGTTTTTTATGAATCTGATAATTTTGGAGGGTCAAGGGTAGAAGAAGAAAAACTAGTTGAAGTCAGCCAAAGAGTAGATTTAACAAATCTGGAAGAAAGGGTAAAAGCTAAAAATACATTGCCTAGAGAATGGAGACATTCTTCAAGTCATCCTAAAGAACTGATCTTAGGAGACCCATCTGAAGGTGATATAACTAGGTATGGACTTAGGTAAAAATTGAACCATTCTATCTTTATCTTAATGATTGAACCCATAAATATAAATTAAGCACTATCTGATGAATTATGGATCCTTGCTATAAGAGAAGAAATGAATCAATTTATTAAAAATGTTGTTTAGGAATTTGTTAAAAAACTTAAGGACCAGAGTGTTATTGGAACAAAATGGAGTTTTAAAAATAAAATGAATGATTCTAGAGTAGTGGTTAGAAATAAGCCAAAACTAGTGGCTAAGGGGTATAACCAGATAGAAGGGATTGAGTTTGAACGGATGTTTTTCCCCTCTAATGAAACTAGAAGTCATAAGGGTGCTACTAGCTTTTGCTTACTTTAAGGGATTCAAATTGAATTAAATTGATGTTATAAGTTCCTTTTTGAATTGGGTAAAAAAGATGATGTGTATGTTGAATAATCCCCATGATTTTAAAAAACATAATTTCCCAATCATGTGTCCAATTAAAAAAGGCATTATATGGACTTAAATAAGCACTTAGAGTATGGTATGATAAACAAAGCACATTCCTACTAGATAGAACATTTGTTAAGGGGAGTATAGATACCACCCTTTTTCTTAAAAATATAAGTTTTGAATTGAGAGGTAGTGATTATAATTGAGTGAAAAATAACAACACACACACTTGGGGGAATAATTTTTTTGAACTGATCGTACGGGATGATCCTAGTTTGTACAGGACGATCATGTCAATTAAGCCCTCAGAAGTGAAATGGATCGAATAGGCAGGAAGAAATTTTTTCTAAGTCCTAATCGTCCAGGACGAATTTAACATTCGTTCAGGGATGAACGTCTCGGGATTCTCACTTTGCACTGTTCATCCAGACGAAATGCATGGTTCATCTATGGATGAAACTCTATATATAAAATCATACAGGATGAAATTAACCTTCATCTCTGGATGAAACTCTATGTATAAAATCATCCAGGATGAAACTTGTTCATCCCAGGATGAACCGAACCGACTTGCCTCAGTTGGTTACGTACTGCAGGGATTTGGGAACCGACCTATGCAATAACCGTTTCGTGCCGGATGAATCTAGTTCGTACGGGACGATTAGCATGTACGAACATAACTCATACCAATATACATCAGGATCGTTTCTGACACTTTAAGTAAAATCGTCCGGGATGATCCACCATCGTACGGGACGATCCATTTCGTGATAACTTGAAAATTCTGCAGTTTTAGATAGTTTTTCTTGTCTCTCCTATATAAGGTCCAATTTTTACTACCACCAAATCTTTTTGCTCATTGATCTTCATGCCTATTGAAAGAAGAGTCAAGGAGAGAGTGAGAGAGAAAGCATTCAAGGAAGGATTTCTACCACTGGAGCGTGAAGGCTTCGCTTGGTGTTCAAAGGTAAGATTTCCTACTTATGATTTGAGATTACTTCACTCTTTTTCTTTCTTCATTCTAGATTTCTTGTGAGAAGATCTGTCAAGGAGATCAGATGCTCTGCCCACACTAGGAGAGTGTGAAAGGATGAAGGGTTTTCTGCCCACACTAGGAGAGTGTGAAAGGACGAAGGATTATCTTCCCACACTAAGAGAGTGTGAAAGGACGAAGGGTTCTCTGCCCATACTAGGAGAGTGTGAAAGGACGAAGGGTTCTCTGCCTACACTAGGAGAGTGTGAAAGGACGGATGTTTCTCTGCCAACACTGGGGATAGTGTAAAAGGATGGTGGTTCTCTACCGCACCGGGTAGTGGTGGAAAGAGTGTTTGTAAAGGATTCTCCGCCTTGGTGTGGGTGCAAAAGGAGAGACACTATTGGTATTATTGCAATACTCAGAGGGTGCCTCTGGGGAGTGAATGTAGGTTTGGTTTAGACCGAACCACTATAAATCTTGTGTCGTTTGTTTTTGCTGCTTTTTATTTTCTGTATTTTTCTGTTTAAAAAAGTTGTGGTTGAAAATTTTTTTATAAAAATTTATTAAAGTTTATTTTCGGTTCAACTCATCTAAAAGAGGGATAATTGTTTTAAAATACCAATTCACCCCCCTCTTGGTAGCCTTGGGACATTAACTTAGGTTTAACAACCTATTCACTAGACTCAACAAGTGGTATCAGAGATTTGTTTCAAAATCATAAGTTTAAACTACTTTTTGATTAACGTAGATGGCTATATTTGGAAACCAAAATACACCTGAGGGTTACTCTATTACTAGACCTCCACTATTTGATAATATACCTTTTGATTTTTAGAAAACACGTATTTCTAGTTTCTTACAGTCACTTGATTATCGTATGTGGATCTTAGTCCAGGAAGGTTATACAAAACCAACTAGATTAGTTGATGGAGTTAGGGTTGAAACTCCTTTTGTAGACTAGACTATAGAAGAACGTGACTTAGCACAACTAAATGCTAAATGTTTAAATAATTTCTTTTGTGTTTTAAAATCTGAAGACTACATGCGGGTTTTCACTTGCAAAAGTGGAAATGACATATGGGATAGACTTTGTATAACTTATGAGGGGACTAATGAGGTCAAGCAATTAAGACTTAATATCTTGTTACATGATTATGAATTATTTCGCATGAAACCAAATGAATCCATTTCTGATATGTGTACAAAATTCACATAAATAGTCACCTCTTTGCATGCACTTGGTAGGAAACT
>NW_021319131.1:1158101-1159342 GCF_001605985.2 Dendrobium catenatum
AAGTTTGATGTTATTTTGTTTTAATCTTGATTTTCTATAATTTTATATGATTAAATAACATATTTTTCCTATAAAAATGATTTTAAATTTTATGAAGTTTATACAAGAGCTAAGGATGATCACATGATGTTCTCAATAAAATTTTAAGTCAACTAATATGTTGTCTCTGATTTATTAATTTATTAGTGTTCTTTATAAAAAAATTAATAAAAGTTTATTAATTTTAATTTCTTTAAATTTTGATTCTCGTTTTTTTAATAATAATTAGGAATTTAAGAAATTTTTTCTTTTTTTTAGTGATTTGTTTTTTTTTTTTAAATTTTTAGTGAAGTTTCTAAATTGTAGGCAAATTAGTTATTCTACTTACATTTAAGAATTAGGGTTTATGTTTGGGTTCCAAATAGAATCATACCTTCATGTAACTTACCTTGTGAGTGAAGGATGACCTAGAGAAGGTTTATTGAAAATTCAAGACTATTTTAAATTATTCATGATTGTTTATCTCTATTATCAAATTATGATTTGAATTTTTTTGTAGGTATTTTTTCTACATTCTAACCATGCTAATTTTTTTTCTCTTTCTCTAGGGTTTTATAATAGTTCAATCAGCTTTAGTTTGCATTTTTATTTATTTTTTCCCTACAATTAACTATGAATTTTAGAAGTTTCAATGGTAGGGTTTCATCATAGTGCAAAGTATGTCTTAAGATTTGTCTTGCCAAATCATTTCTAATTTTAATCAAATTTTGATCATAAATAATTAATAATCTAAGGATGATCATTAAAATTTTTTTACTCATTTAAATATCTTCTTGATTTTTTGGTGATTTATTGATTTTTATATTTGATTATTTATCAAGAATTTGAAAATCCTAATTCCTAACCTTAAAGTGGCTTAAGAAGAATTTTTCTAACGTTTAGTTTTAGTTAGGGCTCTATTTTGAAGTAATTTTTTATTTCCATAATTTTGAGTAAATTATTTATGCATCTTAGAAGCTCACCTTGTTCAAAGGTGTCCAAACCTAACTTGAGTTATGGTTTGAGTGTTTCTTAGGCAAAAGACCTCTAAATTTCCTTCAATTCTCAAGATTAAGGTACATGATTTTTTTTATTTAATGGAATTATAGTAATGGATTATTTTTAATGGTTTTCCAAAGTTTAGGGTCATTTAGTAACCTTATAGATCAAAAAATTATTTAGGACTTGGGTAGGTTTCAAATTGATCTAGGAAAATTCAAGGT
>NW_021319131.1:1159442-1267362 GCF_001605985.2 Dendrobium catenatum
GAAGTAGAGTCTGCCCAAAAATCTCTTTGAAACTTTTTCTTTCCCATGTTTACAGTTGGTTTCTCCTATACCTTCTCCTTGCTAGGAGTGGCTTTGAGTTTTGGGCAATCAGTCTTGATATGACCAGGTTTCTTGCATTCATTACAAACCACTTCATTAGAAACTTTGCCATTTCTATTAAATTTACCCTTATTCCATTGTTGGTGTCTCTTCTGCTTCCTCTTCAAAAAGCTTCTGAATTGTCTAGTCATCAAAGCAATATCATCTTCATCCTTAGGTTTTGAGTGTTCACGCTCAGACTCTTCCACTTTCAGTGCTATGTTCTTTTCCTTTAGTGGTTCACCTGCATTAATCTTTCTTTGACTAACTCCTTGCTAGTAAGCAATAAGTGAACCAAGAAGATTGTCAACAAAATAAATATTTAGATCTTTAGACTCTGTAATTATAGTATTTTTTGCATCATAAGCAGTAGGTAAACAACGAAGAATCTTATTAACCATTTTAGCATTCATTAGTTTCCTACCAAGTGCATTAAAAGAGGTGACTATTTGTGTGAATCTTGTGTACATATCAGAAATGGATTCATTTGGTTTCACGCGAAATAATTCATAATTATGTAACAAGATATTAAGTCTTGATTGCTTAACCTCATTAGTCCCCTCATAAGTTATACAAAGTCTATCCCATATGTCCTTTCCACTTTTGTAAGTGGAAACCCACATGTAGTCTTCAGATTTTAAAGCACAAAAGAAACTATTTAAACATTTAGCATTTAGTTGTGCTAAGTCACATTCTTTTATAGTCTAGTTTGCAAAAAGTTTTTCCACCATAACTCCATCAACTAATCTAGTGGGTTTTGTATAACCTTCCTGGACTAAGATCCACATACGATAATCAAGTGACTGTAAGAAAGTAGACATGAGTGTTTTCCAAAAATAAAAAGGTATATTATCAAACATTGGAGGTATAGTAATAGAGTAACTCTCAAGTGTATTTCGGTTTCCAAATATAGCCATCTACGTTAATCAAAAAGTAGTTTAAACTTATAATTTTGAAACTAAGCTCTTATATCACTTGTTGAGTCTAGTGAATAGGTTGTTAAACCTAAATTAATGTCCCAAGGCTACCAAGAGGGGGGGGGGGGTGAATTAGTATTTTAAAAAATTGTCCCTCTTTTAGATGAGTTGAATTGAAAATAAACTTTAATGAATTTTTATAAAAAAGTTTTTCAACCACAACTTTTTTTTGAACAGAAAAATGCAAAAAAAAAAAGCAGTAAAAATAAACGATACAAGATTTATAGTGGTTCGGTTTAAACCAGACCTACATCCACTCCCCAGAGGCACCCTTTAAGTATTGCACAAATACCAATAGTGTCTCTCCTTTTGCACCCACAGCAAGGCGGAGAAGCCTTTACAAACACTATTTCCACCACTACCCTGTGTGGCAGAGAACTGACGTCCTTTTACACTATCCCCAGTGTTGGCAGAGAACTGTCCGTCATTTCACACTCTCCTAGTGTGGGCAGAGAACCCTAATCCTTTCAGACTCTTCTAGTGTGGGTAGAGAACCTTTTGTCCTTTCACACTCTCCTAGTGTGGGCAAAGAACCCGATCTCCTTGACAGATCTTCTCACAAGAAATCTAGAAGGAAGAAAGAAAAAGAGTGAAGTAATATCAAATCACAAGTAGGAAATCTTACCTTTGAACACCAAGCCAAGCCTTACGCTATAGTGGTAGAAATCTTCCTTGAATGCTCTCTCTCACTCTCTCCTTGACTCTTCTTTCAATAGGCACGAAGATCAATGATCAAAAAGATTTGGTGGCAATAAAAATTAGACCTTATATAGGAAAGACAAGAAAAACCATCCAAAATTGCAGAATTTTCAATTTATCACGAAATGGATTGTTTCGTACGATCATGGATTGTCCCGGACGATTTTACTTAAAGTGTCAGAAACGATCCTGATGTATATTGGTACGAATTATATTCGTAATTGTCCCGTACGAACTAGGTTCGTCGGGTACAAAATGGTTTTTGCATAGGTCGGTTCCCAAATCCCTGCAAGATGTAACCAACCGAGGCAAGTCGGTTCGGTTCATCTTGGGACAAACAAGTTTTATCCTGGATGATTTTATACAGAGAGTTTCGTCTAGTGATGAAGGTTAATTTCATCCTGTACGATTTTATACAAAGAGTTTCATCCAGAGATGAACCATGTATTTCGTCTGGACGAACAGTGCAAAGTGAGAATCCCGAGATGTTCGTCCCGGGATGAATGTTAAATTCGTCCTGGACGATTAGGACATAGAAAAAATTTCTCCCTGCCTGTACGATCCATTGCACTACCGAGGGCTTAATTGACATGATCGTCCCGTATGAACTAGGTTCGTCCCGTACGATCAGTTCATAAAAATTGTTCCCCCAAGTGTGTGTGTTGTGACTTTTCACTCAATTACAATCACTCCCTCTCAATTCAAAACTTATAATTTACAAATGAATATTTGCTAAATTTGATTTGAAGTCTTCATAGCTTGGAGTTGATTTTCTTGAAATGTTAGTACACATTAGAGCATAAATAAAGCTTCCAAAAAGTGTTAGGAGATATATATACATAAAATAATAATATTTGAAATCATCAAAATAATACAAGTTACAAGAATGTAAAACATGCAAATAGAAACTCTCTTAACATGGTCTTGAAAGCACAATATAATATTTGGCCCACTTCCGAGCTAGCTGTTGAAATACATGAGGGTTGGATGCTCTACTATTTTGGCAGTTATTTTTGGTCTATCTAGGATTACTGTTGAGTATTACATTGATTTGCCAAACGGTTTGGTGAGAACCTTTGCTAAGGTGGAGGGTCTATTATTAAAGAGATTCTCTAGAGCCCAAAAACATATAATTGTGGGTTATCTATTCAACAAAAAGTAAAAACTTGGAGAGTTTTTGATTGAATACATCTTGAGGTGGAAAAATATATTGATAAAGTATGAACCCCAGTTGTAGGAGAAATATAAATTGGAGATTCTTCAAAAGAATATCCACTTGCCTATTACATTTCTACTAAAGTAGTTTATAATCAAAACTTTTTAGAAACTTCTCAAGAAGTTAAATAACCTATATAAAGAGGCTTCTTATAAGCTATTCTTGAAGGAGACATCTAATAAGAAGAAGTGCAATAAACCATTGAAGTCTATCAAGAAAAGGCATCCAAAGTCTCTGTTGTTATAGATGGAAAGAAACCCTCCAATGCCCAGTCCAGTGGTCCTCAAGTACAATAAGTATAGAAACCACAACCTTTCTAGGTAACCTCTTAGTCAACTATGGAGCCTCACTCAATTTCTTTTAAAGAGAGATAGGCTCATCCTTATTCATTTAAAAGGGAATTGGTAAGAAAAATCTTCAAGAGTCTTTTAAAGAAACCATACTTTCGATTGTCGGAGGCCAAGAAGCCAAAAGAGACAAATAAAAGGGATAGCCCAATTTTTGTCCTTATAGCCATATGTTGGGGAACACAATTAAAGACTATATAATCTTTAAAGACTTTCTCAAAAAGAACTTCTAGCAGCATAATAACATAATTCCAAAGGAGTACCTACTAGATCAAGACAAGGAGTCAATAAAATTAATCTTTGGTAAAAATTCAAACATTTCTCTATCCATTGAAGATGGTTGGGATATTGCTCTATCACAAGAATTTAAAAAGTTTATTAACAAATCTTTTTATCTTTCTTAATAGCTATTGATGAGTGCATGACACTAAATCTAGGAGGTTAGCTTAGAGGCTTCCTAGGAAGACGTGAGATAGTTTCCTCTTTAGTAGTGTTAGGAACTTCTATAATCAATAAAAATGAAAAGAGAGATAATTTTGTTGAGAGGAAATGTGTTGATGAGAGATGTATCCAAGTGATGGATGGTGGCATAAAAGGGTCCCCGCTGATGTTATATATCTTTAACTTTTCTCCATCAATGGAAAAGGGTCAAAAATAAATAAAGAATGATCGTTCAATTTTTTTTGTTAATTATTATTGAAAATGAATTTCCAAGTGACACTTCTATTAATGATAATAAAAAATTAGTTGAGATCGTTCAAGATGTTAAAAAAATTAGCTCTCCAAATATGACATCT
The DNA here is from genome assembly GCF_001605985.2 of Dendrobium catenatum. NCBI lineage: Eukaryota > Viridiplantae > Streptophyta > Magnoliopsida > Asparagales > Orchidaceae > Dendrobium > Dendrobium catenatum. Next base: position 1,163,578 of record NW_021319131.1, read on the forward strand.
CAAGGTAAAAACAAATTTGAAGTCTTATTAAATGGTGACACCCCCAAAATTAACTTTCAAGGAAGTCCTATTGTGATATACTATTTAGATTTGGATTCCCTCTAAAAAAATAACATTCAATTACCTAAGGAGATCATAGACCATGCTACAGTTTACACTCTTGAGGAGATCATGGAGGTGAAACTATGAGGCGGTAAGGTCTTACCCCCTAGGCTTCTTCATCAGGAAAAAGGAAAGCAAGTTGTCTCCTATGATCTAATTCAAATCTCCACTAAAATAATAAAACCTCCTTCTAATCCACCGGGTCCAAATCCTAAAGTTCCTAAGGTTTATTATAACATATTAGCTCATCTTAAGAAATTTCCTGTGAAGTTGACCATTTATGACACCCTTATCCTCTGAAAGAGATGAGGGAATCTACACTTCTCTACCAAGAGATTTACCTAGCTCTTTTAGCTTTAACTTCTCAAGGACAAGCTTTATAAATTAAGGAAATCTCAGACATAATCTTATCTGTTAAGATAGTTTCTATTTGAATGCTTTACATTTTTGCAACTTGTATAGTTTTGATGATTCCAAACATTATTGGTCAAATGTGTAGTTATCTCCTAACAATTTTAGATGATTTGTATTTGCTCTTGTGTGTACTAACATTTTAGGAAAATCAAACTCCAGACTACGAAGACTTCAAATAAAATTCAGCATGATACTTTGTGAAATTTGAAGCTTGTACTTTTCTTTAAAATAAAATTGAAAGGGAGTGATTGTAATTGAGTGAATAAAAACATACACACACACATAAGGAGATCATATATAATTTATACTGATCGTACGGGATGATATTAGTTCGTACGGGACTATCAGACAGTTATCTCCTATTGAGCACATGGAACGAATATGAACTGGCTTGAAAAATTTTTCTAAGTCCTATTCGTCCAGGACGAAATTAAATATCATCCATGACGATTTATTTTCTGTAAAATTTTCATCCAGACGAAATTAAATTATCGTACATGATGATTTGCTCTCTGTAAAATTTTCGTCCAGACAAAATTAAATATTGTACAGGACGATCTGGTCTCTGTAAGATTTTCGTTCAATGAAATTAAATTATCGTACATGAAGATTTTCGTCCAGACGATTAACCGGCTTAGAACGATTTTCTGCAGTTTTTGGAACCGACCTAGTAATAACCGTTCATACCGGACGAACTTAATTTGTAAAGGACGATCAGCTTGTACGAAAATATTTTGTACACATATACAAAGAGGTTCATTTCAAAGCTTTTAAGTAAAATCGTCCAGGATGATCCACGATCGTACGGACGATCCACTGCGTACAGAATTGAAAACTTGCAGTTTTTGGGTGGTTTTTCTTGTCTTTTGTATAAATAGTCCAAATTAAACTGCCACCAAATCTTTTTGTCATTTGATCTTCGTGCCTCTTGAGAGAATAGCCAAGGAGTGTGTGTGAGAGTGCATTCAAAGGAGGATTCCTACCACTAGAGCGTGAAGGCTTCACTTGGAGTTCAAAGGTAAGAATCTCTACTTGTGAATTGTGATTACATCACACTTTTCTTTCTTCCTTCTAGATTCTTGTGAGAAGATCTATCAAGGAGATCCGGTTCTCTGTCGACACTTGGAGAGTGTGAACAGACGAAGGGTTCACTGCCTACACTTGGAGAGTGTGAATAGCCGAAGGGTTCGCTGCCTACACTTGGAGAGTGTGAACAGCCGAAGGGTTCTCTACCCACACTAGGAGAGTGTGAAAGGATGACAGTTCTCTACCAACATTGGGGATTGTATAAAAGGATGATGGTTCTCTGCCAACACTGGGGATTATGTAAAAGGATGACGGTTCTCTGACCGAACCACTATAAATCTGGTGTCATTTACTTTATTGTTTTTACTTTTCCGCATTTTATTTTTAGCTTTAAAAACTCTGTGGTTGAAAAACGCTTTCTACAAAAACTTAAAAGAAAATTTTCATTTCGGTTTAACTCATTTTAAAAGAGGGCTTAAAATTTTAAACTACCAATTCACCCCCCTCTTGGTAGCCTTGGGACACTAACTTAGGTTTAACAATCTATTTACTAGACTCAACATTATCTAATGAAGAATTACTTCTGGATATTGTCGATCATAATTGCCCACTTTACATCACTGTAAATATGAGAAACTTTAAATTATCTAGAGTTTTGGTTGATCAGGGTACATTGGTAAATAAGATGAATATAAAAACTCTTGCATACCTTAAAGTTGATACCCATAAGCTCTCCTTTGATATTTTTTATTATCTGGGTTAAATGAAAAGGGTAAGAAGGCTTTTGGTTGAATTACCCTTCTTCTAGAGATATGGGAATTAAAAACAGAGGCAAAATTTCATTATAATTGATTTAGCAATGTTTTTTAATGCACTCCTAGGTTGAGCCATTATCCATTAGTATAGGATGGTTCCATTGACCCTACACCAATGCATCAAGTATCAATAAGATGGCATTGAGTATAAATTTAAGGGTGATTTACAACCATTATCTACTCACAAGATTATGATCTACGAGGATACTGCCTATTACGCACCTAAAGGGTCCACTACCTGTTCTAAGGGAGAGATCAATTTTAAATAGAACAAGGCAGATGAACAAATTTCAAAAGCAATTTAAAAGTTAAAAATAAGAAAAAAGAAAAAAAATTATGTAGCAAAGATGATGTCGAGGGTGTGATCTTTAGGCGTCTAAAAAATTTACCTCAAAGAGGTTGGGGATGGAAGAAAGAGTATGTGGTTGAGGTCGTACTTCAATTAAAAAAAGAATACCCTGATGTACATCTAACTGGAAATAAGTTATAATAATGAATCAAAAGTATGAGTCACCATAATTTCTTTTAACTATCAAAAAATAAATCTTCCTCTAAAAATTGATCTCACTTTAGAACTAGATGGTGATATAGGAGATGAAAATTCAAAAGTTCAAAGTGACGAGCCTGAATGGACTCTTTATGAAAAGGTTAATAGGGCAGTAAAGCCTTAAACTTAACCCCACTGTTTACTAACAACATCTTAGGGTTAGTAATGAAGGATGCCCCTAGTCTTGATTATGAAGTAAGGAAAGTCAAGAAGTTCTTCCCTCACTCCTCCTCTTTAAGGAATGAAGATGATGTAATCCATGAGGAGGCATATTTTAATGAATTAATTGAATTATATTTTTTATACTTTCCTATTGGTCTTAGAACCCTTATCTCTAAAGGTCTTGCATTGAATCGATGGACTAAGGGTTAAGCTGGATACCTTGAAAGCATCTGGCATTCAGAAAACAAAAAAATAATTGGACAAGTGATATAAAATTTGGTACCATTAGTTCATTTGATGACGATGCATAATGATTAATGATAATGTGTCATCTTGAATATGAGAATGTCCCTATGGAAGTCATCAATTCTATTGATAAACTTTATTTGGAGACTTTAGATGACTATGATGAACTTCAAGTTTGTGATGCACCATCTGAATTTGAAGAAGATTAATTTAATTGTTGATAATATTAAAGAAATTAACCTTGGAATAAAGGACGACCCTTGACCTACTTACATAAGGTCTTTATTGAGTGAGGATGGGTATGAGGATCTAATTTAACTTTTTACTAAGTGTAAGCATTTCTTCACATGAACATATGACAAAATGTTGGGTTTATCTGCCGATGTACTATTCCATATACTTGGTATCCAACATTATGCCATTCTTGTAAAGAAGCTCCTTGACACATTCGTCTGGATATCAAACAACAAGTAATTTATGAAGTCAAGAAATTGGTCAATGATGGATTTATTTGAGAGGAACAATATCCGTCTTATATAGCTGGTGTCATGCCTGTTATAAAGAAGAATGGTCAAATTTGGGTTTGTGTTGACAAAGGGATCTGATTAAGGCGTGTCCCAATGATAAATTTGTTACAGATCTGATCTAAGCATTATGATTTTTAATGATAACAAATATTATTGTGTATGTTACTACTTTCTTATGTTTCTATGATATTGTGTTTTGTTCTGTGTATACTAATGTTTCAGTAATTAAGTCCATCGTTCACTTGCAATTTTAATCAGCTTAAGAATGGGTATACTAGGGTTACAATTTGTAATTTTTTTTATTTTTTATGTACGTTTTTTTCTTTCTTAAGTCATATCATGTAATTGGGTGGATATCATTGTTAAGCAACCTTGCACACACATAGGGGAAGAGAGAACAATATTTTTTTAGTGAGTTTTTCTTTTTGAGTAATTCGTACTACAATCTCTCTTCTTTCTATATGATATGTGTATTGTGCTATATATTATTTATTCATACCATATGATTAGTTGAACTCTGTCAAAACCCTAACCGCTAGAGGTTAAAGAAGATTCTTAGTATATGCTCATTGTACTGTACGATTTAGCTTGTACTATATGATCTAATTAAAATCTTCCTTAATTAATCTCTCAATACCAGGTAATCAAGTCATGGACAATTATTATCATAGATCATACTATATGACTTGGTTCATACTGTATGATTAACCATGTATGATATTGATCATCCTGGAGGTTGTACCAAATGAAATCCATGATTTTTGTTTTGATCATACCATACGATGTCTAGAGTGCTGGACGATCACCCATGTAAGAAATTAGACACCCCAAGGATCATCCCAAATGAACAAATAAAATCTATTGTTCGTACCTTATGATATTTTGATCGTACTGCACAAAATGTTATAATAATTAAACAGTTCATCTGCATGAAATGCTTGGATGATTCTAAATTATCTTGATTGTACTTTACGATACATGTATAATATTTTACAAACAAAAAAGGAATTTCTTAAAATTTATGGTTTCTTGAAGCCCACTATTTAAGCAATTGCATTGTTACTTGTGAAAAAACTTTTTTATTATGGAGAAGATCTGAGAGAGAGCTTAGAGAAGAAAAAGGGATAACTTGAGAGAGAGAGAGAGTTCCTTGTGAGGGGAGATTTTTAGGGATTCACAAAGGTTGCTCCAAGAAAGGTGTTCATCGTCTTCTTCAAGTTTCTTCTCTAGTTCCTTAGTGGATATGAGGGAGATATTTATTAGCATCAGATCTAAGTTCTTTATCTTGACCAAGTGGGTGAAAAATGATTTCTAAGGTTCTCTACCTACTCCAAGAAGGAGTAAAAGGATTTCCAAGTTCTCTTCTTTCACTAGGTGGATGAAAATTCACTAGGTGGATGAAAAAGTATTTCTAGGTTTTCTTCCTACTCTAAGAGGGAGGAAAAGGATTCAAGGTTCTCTGCCTCACGAGGCCGATCAAAAGATTTCGTAAGGGCTTCTTTACCTTGCTGTGGAAGTAACAGGAGAGTCACTTCTATTTAGTGTAATACTTGGAGAGGGAGTCTCCAAGGAGTGGACGTAGGTCAGGTTGACCAAACCACTATAAAGTTTGGTGTATTTTTTCTATTTATTTTTTGTATTTTAATTTCCTATTTTTTATTTGATCTGTATTTAAAATATATGATTTGGTTATTATAAATTAGTTTTACTTCTGCATCAAGGGGTTTTAATATTTATTTTATTAAAGAAATCTTTAAATAACCAATTCACCCACCCTCTTTGTTAGCATCGGGACTAGTTCTTTATAGTTTAATAACCATCACGAACTTTTAAGTGGTATCAGAGCAGGGTTCATAAATTAAATTTTAGAAAACTTTTGAAAAAAGATCCATGGCAAACTTTGGTAATCGTAAAACTATGGATGAATATTCAATAACTAGACCACCTCTGTTTGATAACATTCCTTTAGATTTTAGGAAAACTTACATGTCCACCTTTTTATAATCAATTAATTATTGCATGTGGATGCTAGTACATGATAGTTATTCTGCACCTTTTCATTTAGTAAATGGCATTAAAACTTAAATTCCTTTTTTTGAATGGACTACTAATGATAAAGATTTAGCACAACTGAATGTCAAAAGTTGGAACTATTTTTTCTATGCTTTAAAATATGAGGATTATATGCGTGTTTTTACTAGTTTAGCTGGTAAAGAGATTTGGGACAAACTCTTCATTACATATGAAGAAACAAATGAAGTAAAATAGTCTTGGCTAAATATTCTTCTTCATGATTATGAACTTTTTCGTACGAAACCTAGTGAATTTACTTTAGAAATGTATAGTAGGTTTACACAGACTGTTATTCCCTGTAAGCCTTAGGAATAGAGCTTCCAAATTATGAAAAGTTATCAAAAATTCTTATTTTTTAATCATCTTCCAATGATACAAAGATAACTTCTATTACTTCTCCAAAGATCAAAATTTTTATTCCATAGATAACTTACATGGATCATTATTTGCCTACGAGTAAGAAGTGAGTCAAGGGCAACTTGATGCAGCTGAAAGAAGAAAGAGAAAAATATAGACTTAAAGGATAATGATTCTGATAGCAACTCTTTCGAAGAAGAAGATGATGAAATTGCCCTGATTACTATACAATTCATGAGCTTTTTAAAGAAAAAGTAAATATATCATTAACAATGGAATAAGGGTAACAATGGTAAAAGTTCTAAAATTTCTTCTAATGTTATATGATATGAATGCAGGAAGCCAGGGCACATGAAGTCTGATTGCCCAACTCTTAAAGCTCACCTAAGCAAAGAGAAGGGTGAATAAATTGGAAGGGCAAGCAAAGGACCCAAAAAGCTTTCTAGGCAGATTCAGCATCAGACTCTTCTTAAATTGAAGTAGAAGAGGAGGTAACCAAACTATTCTTAATGGAAGGAGATCATACTGATCATTTTGATTAAGAGGAGGTATGTGAGCTTACTTATGATCAATTATTTGAAGTTTATGAAAAAAATTCATACTACATATAAGAAGCTTAAAAAATCATTTGCCAGCCTTTAATTTGATTTTTAAATTCTACAAAAAGAATGTGAATGCTTATGAAAAGATCATTCCACTCTGGATAGTAATCACATGGATTTATTAGATGAATTTAACATTTTAAACAATAAGTATTCTAAATTAAGTGAGCTGTATGATTCCTTGAAAATATTACATGTGCAATTAGAAAATGCCTACAAGAGATTAGAAACTCTTACATTTGAAAATGATAATTTGGAGAAAGCATCTAAAAAGGAAAATTCAATTCTTGAAAGTGCAAACTAATTTTACAAATCAAATTAAATGCTTTTAAAGAAAATAAAAAATCGTCTTCCCTTTAAGAGTTTTATAATCCATCACATCAGCATATTTCATTTAAACCTAGGAAGAGGTACCATAACCCATATAAATTAGCAAACCCTTTTCATAGTGTTAGATATTTCTCTTATGACATGGTAGGATATATCTCCCACATTTGCACCATTCACCGTAGAACACATCTAGTGTGGAGACCAAAACTTTAAAATTTACAGCATAACATGCATGCATTTCAGTCTTCTTTCCATAAGATGGAAACCAAACTTGTTTGGGTTCCCAAATCTAACATCTAATGATTTTGTAGGATTTCTCTCATAGAAGGCCTCGTAAGAGTATGTGGTACCTAGATGATAGATGTTCAAGGCATATGACAAGAGATGCAAATCAATTTATTTTGCTGGAGGCTTGGGCAGGAGGCAAGGTAACTCTTGAAGATAACACCACCAGGAGAGTGGTTGGATCAGGTATAATTGGAAACTCCAAGAATTTCATTATTAAAAATGTTTTACTGGTAGATGGTTTAAAACATAATCTACTCAGCATAAGTCAGCTCTGTGATAAAGGCTTCAATCTCAAATTCTTATTTGCTAGCTGCACTATAAACTTAAATGATAATATTGTTTTGTAGGGATAAAGGATCAACATTGTCTACATCCTTAAATTAAATTGCATTAAAATTAATACTAATCTTTGCTTAAAAGTTGTTGTTAATGAATCTTAGTTATGACATAGGAGATTGTGTCGTACAAGCATGAAAAACCTTAGAAAGATCACCCAATAAGACTTTATGAGAGGAATACCAAAACTAGAGTTCACTAAGTACCACCTATGTGATGCCTATCAATTAGGAAAATAAGTCAAATCATCCTTCCACTCTATCAAAGAAATTAACACTAGAAAACTCTTAAAAGTTTTACACATAGATCTCTTTGGACCTGTCAGCACTGTAAGCTTAGGAGGGAAAGTTTTTTGGGTATGTGATTATTGATGATTATTCGAGGTTTACATAGGTTAAATTCCTATCTCATAAAAGTAAATCATTCAAGGAGTTTAAGTCTTTTTTCCACTTGAATTCAGAGGAAGCTAGGTTATGAAATTCTAACCATTCATAGTGACCACAGTGGAGAATTTGAGAATGAGAAATTTGAATCTTACTATAAGGAGTAAGGTGTATATCACAATATTTCAGCTCTTAGAACACCTAAGTAGAATGGGGTTTCTAAAAGAAAGAACAGGACCCTGGTAGAAGTCACTTGATCCAGGTTAGCTAAATTCTCACTTCCTAAATAATTTTGGATAGAAGCAGTCAATTCAACCTTTTTATGTTCTAAATAGGGTAAATGTTAAATCCAAGTTAAACGAGACACCCTATGATATTCTTAAGGGTAGGGCACCCAACCTCTCACACCTTTATGTCTTTGGATGTAAAATGTTCATTTTGAGTAATGGGAAATCTTTATAAGAAACATTTAAATCCAAATCTAATGAATAAGTTTCTAGGTTACTCAAATGTTAGGAAATGTTATAGAGTTTTAAATAAAAAAATACATGTAGTTGAGGAGACCACTCATTTTGAATTTGATGAATCTGATAATTTTGGAGGGTATAGGGTAGAAGAAGAAGAGGTTGTAGATGTTGTTGCAGATCTATGGTTTATGATTTTGATGATAGAAAAAATTTATTTCTCTACGATTGCCTTATGTGCTAACGTTTCAGGTCCACACGATCAGACTGCAATTTGGAATCAGCTCAAGATTGGGTAGACAAGGTCTGAGTCAGTTTGTAATCTTTTTTTCTTTCTTGAGTCTGTTGTATTTGGTATGGGACCAGTTGATTTGTAACTTGGAAGATCTCCTGTTGTTCCCTATAAGATTTTTGTTTTTGGTAATATCAACCGGGACGATATTTATATCATCCTGGACGATAAGTACAAAATCAGAAACCCTAATTAGGGCATCCTCATTAAGGCAGCCGTCAACAGATCGGCCTGGACGATACATGTATCGACTAGGACGATCTGCTCAATTCAGAAAGAATCAACCGCCATAATCAGTTTTGGAATTCTTTATTTTAGGAAATCGGCCAGGACGATAGTATTGTCGTCTAGGACGATCTAAATCAATTATGCCTAAATTGATCTGGTATCTTTGGAAAGTATTAATGGTTGATTGATACGATCACATCGTCCGGGACGATCGCATGATCGGCCATGACGATGGCTTGGACGATCTACATTTGGACAGCTTGTATTCAAAGCGATGATCAGGACGATTGAAATCAGTTTTAGACTAATCGGCCTGGACGATCGTGATATCGGCCAGGATGATGTAACCAATTTTCTTCTTACCGTCCCAAATCGTACAAGGCTGATGAACTGAATTTGTACTGATCGGCCAGGCCGATGTCCATATCGTCCTGAACGATAATGTCGGCAACTTGCATTAATGAGCTCGTTTTGAGATCTTCTATTTAAGCTTGGCATAACACTTTGTAAGTGTCTTTGGCAGCCATTGTAGCTTCGTTCTTAGGGGGAGACTTGAAGAGAGAGCTTGAAAGGGAGAGAGGAAAGGGTGGAGTTTGAGAGGGAGAAGATCCTGTGAGGGGGAGGAACTCAAGGGAGTGTGGTGGGGGATCCACACGGTTGCTCCGGCGAACTTGCACCTTAGTACCATCGGATTGAAGGTTTGTGTCGAGGTAAGTTCACCAAAGAAGAAGATCTCTTTGGTGTCAAAGGACCCGGCGACTCCGTCGCACCGGGGAAGGTGGAAGTGATTTTGTAAGGGCTTCTCCGCCTAGCTGTGGAGGCTAAAGTAGAGTCACAATTTTAGTGCAATACTTGGAGGGTGCCTCTAAGGAGTGGACGTAGGTCAAGGTTTGACCGAACCACTATAAATCTGATGTGTTCTTTTCTTATTATCGCTTCCGCATTTATTTTTCTTCCGCACTTTGTTAGTGGTGATTTTAGTTGGAGTTTTATCTTTGGTTTTAAAGTTTTCCAAATCACTTCTCTCTTTTAATTAGCTTTGGGCCAGTTCTATAGGGCTTAACATCCCTAATGAACTTTCAGATGTCACCCAAAGATTAGAATCTATAAATTTGTAGGAAAGGGTAGAACCTGACAATATAATGCATAGAGAATGGAGATATTATTCAAGTCATCCTAAACAACTGATCTTAGGAGACCAATCTAAAGGTGTTAGAACTAGACATGCACTTAGAAAAGAAGTAAACCAATATACCTTTAATTTAATGACTGAACCCACCAATATAAATCATGCCTTATTTGATAAATTTTAGATCCTTGCCATGGAAGAAGAACTAAATAAATGTATACGAAAAGTTTTTTGGGAGCTTATTGAAAGACCTAACGACTAGAGTATGGTTGAAACTAATTGAGTTTTCAAAAATAAAACGAATAATTCTAGTGTAGTGGAAAGGAATAAGGCAAGATTGATGGCTTATGGGTATAGCCAAATAAAAGAGATTGACTTTCAAGTGGACTTTTCCCCTATAGCTAGATTGGAAGTAATTACAGTGCTACTAGCCCTTGCTTATTTTAAGGGATCAAACTATACCAAATGGATGTTAAGCGTGCCCTTTTGAATGTGGTAGTAAAATAAGATATGTATGTTAAATAAGCGCAAGCTTTGAAAATTCATAATTTCATAATCATGAGTTAAAATTAAAAAAAGGTATTCTATGGACTAACATAAGCGCCTAGAGCATGATATGAAAGGCTAAGCACATTCCTAATAGAAAGAACCTTTATTAAGGGGAGTGTAGACACCACCCTATTTTTGAAAAATATAGGAGATAAATTACTAATTGTCCAAATTTATATTGATTATAATTTTTTTAGATTCTATGATAAAAGCTTTTGTGATGAGTTTTCAAAAATAATGAGTAAGAAATTTGAGATGAGTATGATAGGATAACTAACATGATTTCTTAGATTTTTCAAAAGGTAGAAGGATGATGAAACTTTTCTTAATCAATCAAAATATTTTAAGGATATCCTTAAGAAATATGAAATAGATAAAGCTAAGCCAATCAACACTCCCATGAGCTCCATTGTTCAGCTAGATAAGGATTCAAATGGAAAATCTATTGATGAAAAGAATTACAGAGGAATAATTTGATCACTTCTTTACTTGAATACTAGCAAACTTGATATTATGTTTAGAATTTATCTCTATGCTAGATTTCAAGCTAATCCAAAAGAGTCCCACTTGACTGTTGTTAAAAGAATTCTTAGATATCGCTTAGGGACATAGGACTTAGGAATCTGGTATCCTAGGCATATCACCTCTGAAATCTTAGGATATTTTGTTTCAAATTTTGTAGGATGTTGAGTTGATAGAAAAAACACTTTTGGAACATGTAAATTCATAGAACAATCCTTAGACTTAGGAAGCTATGTGGCCCAAGTCCTTTGGTTAAAAATATAAATTCTAGATTTAGGATTACCTGTAGGCACAATTCTAATCCTATGTGATAACACTATTGCCTTAAAGAATCCAATCAAACACTCGAGGACCAATTACGTTGACATAAGGAACTATTTCATTAGGGACCATATTACTAAAGGAAACATAGAGCTACACCATATAGCCATTGAAAACCAACTGGCTGATATCTATACAAAACCATTGGCTTTTAAAACATTTAGCACCTTAAGAACTAGATTAAGTGTGATCGATATTCATGCTTGAAACTAACACTTTCTTTTCTGTTCTATTTATTTTTGTTATATTTGTTTTTGTTTACATATCTTATGCTTTTTTTTTGTGGTGCCTTATGATTTTCTTGATTTTATTTTATTTGTTTGTTTAGTCTTTAACTTGTTTTTGTTAATATTTTGTTTTGTTTTTTGTTCTTTTGATTTTATTATTATTATGTTTTATGTTTGTGTCCTGATCATCTCACAAACCACTTCACAGAACTTCACTTTCTTTTCTTGAAAATTAAAATTTTCATCTTCTAATCACATTGTATGAATTTCATTCGTACTGTACGATCTACACAACACTTCTTTGATTACAACCTTTAGCTTGATGAATGATCCATATTATATATGATTGACCATCATACTGTATGAATAACTTTTTGTACTGTACGATCCACATGTCAACTCTACTTGGTATGAATTGAATTCAGTTTGGTACTATATTTATTATTGATCATACTGTATAAATACCTTTTCGTAAAACCTTTTTTTTTTTTTGTCAAAAGTCATACATGTTGACTCCTCAGGGTGAGATCCATGTCTCTAGTTATTCCTTATGAGATCTGATCATACAGTAAGATCGGACACAACATTTTGTCTTCTCATCTTGCTGAATTAATTATACATGATCATCCCATATAATCTCATGATCGTACAGTATGATCTATTCAATTTATATTTAAATAGCCAACCTCATTCAAAATTTTTTAACAACACTTCAAATCCTATCTTCTTGCATTTCAATCTTTGTAATGGCTGGTGGAAAACACAGTTAACAAACCCACGGGGCTTCCTCCTCTCGAAAGCCCACATACGATCATCTTCTAGCAGCTTTTGTTGAAGTTTCCTACAAAAAATACAAAAAAGACAATATCATGCCTTCTAGGCTTCTTAATTAGCAGGCCCTTAGCTTCACAGTAATGAATCTCTTGAACTCTACTGCACTTTAATTTCTTCTGACCTTGGCCTATCTCTTCCATTTTGAAATCTTTTATGAATTTGTTACGAACTATAGGATTAGTGGGGATGCTACTGTAATGACTATCCATTTTGACTGCCAAAATGTTGAAATTACTAAAGAGGACATAGAAGTCCATCTTCAGTTAAACACCCACAGAAATTGACCTCTTCCCATGGCCTCTAGATCCAATTTTCACTGAAGCATTGTGAATCTCTTACTTCAAAATGTTGCTTTAAACTACTACCATCCTTTAGTACAAAGTCTAAATCAAAATGCAAGGGTTATCCAACACTTTCTGAGAACATCTATCATCCGTAAAGTTGGAGACCGGATAAATATGGCTCCCCTACTATCAATTTTTAGCTACTTCATAATATCAAACACTTAAATGGATGAAGCTCAAATGTTAATTGACTACATCCAAAACTTCGCTTTTATTTGACTCCCAACAACTTGGAGAAAGCAAAAGATCACCCTAGGACATGAAATTGGATATATCCTTAATAGAAAGTACAACATCACATATCCCACTCCTCCTAATCACACTCCAATCTTATTTTTGGATGCCTCCTTTTGGATGCTATTTCATAGGGATAAGTAGCCTGAAGATCCTCTTTGTGATGAAGAAGGAGAAGCTGCACCTACACCACCTCCTCAACACTACCCATAAGAAGAGTCGATTCAAAAATTTGATGAACTACAGACTCATCTGGATCAATAGCAAATCCAACACAATAATGATATGGGTTGGTTGAGGGAGTAATTTTGAAATATTCAACACTAGTTCACCATCACTAGTCACAGTATGATAGTTTTAGCCAGTTTTTCTAACCACCTCAACCTCAACCTAACGATCAGGATCCACCACTGTATTAGTTTTATTTATGTTTTTACTATGATTGTACTATTTATTCTTATGTCTATGCCTGCTAGTTTATATTTTTTTTGCAATGGAATCTTCTTTCAGTCCTTTTTTTGTGTGTTATTTTTCTTAAAATAATTTGTGCTGTTATTCTTTCTTCCAAATGGTTTTTCCTTCTAGCTATTTTTATGCTCATTGATCTACTTTATGTGCTTTTTACTTGAGACATTGGTGGTTAAAAGAAATGTGTTTGTATTGATCATACAATATGATTAAACTCATACTATATGATTTAACTCGTACTATATGACTTGGATCGTACTGTATAAATGAACTCTCTTCAATGCTATTTGCTGTTTGTAATAAACATACTTCTATTATGACTTAAAAGATTCAATAAGTAATTGTTGGCATTGTTAAAACTTGAAGTATAATAGAATCTTATGAATTTTAATATCTCTTCTTACTTCCTTTTCATGATAATCCTTTGTTATTACATAAAAAATTAATTGAAATTGGAATTAAGATGGCTGAAACAAAAACTTATTCACTGTACTACATGTTCTTATATCGTGGATATTTTTTGTAATTTGCCAAATGAAATTCCTTACTTTTTGACATTGGGTTTTTTTCCTATTGGAGAACTCGAGTTTGTTTTGTAGATTATTCCTCCCTATGAGAGTGAACTTTTTCTTCTCTTCTATTTTCAAGATAATTTTACAAGTTGGATTCTTAAAGATTTAGAAAGGAAGAAATTTGAAAAAAATTCAAAAGAGGCATAAAATGAGTTCAAAATCAAAAGATTTGCAATGAAGCCAAAAGTAAAATATGCACTACGTGTATCAAAAACAAAAGATGTGAAATTTATGCATAAAACTGATAAAAGAGGCACAAAATGAGCCCAACTTTAATTAGCTTCTCTTTATGATAAATCTTTAACTCTTAGAAAATTACTGTGTTTTAATGAATGTTTAAAACTTGATTTTCAAAAATCTTGGTTCCTCATTCCTCACTTTTACAGTAATATTTTATTCAATGTATTTCATGCTAACAGTCTGAAGAGGTTGAATTTCCCTATATAATTGTAATTCTTGAATTAGATTTATGTTTAAATAAAGGATTTTAGTCTATTCAGATGTTAAGCTGGGTGTACAAAGTTTAGAATCCAAATACTTTGGTTGCAATAAAGTCCACACTTATCATATTTATCATTTCTATTTGTAGAGTAAGTTTATTATATTCAAAAAAATGCCCACGAGAGTTCTCATCTCTACAATGTTTTTTATCTTGTTATTTCATATTTGATCTAAGCACTGTGACTTTAATGATAATAAAAATTATTATGTCTGTCACTACTTTTTCATATTTCTGTGATACTATGTTTTGTTCTGTGTATACTAACATTTTAGGAATTAAGTCCACCATTCACTTGCAATTCTAATCAGCTCAAAACTGGGTAGACTAGCATTATAGTCTATAATTTTCAATATGTTATGTTTTTTTTTCTTTCTTAAGTCACATCATGTAATTCGGTGGATATCTTTACGAAATAACCTTGCACAGACATGGGGGGGAGAGAAAAATATTTTAGAGAGAGTTTTTCTTTTTAAGTAATTCAAACTATATGATCTCTCTTTATACTGTAAGATATGCGTATCATACTATTTTCTTTTTATTCATACTGCATGATTTTTTTGAACTCTGTCAAAACCCTAGTTGCTAGAGGTTAAGGAAGATACTTAATATATGCTGATCATAATGTATGGTTTAGCTTGTACTATACGATCTAATCAAAATATTCCTTAATTAATCCCTTGATATTAGGCAATTTAATAATAGAAAATTATTATCATATATCAAATTGTATGACTTTGTTCATATTGTATAATTACCCGTGTACAAAATTGATCATCCTAGAGATCGTACCAAATGAAATCCATTATTTTTTTGTTGATCGTATCATACGATGTCCAGAGTACTGGATGATCACCCATGTATGAAATTGGCAATCCCAAGGATCATTCCAAATAAATAGAGGAGAAATCTACTTTTTATACCATACAATGTTTTCATCGTACTATACAAACTATTATAGTAGTTAAATAGTTCATTTGTATGAACAGCCTGAACGATTCTAAACTATACTATTTGTATTGCATGATATATATAGTGATGTACAAATATAAGATGGATTTGTTGAAATTTAGGTCTTTCTAAAGCCCACTATTTAAGCAATTATATTATCTCTTGAGAAAAATCTTTTTTTTTATAAAGGAGATCTAAGAGAGAGCTTAAAGAAGGAAGAGGGAGAGCTTGAGAGAGAGATGCATGTGAGGGATTCACAAAGGTTGCTCTAAGTAAGTTGTTCATTATCTTCTTCAAGTTGCTTATGTAATTCTTTGGTGGCTCTGGGGGAGATCTTGATAAGCATCAGATCTAGATTCTCTGCCTTCACTAGGTGGGTAAAAAAGGATTTTAGAGATTTTATGTCTACTTCAGGAGAGAGTAAATGAATTCCCAAGTTCTTTCCTTTTACTAGGTGGGTGATAAAAGATTTTTTAGGTTCCCTGCCTACTCTACAAGGGAGTAAAATGATTCAAGATTCTCTGCCTCAATGAGTCAGTGGAAATATTTTGTAAGGGCTTCTCGCCTTGCTGTTGTGGCAAAAGGAGAGTCACTTCTATTTAGTGTAATACTTGGAGAGGGAGTATCTAAGGAGTGGATGTAGGTCTGGTTGACCATACTAATATAAATTTTGGTGTCTTCTTTCTATTTATTTTTCTACATTTTAATTTCCACAGTTTTTTATGATTTGTTTTGTGTTGAAATATCTGATTTTTGTTATTATAAAATTAGTTCTACTTCTACATTAAATGGTTTAACTCTTCATTTGTAAAATAAATTTTAAATAACTAATTCACCCCCTCTTGGTTAGCCTCGGGACTAGTTCTTTAGAGTTTAACAAACCTCACAAAATTTTAGAATTTCCTTTTCCTATATCTTAACTTATGGAGGATATTTCCTCCTCGCATGTTGTTTTCTCCTTCATGGATTGCTCATCTAGTTATATTCAAATCAATATGGCCATAGAAGATGAGAGAAACACTACATTCAGAACCCGTATGGGAATATTATATTATAAGGTGATGTCATTCGGCCTTAAAACTGCTGGTGCAACTTACCAATGGGACATGACTCAAATCTTTGATGATTTAATTGGAAAGCAAGTCAAATGTTGCTTCGATGCTTTAGTTATCAAGAGAAAGCCAAAGAGGCTCATCTTAATGAACTAAGAATCACCTTGGAACAATTGCACTGTTACGACCTTAATATTAATCCCTTGAAGTGTGCTTTTGGCATCACATTAGGGAAGTTTCTAGATTTTGTAGTGAGGTACCACAAAATCAAAGTTGAGTCTGTAAAAATCAAAGATATCTTAAATATGTCGTCTCTTAAGAGCCTTCTTCAACTAATGTTTCTTTAAAATGGTCTGGTGTATATAAGAAGATTCATTTATAACCTCTCTTGTAGATGTCAACCTTTTTCGGTCTTAGTTGAAAAGGACACCAAATTTATATGGGTCAAGAAATATCAAATTACTTTTGAAAGTATCGAACAATACATCTCAAATCCACTAGTTTTGGTAGCACCTTATTTCTAGAAAACCTCTAATCCCTTACAATATGGTACTTGATGAGTCTCTCGATGCCTTACTAGTCTAAGTCAATGAAGAAGGGAAAGAGAACACTATTTACTACCAAAATTGTAGACTTCTCCCTGCAGAAATATGGTATCCCTTAATCAAGAAACATTATCTTTCATTAGTTTTGCTGCCCAAAAACTAAGGTGTTAAAGAGTTTCAGACCTGGTAAACTTGATTCTAGTGGCAATCCCCTATAATATCGTATGACCCGAGCTACATTGTCAAGACATTTAATATAATGGTATATGATATTACTTTAGTTTGAAATCACTTTCATTCCCATACTTACTATGAAATGACAAGTCGTTGCTAACTTTCTTACGGCATACCCACTACCGAAAAAACCTCTAAATGATTATTTACTTAATGAACAAATCATGAGTTTTGAGGAATCCAATAATCAAGTATAGAAAATATATTTTGATGGTCCAACATCCTCTTGGCGATGTAATGAAAAACAATATACTATTCTTGGAAAAGAGTGAATTGGCTTGGTTTTCATAACACCAAATAAGGGAGTGATGTACTTTCCTACCATTTATCAAAGCCTTGCATAAATAACAAGGTTTAGTATAAAGTTCTAATAACTAGCCTCGAATTAGAAATCTTGATGGAGATTAAAGAGATTAAAATCTTTGGTTACTTTCAACTTGTGATCAACTAGATTGTAGGGACCTATAATGTTTTAAATCTTAAACAACTAAAGTACCACCAGTATACCAGTCACCTGCTCAAGCTGATTCTTATTGTTACTATGTATATGATTCCCCGTAGAAGTAATTCTTTGGAGGATGCCCTAGCAAAAGTTGCAAAGGAATTTTATTGTCTAGAAGAAGACTCATTTCCTATAGAGGTTCAGGGTCATCAGGTGCTATCCCATATAGATTTGGAGCACATCAATAATAATTCTTCCCATGTTCTATCTACCTCTTTAGTAATCGATGAAGAAGGTTATTGGAGACAACAGTTGATCTATTTCCTTTAAGAAGGAAAGCTCCCCTACAACAGGTTACTTTCCAATCAAATTAAGAAATGTGCCCAGTCATATGCACTAGCAAACAATATATGAAAGTTTGAATAGGTTGTTAGATTTTGGTAAATTAAGAAAACCAATTTAAGTTGTTTAGCACAATGAAAAATTTTCTCAAAATTGATTTTTTAACCATAAAATTAAAAGTGCAGAATAATAAAAATGCAAAAAAAATTCCAATCTTAATTATCCTTACAACTCTTCTAGTGGCATTGTCTTATAGTGTAACCTTGCCTCCATTCCTAGCTTATAACGATATGAATTGTGTCATATCTCTAATCATATGCTTCGAACATCCACAGTCTAGATACCAAATGCTCTCACAAGGTCTTGAATCAAAGCGTTTCTAAAAGATAATCAAATGTTAGACTTGGGAATCCAATCATGTTTGGGTTCTCCTCTTGGCAAAAATAACCTAGATGCATGTTTAATATGCAATATTTTATGTATTTTAGGTCTCCACACTAAATAAAATTTACTATGAATAGTAAAAGTGTGTGAGATATGCCCATTTAATCCACAAGAAAAACATTTCACTCCAAGAAAAGGATTTATCAATCTACATGAATTATACTATCTTTTTCCAAGGTTTTAAAGTTTAAGGCTTCTTATCATGATTATAAAAATCGTTAAGTGTAGAGGGTATCTTATTTTCCTCAAGGGCTTTTATTTTCTATCTAAAATATGAGTTAGCACTTTCTAAAATAGCATTGTACAACTTCAAATAGTGCTCCTATGATCAGATTCATCCATAAATGTTTTAAAATCATTTTCAAAGTTTAGTATGTGATGATTTCAATAATTCATGCTTTTCGTTTAAATCATCAAGCCTATCTAATTATTTCATGTGCTTGCTGTCAATCAATGTGTGATTGTTCCTAAGGATTTCATGATCTTTTTTATAAATTTGAAAATTCTAAGTTCAACTTAGCATGAAATTTTTTGAGTTTCCTATATGCAGTATGAATTTTCTCAGAAACATCAAATAACTCATCATAGGTGATGTCAGACACCTCCTATTGATCTGACTTATCAAGCTTGTCTAGCTATTAAACATAAGTTTGTGACTTCCTCCTTTACTTCTATTTTTGAGGAATCTGAAGCTGAGTCCATCCAAAATCCTCTATGTAATCTCTTCTTACCCATCATCACATTTGTTTTCTCCTTAACCTTCTAGTTTCTAGGATTAGTTTTGAGATTTGGGCAATTAGATTTAACATGTCCAGGCTTCCTACATTCATAACAAATTACATCATTAGAAGCTTTAGCTTTTTTGTGGAACTTACCTTTATTCCACTACTAACATCTCCTTGCTTCATCTCAAGGAAACTTTTGAATTTCCTTGTCATTAATATAATGTCATCTTCATCCCCAGGCCGAGACTTATCATTATCCGAGCCATCCACTTTTAAAGCAATATTTTTCTCCTTTCGCTTCTCACATGCATAAATCTATCTTTGAGTCACTCCTTGGGCGTAAGAAATTAGTGATTGAAGAAGTTTGTCAATAGAATAAATAGTTAGGTCTTCAGATTCAGTTATAACAATAATATTTGCATCATAATCTATAGGTAAATAATGAAGTATTTTATTAACTTTCTCAGAATTTGTTAGTTCCCTACCTAAAACATGCAATGAAGTGACTATCTGTGTAAAATAACTATACATGTCAATGATTGATTTATTCGGTTCATGTGAAATAGTTCATAATCGTGTAGTAGAATGTTCAATCTAGATTATTTCATCTCATTAGTTCTTTTATAAGTGATACAAAGTCTATCCAAAACTTCTTTTCCAATTATATAAATTGAGACACATATATAATCTTCAGACTTAAGTGCAAAGAAAAAATTATTTAAATATTTAACATTCAATTGAGCTAATTCTTTTTCCTCTACTGTCTAATCAGTAAATGGTGTTTTAGTTACAGTGCAATCTACAAGACTAGTTCGTCTAGTGTAGCCTTCCTGTATTAAAATCCACATGTAGTAGTCATGTCATTGAAGAAAGGTAGACATACATATTTTCTAAAAATTGAAAGGGATGTTATCGAACAATGGGGTCCTTATGATCAAATATCCTTCGGGTGTGTTCTTATTTCCAAAATTAGTCATGATATTTTTTAAAAAAATTGTCTAAACCTTAATTTTTGAAAGTAGGCTCTGATACCATTTGAAAGTCCGAATAGGTAATTAGACCTATTCAATTTATCTCAAGGCTAACCAAGAGGGGGGATGAATTGATAATTTAAAATTCTTTTAGTAAATTAAGAAAACTAATTTATGTTATTAGGCACAATGATAATTTTTTTCAAAATTAATTCTTCAACCATAAAATTAAAAGTCTAGAATAATAAAAATATAATAAAAATAAAAAATAGAAGAACATAAAAATTTATAGTGGTTTGGTCCAACTAGACCTAGGTCCACTCCATGAAGACTATCTCTTCAGCTATTACACTATAACAAAGTGACTCTCCTTTTTCTCCCACAGTAAGGTGGAGAAGCCCTTACAATTAACCTCTCATTCACCAATCCCCAGTGTGGTAGAATCCTTTCTTATCCTCCTAGTGATGACAGAGAACTGGCATCAATTCACACCCTACTGGTGTTGTAACTCAGGCTGCCAAGTTCATGATTTTGATGATAATAAATAATATTAATTGCATTTTTATTTCTCCTAAAATTTATAGTGCATATTTATTTATGGTTTAACATATATTTCAGGTACACCATGAACTGTTATTTAAAAATTTAGGTCTCAAGATTGGGTAGAATATATTATGTTAAATTAGTATGTAAATCTTAATTATTTTTTTTTTAATTTTTTGAGTAAAGTCCTATATATATGATAGTTGAGTGACCGTACACACACAGGGAGAGCAAAAATGATTTTAAATATTATAATTTTTTTGTACATCATACTGTACGATATGGTTCATACTATACGATCTGGTGTTACAAAAATTAATTAAAATATTTTATTTTCCAAAAAAAAAATATTTTTGAATTATAACTAATCATATAGTACAAACACCAAATCATACTTGATGATCTATTATAATTAGATAGCCAACTATCTATTAAATTAG
Organism: Dendrobium catenatum; assembly: GCF_001605985.2. Classification (NCBI taxonomy): domain Eukaryota; kingdom Viridiplantae; phylum Streptophyta; class Magnoliopsida; order Asparagales; family Orchidaceae; genus Dendrobium; species Dendrobium catenatum. The sequence continues at coordinate 1,185,158 of NW_021319131.1, forward strand.
GCAAAAATCTAAATTTGAAAAATTGTTCTAATCATACTATACGAAGTTGATCGTACTATGCAATGTTTAAAATATTGCCAAATTTAATCATGTGATTAGTCAATCAAAATGGCTTAATTTAGATATTTTGATCGTACTGTACAATCAACAAAGATAATTTTGGTCGTCCCATGCTTTATCTTGGATGAACTGCATTTTGATTGAACTATTTGTACATTACTAGCTGGACATCATATAATACAAACATGCAAATTGAACTATTCAAACAGTAGTAACTGGTGATCGTATAATACTAATAGGTCAACTTTTTGCACATCATACTAGACGATCCTGAGATCATACTATACTATCTTTGATGGCAAAATTAATTTTTTAGGGCTTTTTGAAGCCCTCTATTTAATCTTTCTCATAACACTTTGTAAGTCTTTGGCAGCCATTATGGTTTTTTTCTTCTATATCACATGGTTGTTCTAGAAATTTGCACCTTTGTACCTTCAAGTTGAAGGTTTGTCTTGAGGAAAGTTTTGGGAAGAAGAAGATCTCTTTGGTGTCAAAGGACCCGGCTCCTCCGCCGCACCAGGGAAGGTGGAAGTGATTTCTTAAGGCCTTGTCTGCCTAGTTGTCGGGGCTAAAGGAGAGTCACTTAAGCTTTAGTGCAATACTCAGAGGGTGCCTCCGGGGAGTGGACGTAAGTCAAGGTTTGACCGAACCACTATAAATCTGGTGTGTTCTTTCCTTTATTTTTTTTTGCACTTTATTTCCACATTTATATTTATTGCGATTAATTGCATGGGTGAATTTGATAATTTATCTTTTTATTGTGAATGTAATTCACTTCCTTATCAAGTTATAAAAATATTTTTCTTTTTATTAAATAAGTTTTTAAATATCTTGGATCATACAGTACGATTGCACACCATACATACGAATAGTTCAAATTTCCTTATAAGAATTTATTTTTGTACTCTGTTAGTCGTATGTATGACCTGACATCGTAGTGTACAAATAGTTCAAAAATGAATAAGTTTGTCATGTACGACTCGATATGAATGCATTTTATTCTCTAGTTAGCATACTGTACAAAATTCATTTTATACCATATGATAAGTTTAACCCAATCATACTTCATTTGGTATGAAAAAGGATAAGTCTATTTTATACTCTAGACATTTTCTATACAAAACTAATTTTGTTAAGTATGAACAATTCAAAAATTTTACATGTTCGTATGGTTAAATGAGCATGCACCCATTTTTTACTCTGGACGTCTGTACGAATCTATGATTGTAGAACACAATAAATTAAAAAAATTATGAGTTTATTCAGGTTGAACTGGTACGTATTCATTTTATACTTTGGACGTCTTCTATACAAATGTAACTTCGTACAATAAGAACAATTCAATGAAAAATTTTTAAGGCAAGACTAGATTAACTGATTTTGAGAGGAACACTTAGGTCAAATCTCCCGTATAATTTCATAATCATACAGTACGATTAGTTTTAAAAATATAAGTTTGACTCTCCCCAAGTGTGTGTGTACATGATTTTCCAATTACAATCACACCCTCTCACAATTAAGAAAAAAAGAAAAAGTATAGACTTCAATTATAATAAACCCTAATCTAATCTAACTTGAAGTCGTCAGCAGTATGGAGTATGATTTTCCTGAAATGTTAGTACACACAAACAACACAATACTTTTTTTCTAATATATGTTAGGAGAAACAGTAATCAACACAATAAGATTTTGGTATCATCAAAAACTCACATGATATAAAAACATAGTTTTGTAAGCTAAGTGCCAATAATATATTATAGCATCAATCATTTTATCATATATGGCTCTATTTTCTTTATAAATAAGAGGCCCTAAATATTATTAATGAGGTCAATGCTGGACTATGCGGTTCTCATCAATCAGGCCCTAAGATGAAGTTGAATATCAAAATACTTGGATACTACTATCCTACAATGATTAATAATTGCATGAACCTTGCAAAACACTATCATCAGTGTAATGTACATAATGTGGTTTTACATCAGTCGCCTAACTTTTTTGCTTCCCATGATAGCTTTGTGGCCCTTTGAAGGTTGGGGCAAGGACATTATAGGGCATACTGACCCTCCTTCTTTAAAGGGTCAAGCTTCATTTTTGCAGCAACTGATTACTTTTCAAAGATGGCATAAGTAGTTACCCTTGCAATGTAATATCACTTCATGTCATGAAGTTCTTATGTGACCATATCATATAATGATTTAGTGTGCCCCATAAAATCATATTCGATATTGGGTCTACTTTCAAGTCTATGAAATTCAATAAATTATAGAGTCACCATAATATTGATTGGAGATACTAAAAAATTTATTACCCATGGGCTAATGGGTTGGCCGAGGTCTTAAATAAAACCTTGGTGCAAATCATAGAAAACCCTAGATTATAATAAATACCAATGGGGTGTGAGGTTGGTTGAAGATTTGTGGGTCTATCATACCACTTACAGAATCCCAACCCAATCCACCCCATTACCTTAGCGAATGGGTCTGAGGTCGTACTCCCTCTAGAAGTTAAAATTCCTTCACTTAGAATCATAATTTAGAAACATATCATAATAGAATTAAATGCACAACTCTAATTAGAAGACCTAAGGGTCTTGAAGAATGTCATCTCCAAGCTCAACAAAACTTAGAATTTTATAAAGCCTGAATGGTTCAAGCTCACGTTAAGTTAGTGCGACCTAGAATCTTCCAAGTAGGAGATATGGTCTTGGTTCTTAAAAGCCTATCTTAGCTCACTAAAAGATTAGCGGGATGTTTGAACCAACCTGAGAAGGACCCTTTATCTTAGAAATATTCTATTAAAGGGGATCATATTAGCTAGTTGATTGCAAAGGAAATCACCCGATGTTGCTAGTTAATGGAAGTTTCCTCAAAAATATTATGCTTGATATAGCTTGAATTTCAAATCAGTAAAATTTAATTCAAGTTTTGAATCAATTAAATATGTTTCTTTTAATTTTCAAATCTCAATTTCTAGATCTCTCTTCCTTAAGGTTATATGTGAGTCATCATGTTTTTTTGCCTTATGCTTAGAAATTCTAGTGGTGGAGAAAGCCCTCTGTGGCACCATCATAGTTTCAAATTCTACATTTAATCTTTTATGGAAAGGAATACTTCCTTTCCACAAGATCTTCCAATATTTTCTATTCCTTAAGGATAAATGAGAGTCATCACACTTTCTTTCCCCAGGATTAGATATTTTAGTGATGGATAGAGCCCTCTAGCACCATCCTAATTTCAATCTTTAGACCCAATCCTATATGGGAAGCACTGCTTCCTTCCCACAAGATCTTTCAATTTTATTTTCCTTAATGTTAGATATGAGTTATTGTATTTTATTACATCAGGATTATTTGTCTTATTGGTAGATAATGCCCTTTTTGGCATCAACCTAGCTTTAAACTTTAAACTTGATACTCTACGAGAAGTAATGCTTCCTTTCAATACGATCATTCAGTTTTCATTTCCTTAAGGATATATACGAGTCATCGTGCTTTCTTTCCTTAGGATTAAACATTTTAGAGATGGAGCATTCCCTCTATGGCACCATCCTAATTTCAAACATCAAACACGATCTTCTGTGGAAAGTAATGCTTCCTTCCAATATGATCATCTAGTTTTCATTTCATTAAGGATAAATATTAGTCAACTTGTTTTCTTTCCTTAGGATTAGAAGTCCTAGGGGTGGATAATTCCCTTAGTGGCACCATCCTAGTTTTTATTTCAAACTCCAGAATCAAGCCTTCTTTTACTTAAGTTTAGGCACTTTGTTCCCTTAGGATTTAATCTACTAGTGGTTGAGTATGCCTTTTATGACACTATCTTAGTATTAACTTAACCTCGATACCCTAAGGTTAGATTAATTCCTTTCCTTAGAATTAAAATTCCAAAATTGACCTTTCTATTCAGTCAATACTAATATGTATAATAGAACTTTATTATACTACATATATTGGGGGTCTATTTATTGACCGCAATTTCATATGAGGTCATAGGGACCCTTTAAGAATGAAATCAAACCTAGGCTTTAAAACTATTCAATCTTCAATTCAATCAAAATCTCAAATCAATCTATCCTTTAAATCAATTCAAACTTCAAACATATCCAAACATCAAGTCAATCCAATCTTCAATCAACACTTAATCCATCCTTCAATGAAGCTTCAATATTATCCAATCAATAAGAATCATTTAATTGATTATTATGTATTTGGATAACTTAAATTCAAACAATCAAATCTAAAATACAGCTTAAATACATAACTCCATACTAAAATATATGGTTAAAGGTGTTGCAACTTAAATTTCAAGATTATATTTTTTATATATCATGTCAATTTTTGATGACGCCAAAATATTATTATTGTTATCACTGCTTCTTCTAACATATTTTGGATATATTTTCTTCATGTTGTTTGTGTGTATTAATATTTTAGGGAAATCATACTCGAGACTGCTGAAGACTTCAAGACAGGTTAGATTAATGTTTCTTGTAATGAAGTATGTACTTTTTCTATTTTTGTTAAGTTTGAGAGAGTGTGACTGTAATTTGATAATCGTGCACACACATACTAGGGGAGTGAGTCAAAACTTTAATTTTTAAAAGTAATCATAATGTATAATTTTTAAATCATACTAGATAATTTGACAAGATAGTTCCTCCATAATGAACTTAATCAAATCAAGCCTTGAAAAAAATTTCTTTTGAACTATTAGCACTGTACAAAATTTGATTTATACAAATGATGTCCAGAGTATAAAATGAATACGTACCAGTTCATTTTGAATCAAATCACCATTTTTTAAACTAATCATATTGTACGAAGTTTGATTCATACAGATGATGCCAAGAGTATGAAATGGGTGGGTACTGATTCATCCCATACGAACACATAAATGTTTTGAATGGTTTATACTGTACAAAGTTGGATCCATACAAACAATGTCTATAGTATGAAATTGGTTCATTCATGTTAGTACCATATAAAGCATGATTTATTTAAATTTTTTTGTATTGTACGATATATAGTTCTTACTGATGATTCATGGTGTATGAAATATTTTTATGCTAAATCATAATGGATGAAATTATTTAATTTTGAACTATTCATACAATACGATGTCAGTTTATACATATGACTAATAGAATACAAAATCAAGTACATACAAGATTATACATGGCTTTTGAACTATTCATATGTACGAAGTATGATCGTACAGTACGATCCAAGTACATTCAACTTAAAATTTTCAATTTTTTTGATAATTTTTTTTGTTTTTCCTATATAATTATTCTGAAAAAATATAAATGTATCTTCTTACTTTGAATTTTCTCTTGAGAGTAAAAAAGATATGATAATATGTTACTTTTAGCTTATATTAAAAATATATATATAAAAGTTACTTTTACCATCTACTTGACCACTATGCCCCCTACAAAAACATGATTTATAAGGAAACCTATCAAATTAATGTAAATATTCATAGTCATAGAGTACCAAATAAAATTTCAACAACTATCAAATAAAGTTTCCAGTATCGATGAAGACTTCCTTCAAAGCTATTTTTAATCCCAATTGATACTAATAACTCAATTTGATGTTTGCATCCATTGGTTGTCCTTACTTGACTAAGCCATTAAGGTTGCTAAGCCTATTAAAGATAAAAACATGGACAACAAACCTGAGAACACTACAACCACTATTATCTCTTCGCCATTACTCTATATCCCATACTCCTACACCACCACCCCCCTCACACACAAACTAGCTCTTTCCTTTTCAAAATAATCATTACCTAAATGAAGTTTAACTCATGTCAAGGACCTTAATTATTATGAAAAGGATTTTATTTTAGTTGTAATGAAATGTTTAACTATTAATATTTTTACATAAGATATTTTTTTCACTATTTTTTAACCCTTCCACCCTAAAAATAAAATAGCCCACCCTATACTACATGATTTTTCTCCATCTATAGAGTAACCATTAGATGACATCACCCATAATTCCATTCCACAACCTAAAATTATTATTCATACCTCAAAAGGTCAATATAAAACATTGGCCTTTTGCTTTGGTAGTATTGTGGCCACCACTATAATGAAAATCTTAATTGATAGTGGCTCTAACCATGACTTCATTCAAAACCATTTAGTCTAATTTTTAAAATTTAACCCAAGCATTGAAAGTCTTCATCATGAATGGTAATAAGCTTTCATGCATTGCTAAAATTCAATAACACTATTTACTCCCAAAAGGCATCTCATTCTTCTTGGCATTCTTTGTTCTTCTAATTGAAGGAGCCTACATTTCCCATAACATTAAATGGCTCAAGTAGCTAGGTAACCCCACCACAAACTATTTTTTACTCACATATATTTTCTTAAGCAAGTATATTCTTTGATTTTCCAAGTGAATTACTTCCTAAATATTGAATCAATACTCTACAGCCAATTAATGAAACTCTTAATTCAAAAATCTATTGTTTCCAACTACAAGCTAACTTTTTTAGCCACGAAATCCACCAATATTCCTAAAATAACTTTTGCTCCAATTATTTCATACCATATATAACCCATCCTATAACAATATAAACCTCTCTTTAAAAAATAAGATATTATTTTCCCAACTCGACTTAAATATCATAGAATTTACCTAAACCATGATATGATACCAATCAATGTCTTCCCATACCAATATTTGTATTTTTAAAAGATAGCCACTAGTCCATCTTTACTAGTTCTATTAAAAAAAATGAATGATGGTTCACGCCACTTTAACACCTGCAACTATGCCTTTTTTTGAAAGCTTGATTTATGCATTGGATACCACCAAATTTAAAAGGCAATCGATGATATTTCAAAACTACTTTTGAAAATATAGTAGGCATCAAGAGTTCATTGTTATTTCTTTCAAGATATTGAATTCACCATCTACCTTATATAGTATTATGATAAACATTTAGAATATTAGTTGTGACAATTTTCTTTCTTCTTCATTTATATCCTCATATGCAACACCATTAAATCCCACACTAATCACCTTAAACATATTTTTTTTTTCTTATATATAAGCTCTAAAATTTTCTCTAATAGTCAAAGTGGATCCTTAGGTCAAAATCAAATCAACTTGTTGGACACATCATCTCAGCTACTAATCTTAGTATAAATAATGATAAATTTTGCACCATTCTTTATTGGCCTCTACATATAATATTAATGGATTACTATAATGTTTTAGCCTTTTTGTATATTACTAAAGTTTTATTTGCTATTTTGTCACTATTGCATCTATCTTAACTGCTCCTCTTCAGAAGTATGCTTTCACTTCAATTGACCAAAAAGACCTTCGAGCAACATCACTAGAGAATTAAACCATAATTAGATTTTGTTAAACCTTAAAGAAATATGGTATGACATTGCATACTAAGGTGATACTTGTATATCACTGGACCTAATAAACATTGAATTAAATCACCCACTTTAGGATGAAATGTGTATATTATGAAGGTGCCTTTAAATCCTTAATTTTCATACAAATTGGAGTTAAGGACTTTGAGACAAGTTTCATCACATTCCTAGTAGTATGAGTCACTTATCTTTTAAATTTAAATATTGGTTTTTGTATCTTCTAGAGTGTTACACCTTCTTCCATTATGACCTTACAATATAATCCATATCTTAGAGCATAAAGAATTAGAGATGGGTTTCATATCTCCATATTCTTTATAACATAATTTCTAGGACTTGAAATTACATGGTTAATGTTATGATGAATCATAATCAACTCTCTTACATTCTGTATAAACCATAATGATCAAACCTTAAAGTAATAAAATATGTTAATAAGCTTTATAAATTAGTAATTATTTAAATTATAACCATTATTTGGCTAATGAACTTGAGTACTCTTATGTTACTTCTAATTTCAACATCATACTATACTTAGGTGATTACCTACACAAGCTTAACACATACAAAATGTTATAATATACACATCTCTAAGAATCCTATAATTAGGATATAATTAGGATTTCACTTTATTTTTGCTTAGCTAATTCATATATATATTAATAGGATTATATATATAGGTGCTCTTTGGATAAGCTAAAAAAGTTTAGAGGAATATATTTGTATGCATATATGTCATTTTTCATTCTTACTTTCATTTTATATTTTTCAATCTACAAAAGCTTAGTAGACATGTTGGATGAGCCGGATATTGAAGGCCTAGAAAAAATCATTTTTGTATAGAATACATGCCTCAGTTTCATAATATAAGGTTGAGCAATATCATTATTTCACTTTTTGAGATGTATTGTGGAACCCAACTACTGAATCCTAATTCTTCTATGGATGTTGTTAGACTATATTTTACGAACCTACTTGTGAGCCCAAGTCTTATATGTGAGGATGATGAAGGAAGAAATAAAGTGTTGCAAATCTGGGTTCACGTATAGTAATTTTGATGATAATAAATATTATTATTTTTTTACTATTATTATTCTTGTATATCTATTTTACTTTCCTTGCTCACTTACTATTCTGGTCCACAAGTGCCTTTGTAATGCTAAAAAATCTAGATAGGGTATTCTAGGATTAAGTCTATCTATAACTTAAATTTCAATGTACTTTTTACCATTCTAGAGTCAAGTCATATATCTGGTGGACTCTAAGCTAAGTAACGATGTACACACACATTCATGGGGAGTGATTTAGTGAGTTAGAAATTTTTTTATTTTTTTTGACCTAGTTGTACAAGATGATTTCAATCATACTGATGATCAGTTAAAAAAAGAAACTCTAATTAGGGCATCCCTTGTAATTAAGATTACTTAACTAATCGTACTAGATGATTAAAGATCGTATAGGGCGATTAGTCCAGATTGTAAAAAATAACCACCAATCAAAATTTAAGTATATTTTAATTTTTAAACTTTTTTCTAATCATACATGATGATATGCATTTTCTTAGATAATTTATAACAATCTTTCCTAAATTGATCTGGTGATAAGTGGAATAATTACGATTAGATTGCTTGATTATATCATATTGGATGATTTGCTTAGATTATACTAGATGATCTATTATATTTTATAGGACGATCCCCTATCATCCAAGACAAAAACCATAAATTTCATCTAATCAACTTGGAGGTCTCTGGAGATCCCGAGAGGGTTACAGGATGATATGTAACTATCATCCCATATCATACTGGATGATCATTATAGTATCTTGAACTAATCATCCTGGATTATCACAAAATCATACTAGATAATCTGTATAAATACTTGAACTGATAGTACAGGGCAAAGGTATTTATACTAGAAAAAGGGCTATTTTTTACCGGTCGTACAGGACGATTTATCTATCGTTCTGGATGATATTTGATGGCAAGTTGAAAATTAGGGCTTCTTTTGAGACTCTCTTTTTAAGCTCTATTATTATCTCTTATGATATTTTTGCTATGGAGTTAATCTGAGAGAGAGCTTAGAGAAGGAAGAGAGAGGGCTTGAGAGAGAGAAATCCTTGTGAGGGAGAGTTGTAAGGGATTTATAAATGTTGCTCCAAGAAAGGCTTATATCATCTTCTTCAAGTTACTTTTCTGGTTCTTTGGTGGCTCTAGAGGATATCTTTAATAGCATTTGTTCTAAGTTCTCTGCCTTCACTAGAAGGGTGAAAAATGTTTTCAAAGTTCTCAGCCTACTCTAGGAGAAAGTAAAAGAATTCTAACGTTCTCTGTCTACTCTAGGAGGGAATAAAAGGATTCATGGTACTCTGCCGCACCGGGTTGGTGGAAAGATTTTGTAAGAGCTTTTTCACCTTCCTATGGGTGAAAAGGAGAGACACTACTTTTAGTGTAATACAAAGAAAGGAGGTTTACGGGGAGTGGACGTAGGTTAAGTTGACCAAACAACAATAAATCTAGTGTATTAGTTACTTTCCACATTAAATTTCCATATTTTTTGTGATTTGTTATGTGGTCAAAATCTCAGATTTTTATTATTGTGAAATTATTATTGCTTCCACATAAATTATTTGTTTTGAAACATTCAAAAAGATTTTCTTTTTTGTTAAAGAGATTTTTAATTAACCAAATATCCCCCTCTTGGTTAGTCTTATAATTAGTTCTTTAGGGTTTAACAATCTTCACAAACTTTCAAGTGCTATCATAGTGTGTTTAAAATTAAGTTTTAGAAAACTTTTAAAAAACTATCTTTGGCTAAATTTGGTAATCGTAATACTATAGAAGGATATTCAATAACTAGACCACCTCTATTTTATAATATTCCTTTTGATTTTTGAAAAATTGGCATGTCCACTTTTTACAATCAAATCATTATTAAATGTGGATGCTTATACAGGATGGATATTTTGCACCTTTCATTTAATAAATAGAATTAAGACGAAGTTTCCTTTTTTTCGAATGGACTACTGATGATAGATATTTAGCCTAACTGAATGCCAAATATTTGAAATATTGTATATGCGTTTCTACTTGTTCTAATGGTAAAGAAATTTGGAACAAACTTTGCATTACATATGAAGGAACAAATGAAGTAAAATAATATAGGCTAAACATTTTTTTTCATGATTATAAACTTTTTCACATGAAACTTAGCGAATATATTTCTAAAATGTATAATATGTTTACACAGATTGTTACATCCCTACATTCCTTTGGAAGAGAACTTACAAACAATGATGAAGTTAACATAATTCTTCATTATTTTTCCATCTGCCTATGATGCAAAAATAACTACCATTACTGAATCTAAAGATATAAATTTTTATTCCATAGATAACTTACTTCGATCACACTTTTCCTACAAGCAAGGAGTGAGTTAAATGAAGCTTGATTCAAGTGAAAGGAGATAAAAGAAAATTTTAGCCTTAAAGGCTGATAATTCTGACAGTTACTCTTTTGGACAAGTTGTTGATGACATTGCCTTGATGATAAGATAATTCAATAACTTTTTAAAGAAGAAACAAAAACATCATCAATAATGGAATAATGGTAAGAATGGTAGGAGTTCTAAAATTTCTTATGATGTTATATGCTTTGAATGTAGGAAGCCAAGACACATGAAGTTTGATTGTCGAACTCTTAAAGCTCCCCCAAGAAAGGAGAAAGGTGAAGAAAAATTGAAATTCATGAAGGGCAAGCAATGGACCCAAAAAACTTTCTAGGTAGATTCAACATCATACTGTTCTGAAACTGAAGTAGAAGAGGAGGTTACCAGTACCTATGCTTAATGGAAAGAGATCATCTTGATTATTTTGATTAAGAGGAGGTATGTGAGCTTACATATGATTAATTATTTAAAGTTTTGAAAAAAATTCATACTGCATATAGGAAGCTTAAAAAATCACATGACAGTCTTAAATCTGATTTTTCAACTCTGCAAAAAGAGCATGAATGCATAAGAAAAGATCACTCCACTCTTGATAGTAATCACATGGCTTTGTTAGATGAATTTGACATTTTAAACAAGAAGCATTTTGAATTAACTGAGCTACATGATTCCTTAAAAATATATCACATTGAATTAGAAAATGCATACAAGAGATTAGAAACACATGCATCTAAAATATATAATAGGGAGCATACGTTGAAAATTTAAAATTCAATTCTTGAAAGTGCTAATTAATTTTTACAAATCAAACTAAATGCTTAGAAAGAAATTAAAAATCCACCATCACTTAAAGAGTTTTATAATCCATTATATCAGTATGCATTATTTAAACCTAGGAAGAAGCACCATAACCCTAATACATTAGTAAATCATTCTCCTAGTGTTAGATGTTTTTCTTATGGAATGTTAACATATCTACCACACTTGTACCATTCACTGTAGAATACATTTGGTGTAGAAACAAAAAATTTAAAATTCACAGCATATCATGCTTGTACTTTATTCTTCTTTTCATTAGATGGGACCTAAGCATGTTTGGGTTCCCAAATCTAACATCTGATGATTTGTAGGGATGCTCTCCCAAAAGGCCTTGTGAGAGAATATGTTACCTAGATAGTAAATGTTTAAGGCATATGACTAGAGCTGTAAATCAATTCATTTGGCTAAAGTCCATGGTAGGAGGCAAGGTATAATTAGCTACTATAAGAATTTTATTATTGAAAATGTTTTACTGCAAGATGGCTTGAAACATAACCTACTTAGTATAAGATAACTTTATGATAAAGGATTTAGTATTAATTTTTTTTTTTCTACCAATTGTATGAGTAACTTAAATGGAAATACTGTGCTGTAAGGAAAGAATCAATAATGCTTTCATGCTCGATTTAAACAATGTTGAACCTGTTGCTTCTTTTTGCCTAAAAATAGTTGATGATGAATTTTGGTTATGGCATAGGAGAGTGTGTCATGCAACTATGAAAAACCTTAGAGAAATCACCCAAAAATCCTTAATGAGAGGAATTCTCAAACTAGAGTTCAGTAAGGACCACCTGTGCAATGCCTATTAATTAGGAAAATGAGTCAAATCATCTTTCCACTAAATCAATGACATTAATAATAACAAACCCTTAGAAGTCCTACACAATAATCTCTTTGGACCTATTAGCACTATAAGCTTAGGAGGGAATGTCTTTGGGTATGTGATTATTAATGATTTTTTGAGACTTACTTGGGTTAGATTCATATCACATAAAAGTGAATCATTAAAGGTGTTTAGGTCTTTTTCCACTTGGATTCAAAGGAAATTAGGTTGTGAAATTTTAACCATTTATAGTGACCATGGTGGAGAGTTTAAGAATGAGAAATTTGAATCTTACTATAAGGAGTAAGGGATATATCATAATTTTTCAGCTCCTAGAACCCCTCAATAGAAAAGAGTTACTAAAAGAAAGAATAAGACCTTGGTAGCAGATGCTAAAGCCATGTTAGTTGAATTTTCACGTCCTAAACACTTTTTGGCAAAAGTGGTCAATACATCCTTTTATGTTCTAAATAGAGTAAATGTTAGATCCAAGCTGAACTAGACATCCTATGAAATTCTTAAGGGTATGACACACAACCTCTCTCACCTTCATGTCTTTGTAAAGTGTTTATTTTGAATAATGGAAAATCTCTACTAGGAAAATTTTACCCCAAATCTGATGATGGAGTGTTCCTAGGTTACTCAAATGTTGGGAAATCTTATAAAGTTTTCAATAAAAGAACACTGGTAGTTGAGGAAACCACTCAAGTTTTATTTGATGAAATTGATAATTCTAGAGGGTCTAGGGTATAAGAAGAAGAAGAGGTTATATAAGTCACCCAAGGATTAGAATCTATAAATTTGGAGGAAAGGGTAGAACTTGAAAATACATTACCTAGAGAATGGAGATATTCTTCAAGTCATCCTAAAGAACAAATCTTAGTATTCCCATATGAAGGTGTTACAACTAGGCATAGACTTATAAAAGAAGTAAACCACTATGCCTTCATTTCAATTACTAAACCCACCAACATAAATCAATCCATATCTGATGAATTCTAGATCTTAGCCATACAAAAAGAGTTAAATCAATTTATGAGGAATGATGTTTGGAAACTTATTGAATTACATAAGAACTAGAGTGTGGTTGGGACTAAATGAGTTTTCAAAAATAAAATGAATGATTTAGGTGTAGTGGTGAGTAATAAGAAAGATTGGTAACTATGGGGTATAACCAAATAGAAGGGATTGACTTTGAAGAAACTTTTTCCCCAGCAGCTAGATTGGAAGCCATTAAGGTACTACTAGCCTTTGCTTGTTTTAAGGGATTCAAATTGTACTAAATGGATGTTAAGAGTTCCGTTCTGAATGGCGTAATAGTAGAAGATGTGTATGTTAAATAACCCACTAGCTTTAAAATTTTATAATTTCCTAAACATGTGTTCAAATTAAAAAAAAGGTATTATTTGGACTAAAATAAGCACCTAGGGCATGGTATGAAAGGCCTAAGCACATTCCTATTAGAAAGAACCTTTGTTAAGGGGAGCGTAGACACCACCCTATTTTTGAAAAGAGTAAGGGAGGAACTACTCATTATCTAAATTTATGTTGATGATATTATGTTTGGATCTTTTGATAAAAGTTAATGTGATGATTTTTCAAAAATAATGAGTAAGGAATTTGAGATGAGTATGATGGGAGAACTGACCTACTTTCTTTGATTTAGGATAAGGTAAAAGGATGATGGAACTTAGTAAATCAAAATACATTAAGGATATCCTTAATAAATATGAAATAGATAAAGCCAAGATAATCAACTCTCCTGTGTGTTTCACTATTCAATTAGATAAGGATTCAAATAAAAAATCTATTCATCAAAAGAAATAAAGAGGAATAATTAATTCACTTATTTATTTGACTACTAGCATACTTGATATTATGTAAGTGTTTATCTCTATGTTATATTTTAGGTTAATCCAAAAGTATCCTACTTGACTGTTGTTAAGAGAATTTTTAGGTATCTCTTAGGAACCCCAAACTTAGGAATCTGGTATCCTAGGCATAACACATCTTTTTAAATTATGGGATATTCTGATTTAAAATTTTTGGTATGTTGAGTTGATAAAAAAAGCACTTCTATAATATGTATATTCATAAGATAATCTTTAGTCTCCTAGTCTAGTAGAAAATAGAACTCAGTTGCCTTGTCCACTACTGAAGCTGAGTATATAACCTTAGGAAGTTATGTGGCCCTACTCCTCTAATTAAAGAAATAAATTCTAGATTGAGGATTACATATGGGCACAATTTTAATCCTATGTGATAACACTAGTTCCATATGCAATTCTAAGAATCCAACCCGACACTCCAAAACCAACACATTGACATAAGGCACCCTTCATTACAGACTATGTAACTAAAGGAGACATAGAGCTACACCTTATGGCCACTAAAAACCAAATTATTGATATTTTTACAAAACTACTGGCCTTTGAAACTTTTAGCATCTTAAGAACTTGATTAGGTGTAATAGATATTAATGTTTGAAGTTGTTTCATTCAATTTATGATGTTTTATTTGTATGTCTGTTTATGTTTTTCTATTTTATGTTTTTCATTTTTTTTGTTGTTTTTCCTTTAGTGTTTTTAAAGAATCAAATTGATGCTAACTTCTAAAGTTGATTAATTAAATGACATTTTTGTGTTGCTTTTGGTTTTAGGAATTAGTAAGTAGTGATTGACTTTCCTAAATCAATTAAAGGAAGAAACATCAATGATTGTCTCTCTTCCTCTAGCTCCCTTTATGAGTTAATTTCTTTTGAATCAAAATCTATTTCAAATCAAAAATTGAACTTTGAAATAGAGATATATTTAGTCTTCTAACAATAATCTATCTTATATGAATAATGTTCCAAGTCAATGAAATCATGGTCAATCTTTCATAATCTGGTTAATACTTTAATCATATGGATATGATTCTATTTTGTAGTTTACTCCTTATATTAAAGAGTTAATTTTTCTTCTCTTATATCTAGAAGATAATCTCATAACTAAGAGTATTTAAAATTTTTGAAAGAAAGCCAGCATGCAAAAATGATAATAGGCACAATATGAGCCCAAAAACACTAGAAAGATATGCAATAACCACCAAGTAATTGCAAGATACACCAAAGTGTATCAAAAATAAAAAGTTATGTAAAGTTTGTCTGATAACTAAAAAAGAGGTACAAAGAAAGCCCACCAAAAATAAGCTTCCTTCTTTCAAATCCTTAAATCTTAGAAGAATTCATGTGCCACTTAATATCTTTAAACACTTAAATTTTGAAAATCATGTTTCTGGTTAATTACTTTGTAATATTATTTTATTAGATATTTTTTTGAAACAAAGTTTGATAAGATCACTTTTCTTATCTAATTTCTTATTTGAATTAGAACTTTGTTTAAACAGAATTTTAACCTGTAAGGAGTCCAAGCTAGGGTTCATAAGATCAATTTTCTACCCTTTCTTTCAACGTTGTCAATTCATATCTTACTGATTTTTAATCTACTCACAAGAAAAATTTATCATTTACTATAGTTGATCGATTAAAAAAAAGTTCTTTTATTTTGATTTTTGACTAGAATTTTTGGTTTATTTTTTTTTTGTTATTTTATGCTTATAGTGTTTTTATTTTTATTTTAAAATCCTCCTGATCATCACATTCCTTATCCTAAATTTTTCTATTTTGCTCACATCATCCTATACGATCTAAACAAAAATGCACCTCTCTAGTCACAACACATCTAATGGCTAATATAAATCAATTATTGGTGATCATCTCATTTGATTCATACTTCTTGCTAGATGATCCAAGTGGCAAGAGTTATTGGATGATTTGAATGTTATTAGGTTGATCAATTATTACACATCATTCAGGATGATACACATGTTCGTCCTATACGATCCAAATATTGAAAGATCATATAGGTTAACTCCTCAGGATGATCATCCCGTGTCTAAGCATCACGTATGATGTCTGATCGTACCAGATAATTCAATTAATTTTTTGACCAATTGTCTAGCTGAATTGATTAGACCATATCATCATGTATGATCTCATGATTATCTAGTATGATCTAGATGATTCTATATAAACATCCTCAAATCATGGTTTCTTCTTCACTCCAAGCATTCGACCTCTTCTTCTCACCTACTTGAGCAGTCTTACTCTTACTTTGTCTGGTGGGAAAAGATCCAGAATGCTTACTAGAAGCTTATCTAGGCTGGATATCAATCCTCGTTTCACTAAAGAGGTATATGAAGCAGCTTATAATTTCTACAAGAGTGATGGCATTACCCCCTAAAGAATCATCAATCAAAATGTTCAAAACTTTTAGTTACTTAATCTATTATCTATAACAACTCTTGTGTTTCTTCTTACTCTAGCTTTTCCATTTAATTTAGCGCTCTTACTTGAATTATTTTCCATTTTTTGCACTAAAAATACTTATACTTCCTTATAATCCTATATAAATTGAAAGACTTTAGAGATTACCTATTAGGATTTATATGAATATCTTCACCTCTCTACCATTTGAGATAAGATTCATATCTTATTTTTAGATCCTAGTTTTAACAGGGCTCCTAATAAGTATATCTATAGGGAAACTAATGTTAAATACCATGTAGCTCAAAAAAATTCCTTAATTAAGGATGACTAAACCCTCTAGCATATCCTTCAAAATTCCATTATTCCTAAAGCTCGAGATCAGATTCATATTACACCTATCTTTTCACATACCACTTATTATATCATGCCTAACCTAGATTTTAATGCACCTAATCTTATCATTCATTATGTTGAACATATCACCTACATTAGAGATCCTTGCCACAAAAGAAAACCAAACCTAGCCCTAAGACATTTCATTTCTTTTATCCTTGAATCAAAATATAATTTTATATTTCTAGCTCCACCTGATCACCATCTAATCTCTTACTCCAATAGCTCCTTCCACAACCTTTATAGTACTTGTTGTGACAATGTTCATTAGGAGCTTGGTGAAGAGGAGGAAGAACTTATCCCTGCAGCTGGCCCTATCTACCATTAATCTCATATTGATTAGCTATTATAATGGTTTGATTAGTGAGAGTCTTGATTTGAATCCTACATAGCCGAGCAACAGCAGTAGCATGATCAAGACTTAATTTGATTTGATGCATATGTAGTACAACAGTAGCAACTGCATGACCAAGATATGTCTTGATTTGGCTAGCAGTTTGCCTCTCTTTACCGATACTTTCATCCACCACCACCACCTCCTCCACCTAATTAGGGTTCTTATTTTTTTAGGTTGACAGACCTTTTATTTTTGTGTTTGTACTGGTCTACCTTTCTGTACTTTATTTTGTTCAGTATTTTTCCATTTTCCACCTTTTTGTGATGGTAAAAGGAGTAGTGTGTTATTTTGCATCCTATGGTTTAGTAAAATTTAATTTTATCTATTATTCCGCTTTGTACTCTATTTTTCTTATGGCTCGTATTTCCTTTAAAAAATTATTATTTAACTCCCCTTACTTTCAAAATTTCATCTCTTGAGGGGGTGTTTAGGAAAATGTCAAAGAGCTTTGATTTTATTTTTTTACAATAATGTTGCCATCATAAAAAAGGGGGAAATTATTGCAAATTTGGGGTCACATACAATGATTTTGATGATAACAAATATTATTATTTTTTTACTACTACTATTCTTGCATATTTATTTTGCTTTTCTTGCTCACTAACTTTCAGGTCCATAAGTTCACTTGCAATGCCAATAAACCCAAGATCTAGTAGACTAGGGTTGAGTTTATTTATAATTTAAATTTCAATGTACTTTTTACCTTTCTTGAGTCAAGTCATATATCTAGTGGATCCCAAGTTAAGTAAACTTACAAACACACATTCAGGGTGAGTGATTTAATAAGTTAGAGATATTTTTATTTTTTGACCTAATTTTACTAGATGATTTCAACCATACTAGATGATCAGTTAAAAATAGAAACCATAATTAATGCTTCCCTTGTAATTAAAATTTCTTAACTAATTGTAATGGACAATTTAAGATTGTACAGAATGATTAGTTTAGATTATGAAAAATAGCTTCTAATCATAATTTAGGTAATATTTTAATTTTGAAAATTTGTTCTAATTATATAAGAAAGTACGCATCATCCTATATAATTTATGACAATCATGCCTAAATTAATCCAGTGATTAGGGGAATAATTATGGTTAGATTTCTTGATCATATCATATAGGAAGATCTGCTTAGATCATACTAGATGATGTATTGTATTTTATAGGATAGTCCCCTATCATCTAGAATGAAAACCATAATTTTCTTCTAATCATCTAGGAGATCATACTAGACATTCCAAGAGTGTTGTGGGATGATATGTAGATCACCACCCATTATCCCATATCATATTGAATGATCAATATAGTATCCTGAACTAATCATCCCAAATGATCACAGAATTATACTGGATAATTTGTACAAATACTTAAACTAATCATACCGGGCAAAGTTGATTGTACTGACTCAAAGGGCTATTTTTTACTAGTTATATAAGACAATCTATCGATCATACTAGACAATATTTAATGATAAGTTGAAAATTAGGGCTTCTTTTGAGGCTCTCTATTTAGGCTTTCTTATTGTCTCTTGAGATAAACTTTTGTTATAGATTTGATATAAGAGAGAGCTTATAGAAGGAAAAGATAGAGCTTGGGAGAGAGAAATCATTGTGAGTGGTAGTTATGATGGATACACAAATGTTTCTCCAAGTAAGGTTTCCATCACCTTCTTCAAATTGCTTTTATAGTTCCTTGGTGGCTTTGAGGGAGATCTTCATCAGTATTAGATCTAGATTCTTTGCCTTCACCAGGACAGTAAAAAAGGATTCTAAGGTTCTCTGCCTACTCTAGGAGGGAGTAAAAGAATTCCAAGATTCTATGCCGACTCCAGGAGGGAGTAAAAGGATTCCAAGGTTCTTTGCCTACTCCATGAGAGAGTAAAAGGATTCAAGGTACTCTACCTCATCGGGTCGATGAAAATATTTTGTAAGGACTTCTACTCCTTATTGGAGGGTAAAAAGGAGAGACACTACTTTTAGTGCAAAACTTGGAAACGAGGTTTTCAGGGAGTGGACATAGGTCAAGTTGATCGAAACACTATAAATATGGTGTGTTCTTTTAGGTTACTATTTGCATTTAATTTCCACATTATTCTGTGATTTGTTCTATGGTTGAAATCTCTAATTTTGTTTTTGTGAAATTACAGTTGCTTCAACATAAAAAAATTTTTCTAAATATTTAAAAGGATTTTTTTCCATTAAAGAAAATTTTAAATAACCAATTTACCCCCTTCTTGGTTAGCCTTGGGAATAGTTTTTTAGGGTTTAACAACCCTCACAAAGTTTCAAAAAGAAGGGAATAAAGAGCATGGATTTGAATAATATCTTTACTATTCCAACCAGAAGTATAAGATTGGGAGATGGGCAAGACCTCTATCTTACAGAGCTTTAGTTAAACTAGGAAAAAGTAACATCTCTATTTCATCATGGTATTAGGTTTATTTTTCTTCTGTTAAGGTCCTTTCAATTTATTCTTCTTGTATCTCCCTCACACTATTTATGGGCTTAGTGAGTTATTAGTAGAATGTGTACGGGGCATAATAGTCATACTATTAGTTTTTAATGTACCTCTACCAACTATATTGAGTGATGCTGCAATCTTATGGGAGAAGATGTGGGTGAGATGTACATATGGGCATGTAGAGATCGAGTTAGCATAAAGTAGGAAGAGAGTTTATGATCACTCGACTAGAGCAAGAGGAGGCTAAATGATTATTTGATGTTAATCTTTGAGCTGAAAGATGATACGGTCTTTAGAGTTATCTTGTAAATGAGATGTGTGTCTTTATCTTGATTTTTTATAGGTCTCACATAGAATATATGACTTTCAACAAAATGAAATGATTTATCCATCTAAGAGAGTAACATCTAAGGCCACTCCTATCAAGGAGGGCAACTACTTCGAAGAAGTGGTTAGAGGAGGTCCATCTTGCTCAAGTGATAAGCTTATTCCTAGCTCTTAAGTGAGTCCTTCAAATGAACTATCCTGAAAGAGGATGAAATCCTCCTTAAGCATACCCTAAACGTAACTATTAGATAATTACAAGAAGGTACTTGCACAAATAATCATTGGTGTACATTTAGTTTCTTGATTTATTTGACCCTTTGAGCTTCGAATGTAGAAAAGGAAAATTAAATAAATAATAAATAATAGAAAATGTGTTAGTAAATAAGAATTTACAACCTTGATTTGTGACATTCGTATATCACTTGAGACTGAACAATCTCATCTCAAAATTTCACTATAAATACTTTCTTAGAGCCTAGGAAATGCCTATGTCTATTTCCAAGAAGGAAGCCTTTGAGAGAGCACGAGCTACTTTTAGGAAGGAGGTCCTGAATGTGGAATTGGTCATACTGAGAAAGGTTATTATTTGATAAGAGGTATGAGTACCCATGGACTTGATAAATCTTATCGCGAGTACTCTATTAAAAATGATGCAAGTTGATATTAAGAATTTGGTTATTATTGAGGATGATCAATCATCTTACCCCATTATGGGGATTAAAGAGATGGTTGCTCCTTTTCCTCTAGTTGTGATTGATGAATATGTAGGGTCTTTCAATGGAATATGGAATCATTATTTACCACTTGAGAGAATATAAGCATTCATGGGTGAAGCCTCTCTAAAAGGGGAAACTTTCACATAACAAAATGAAGTAATTGACAATAATGCCATGAGTATTGAAAAGGTTGAAGAGGTTGCTAAGGAGTGGATTGAGACAACATCCTTGAGTAACCCCTGAATTCCTTCTCGTACTACTTTTTAACCAACCTCGCCACTCCCATGGAGTGGATTTCATCAGAAGAAATCGTCATAAGGCTTATAGCCAAGGAGTTGATAGTAAAGACTGGAGATGCGGGCTATCTCAAAGTTGGTGGAGAGAGAGTTGTTATTAATTGTGATGTTGATCTTAAAGGTGTGGTGGCCTCGTTGAATGATCAGATGGAAGCTATGTGGAGTAATATAAACTTGATGGATATTGAGTGGTGTATGATTCTTAGTTAGACTAAGTTGGAAAGTTCCTTTAGGTGCTTAATATGTTATTTGGGATCAAATTTTGCCAAATTCTATAGCAGTGATTGTCAAATTTTCTTATCTTATATGGGAATATAGCTTTTCATGGTCATTGAACTTGTTTAGATATGTATTCAGAACAAAGGCATCCTACGAGACCTTCATCTAGTTTCACATGTGTTTAACAAGTCCATAGGCCTGGCGAAGATGGTGTAATATTGGTAGGTGAAGTTCATTATTGTTCTAATTCTGCCTGACTGGAAGGTGAAGACAACTTTGATGGACTGAGGAAGAAAAAGTTGGTCCTTCTTGGGCTTTCTTTTGAAGATGAGGTGGTGCTAGTTTTGGTGAAGAATAAACCATTTATCATTAAACACATGTCACTTATCATAATGTTTAAAACCTTTTAATGTAAGTAACTCGCTTGTCTTGATGAGAAGAATATCTTATCTTATTATGACTATATGTATGTATTTCACAAAGAATGTTGTAGGTTTCACTTTTCCCTTTGACATGGTTTCTTTTAAGATTTTAATTATTAGTAATGAAGATAATGGAGAAGCCTTCTATGTTTAGTTCTAAACTTCACCTTGAGGTCCACTAAAAAAAGTAAAAAAAAAAATGTGGATGTAGGGATGAGCTCCAAGGTACCAATATCAAAGAGGATGTGAGCACCCAAGAAAAAAAAATTGTCATTCCCCATCTCCATGGAAAAAAGAAGTTATAGAATCATTTGGTAGGGAGGAAGTGTCTGGAAAGCTCATGCCTAGGAGCAAGGAGCTTAATATCTTGAGAAAAGAAAAAGATCCAGTTGAGTGTGTTAGGGTGTTAGAGAAGTCCATGGGCTACATACAACCGAATAATGATGAGGTCTCACCCCCTAGTGAGAAGAAATGTTCTTAGAATGAAGAATAGGGTCATAAAATATACAAAAGGTGCTTTAAGAATGTTAAGCTTCTTCACAGTGAGCCATTGGATAAGTATATATCAGAACTAGGTTATCAAGGATAAGCTTGCTCGGCAATAAATTTGTTTTCCAATTCATTGAAATTATTTCTTTTAGGCATACATAATATTAGCTATGTCGCTAGAGAAGGTCACATGGATGACATGAGGAAGATGGTCCAAGTTAACCAGGAGGAGAAGATAAAGAGCCTTTTAAAAATGATAAAGAAGTTTAATCTATTGGGGATAGAGATCGCACAACTGTGAAGTCAACACCAGTTTGAAATGGACTCGACAAAAATTATGGTGACATCGACCACAGAGGCTAAGGATAAGATGGAGAATGTGGCTGCTAATTTTATTATGGTCATTAATGATAAGGAATTGGCTAAGGTGTGTATTTTTGAGCTAATTGGGAAGCTAGATAAGGAATTGGCACAAGCATTACCTTCCTTGAAAATATGTTGAAAGGAAAATTAAAAAAAAAAAAAACAAGAGATTTTTAATTTCCCTAACATGATAAAAAAGATTAGGAGAATAACACCTATCCACCAAAGAATTTAAAATTTTGAAATCAAAATCAGAATCAATCTCAATAAATATCTTAGTATGATTAAGAGAGAAGCAAACCATAAGACCATAGAGATAAGCCAAAGTGTAGCAACAACATAATTACCACTCAGAATAGGTCCAGATAAAGCCACAATCCGATTACGATTACTGTCCCTGATAGCTCCACCACAACCCAACAAAGAGCCAATGATAGTACCCATAACTTTTAATTTAAAAAATTTAATAGGAGGTTTCAGCCAATAAATAATGTTAATCTTTAAAGAAATAGGTAAGCCCTTCAAATTGAGACCTAACACATTACCAACAAATAATAGTTTTTAAAGTTTTTCAAGGAGAGCAAATTAATAGCACAAAGAAACAAAATCTTATCTTTAACCTTTTGAATAACCTTCTGATGATTCATCTGAATACCATTAAAGAGAGAATTATTCCTCTCTAACCATTGGAACCAAAGAATGATAGAAGGAATAACTTTACATATATGCCCTTTAGAATTGATGAACCAAGCCTTAAGCAAAGATTTAAGAGATAGATGAGCATTAAAATAATTTAACTGAAGAAAATCATCAAAATAAACCCACATTTTGACAGTAATCGGGCCAGAAATAAAAACATGATGCATATTTTTGATATGGTAACAACATTGACACTTGGAAGGTAACATAAAACCTTTTTTTGGTAAGATTATCATCAGTGGGAATAAATTTAGGAAGAATTCTCCAAATAAAAATAGAGATGTTAGTAGGAATGCTCTTATACCAAATCAAAGAAAAAATATTATCACTATTTCTATGGGCTCTAAAAGTATGACAAGCTTCTTTAAGTGAAAGCCACCATCACTAGATAAATCACATCAGGTAATGTCCTTAGAATTAGTATCAATAGGCAAGATAAGAATTTGGCAAACAATAAAATCAGGAACAACCTTAGAAAGTTTCTCATAATCCTAGCAATAATTTGTAAAGAAATAATTAATCTTAACCGAAGCAATAGAGGATGAGTTCAAGATAGAATTAATAGACTGTTTGCCTAACCAACAATCTTGCCAAAAAGAAACCATTACCTTCACCAAGGCTCTAAGAAATGTAGGGCTCAACCTCCCATTTAACCATGCAAAGTCTCTACCACAATCTAGAATCACCCTGCTTAAAATAACATGTAGTAGGATGCTTGCCAACACAGTATTTGGAAGAAATAAAATTAGCTTAAAGGCTCGCTTTAGCACAAAAATTACGCCAAAATGTAAAAGAGAAGGTCAGAGCCAGGTCATTCATATTTTTACAACCTTGCCCCCATTCAACCAGAACACCGTAACATTTATCTCAAGAAGCCCAAGAAATTTTGGAATTAATAAAAGTACCTTTTCAAAAAAATTTATTAATAACTTTATGCACCCTATCACAAACATCTTTAGTGGAAAGAATGGTTTGAAAACTATAAACCAGAAGAGAACACAAAACACTTTAGATAAGAGTAATCCTACCACCAAAGCTAAGAAAATTAGAATCCCATGATAAAAGCTTATTTTGAATAGAGGCAATAAGTTCATCAAAAAGAAAGGTTTTCCTTCTTCCCATAAAAAGAGAGACACCAAGGTATTTAATGGGTAATTGACCATGACTAAAACTAGTAAAATCTTTGAGGGCCAAAATATGATTATTAGAAATGATCTTAGAAGCAATAAAATAGCTTTTATTTATGCTAAAAGATAAACCATTGATCCTCTCAAATTGATTAAGAAAATCCATAAGTTTTTGAATTCTATTGGAAGAAGCATTGGTAAAAGCATCAAAGTCATCCGCAAAACATAAATGTGAAACGGGAAAACCACCCAAAGTTCTAAAATAAAGACTAGGATTATTCTCAAAAGTATTGGTAAGGCCTGTAGATAAAAATTTAGCAGCAATGATAAAAACAGTAGGAAATATAGGGTCTCCCTGCCTTAAGCCATGAGAATATTTAAAGAAACCATTAGTAGAACTATTCACAATATTATAAAAATAAACATTTTCAATACAGTTCTTAATAGGCTTAATAAAAATAGAATTAAAGCTAAAACACTCTAAAATATGGTAAATATAGGACCAGTCAATATTGTCATAAGCTTTGGCAATATCAAGCTTTAAAATAAAATGTTGAGTGACCAATTTAAAAATGTTGCTCAACCTCCAAGATATTAGAAAAGAGATTTTTAAAAATGTTAAGGTTCGACCAATTTAAAACCTGCTTAAGCCTTTTTAGCTTAAACCAAAGCCTCCTCATGCCAAAACAACAATTTTTCAGATGAAGATGGTCATGCTAATTATTCCCCATAACCTCAAAAAAAGAATATGAAGTAACCACAAGTTTTGAAATCAGAACTTAGAAGATCCATCAAATTGTCTAAAATTAAGACTAATAAGCAAAGGAGAGTGATCTGACATAGTTCTACTAAGATGATGCACATTAATAGAATTAAAAGAGCTAAGCCAATAGTCATTAAATTGAACACGATCCAAATATTGTCATAACCTATTCCAAGTAGATTGGTTACCAAAAAAACCAATATCAATGAGATTGCAATCCAAAATCATATTACTAAAAGCTTCCATAGGCTGATAAGATGGAGAGGAACCACCAACCCTTTTAGAAGGGTTAGTAATAACATTAAAATCACCACCAACAAACCAGGGAAAATTACAAATATTATGAAAATTAATGATGTGGTCCCAAAGTAATTTCCTAATGTAAGAAGAAGAATCAGGATACACAAAGGGAGCAGAACAATGAAAATTAAAAACCTCAATTTAACAATGCATAACTTGAGTAAAATCACCAATGACATCAATTTTAACTTGATCTTTCCAAAAGATCCAAATATAATTAGCCACATTCAAAATTGCATAATTAAAGCCCAAAAAATAAGAAGTTCTAATTAACCTAGAGGAAGAAATAAGAGGCTCAAGCAAAATAAGAATCGAAATATTATGATTAAGACATAAAATTTTCACACAAATTCTAGAAGAAGGACAACAAATCTCCCTCACATTCCAAATAATATAGTTAAACATAAATAAACAAAATTAATGGGAAGTATTTGAGTGAGTAGTTCTTGGTGATTGCAATATAAATTGCTGTTTTTTCCTACCTCTTTTACTATGATCCTTACAAAAACTAGTATCATTATCATCCTTAGGAAAATATTTAGAAACAAAGCCCATATCTTCATTATCAGTAAAAGCATCATTATTATAACAAGAGGTTGAAGGAGTCTTACTATGTAGGTCCACATTAGTAATCTATTGGGACATTCATCATCCATAAACATACCATCATCCTACATAATACCATTTCCTTCTCCCAAAGAAGGGAAAACCTCCACAAAAATAATTTCACCTTCCTCCAATGGGTGATAATTCCTCTCACAATCTATAAGAGGATTTTGAGTGTCTGTATTAACTTCCTTTTCCTTTTCCTGAATAATAGGGATAATGTTAGAAAGAGAATTACCATTCAAATCAACTAAATATTTGTTGGTCTTATAAAGACTGATGGACTTAACAATATCATGAATTTGAATATCAAAATTAGGTAAAGATTGAGCCACAATATTATCACATTCATCAAAAGAGATAGAAGAAGTTTTAGCACCAACTCCTTGATCATGATTCAAAATAACAGTATTGCTAACAATAGGTTGAATTTCATCAACCACTAAAGGCAACAACTCCTCAAAAAATTGGGATGGATTAAAGGTAAAATTCTCTATAAGCATCATACTAGGATAGTAGCTTCATGAGGAATCACATTGGAAACCACCCCATTTGTTTGTTTCAAGGACTCCTTCTCTTTGCAGAGATGGGGATGCGTCCAAAAATAATCATTAATACCATGATCTTGCATCTTGCAAAAAGAACAAAATATAGGTAAATTTTCAAACTCAACTTTTTGGAAATAACTCTTCACCTTAGACCCAATCCATATCTCATTATGATGTTTCTTAAAAACATCCAATTCAACCAAAACCTAAGCCACAGAGGACCTCGAGACAGAAGCAGTGGCTTAGTTCGTCTGCAACGGCCGACCAAAGATAGAAGCCAAACCAAATAGTATTTAATGATTAAAAAATGGAGTCTCAAGTTAGGAAAGGAAATCTAAATCGGAGCAATTGGAGACTCCTCCCAAACATCAAAATCAGGAGTCCATTTAAGCAAATACATTTGATAAGCTTGAATATAGTAAGATCTCCGAGCAAATATGTGGCTATAATCAAGATCATTAGAAAGTTGGATAGCAACATGTCATTGATCGAGTAAGCCTAAATGATCCATAAAGCTTTAAGCTAAGAAAAAGTTTGTGTATAACATCAAGATTCGGTTGCCTCAAAATAAATTTAACCACCAACATCAAAGCATAAGGAGCAACCAATTAATCTACAATCGAATCCTCATTCATAAGAGTCGGGTAACCCTTGAATGATGACTGAACAAAGTTCAGTTTAGGAAAAGCTGACGAAGAACTAGCAACAACATCCTTGAATGAATGAGTTTTCCCCTCAAAACGTGATGACAATGATGGGTTTGATGACGAAGGAGTCGTCATTGCGCAACACTGAAAAAAAGGAGCCTCAAAACAAGCTAATGAATGAAAAAAAATAACCAGAGCAATAGAAATTGATCGAAAAACTGCAAGAAATTGAGCCAGGAGAGCCCAAAATGAGCGCTCGAGAAGGAACCCTAAATCGCCAACGAAAAACTTCGACTGCTGATTTGAATGATTAAATTATAATCTGTTAGAGTTTTAGGATTATTATTGAATTTTCAGAACTCTTTAGAATTATTTAAATGTAATAATTAAAGGGTCAAAAGTTAACTTTTTTGATTAAGGTTGCCTCTTGATTTTTAATATTTTTTCCTAAATACTAGACCTTAAGATGAGTATTTAGGCACTAAATTTATTGAATTTGGAATTTTCTACATTAAGTTAGGATATTTTGAAGTTTTGATTTAGATTTGAACTATGGTTGACCGGAAAGTTTACTTTTTGACTTTGACTAAATTTTGAATGTTTAACATTTTTGTAAAATACTAGATCTTATGTGGAGTTGAATGGCATAAAGGTTGAACAATTTAGAATTTTCTAGAATTAGTTATAAATTTTCATAGTATGGGTAATAATAAAATTTTTAACTTATTTAAATAGAGGGTTTTAGACATTTTCATTCAAATCAATCCAAAACATGGTTTTTTTGTCAGGTAAAATCATCATTTAAAGGAGAATTCACCAGTAGTAGGTGCGCTACATGAAAGTTAGCAATTACATATCCTTCCACAGCACGATGGGGAATAAAAGTGTTTTCAAATTGAAGTAATATTATACAAAATCATGCTAGATGTTCTGACAATGTAGTCTAATCATAAGATAGTGTAACGGGTTGACTCTGGAAATCATACTTACTTTATGAGAGAGCATTCAAAGTCTTAGTTTTTAGGCTGCAAAGACTAAAGCAAGATAATGCTTCTCATTTAAAAGGTACCAGATTTTTGTAGGAAGAATCCTTCGGCTCTAGTAATATAAATCATTCTCTTTTCCCTCATCATTGACTTGAGTTAACAAGGCACCAAGCAACTCATTGAGTCCTACAGTATAAAGAATTAGAAGTTTCCCTTGAACAGGGGTTGCAAAGATAGGCAGATCGATAAGGTATGCTTTCATATTGTTAGATGATTTTTGACATTTCTCATCCCATATGAACTTGGTTTCCTTTTTTGCTAGGACAGAGAAGGGTTGACATCTTCCAGAAAGATTGAATTTGAACCTTTTTATATAGGCCAACCTGCCTAGAAGAGACCTTAGTTGAGTAAGTCTCTTAGGAGGTGGCATAATCAAGATGGCTTTGATTTTTAGAGGATCAGTTTAAAATTCGTGAAGCCTCACTACAAAACAAAAAAAAAATCCCAAGGTGATGATGAAAGTGCACTTTAAGGGATTCATTTTGAGGACGTAGTGGTACAACTGCTTAAAAGTAACTCTTAAGTCATTTAAGTGAGCGTCTTTTACTTTGCTCTTGATAACCAAAACTTCGATATAGAATTCAACATGATTATGGAGTAAGTCATAAAAGATATGAGTCATGATCCACTGGTAGGTTCACCAGCATTCTTAAGGCTGAATAACATCACTTTATAATAGAAGATTTCTATAGAAGTTCTGAATGAAATTTTTCCCTCATCTTCATGGGTCATTTTGATATGATTATAACTGAATGATCCATCCATAAAGGAGAAAGTAACATGTGAGAAGACAATATCCTCCATCAATTAAGGTATGGACAAAGGAAATTCATCCTTGGGACATGCCTTATTTAGATCCCCATAGTCGACACAAATCTAGATTTGACAGTTCTTCTTCCAAATTGGCTCGACGCTAGCTACCCAAGAGAGATATTGTTCCTCTGAAATAAATCCATCCTTGATCAATTTTTTATTTCAAAAATGACTTAATGTTCTACTATAAGCACATGCATCAAGTAGGTTATATAACAAGACTGACATTGCACTAAATTCCAAGTTTATGTACTGCTACATCATCAAATAAGCTAAGCATTTTATCATTTATCTAAGTGAAGTAGTCCCTTAACTAAGAAAGAAGTTGAATTAAAACTCTATACTCCTCACTCAAAAATGAACTTATGAAGATGGGGCGATGGTCATCTTTTGTCCAAGGTTAACCTCTCTTAATTTATTAACTGTTTATTTTAATCTCTTCTTTGAATTCAGGGAGTTCATCGGAGTAATCTAAAGTCTCAAAATAAAGTCTATCGAGGGAATCAAAAACTTTCATGGGGCATTCTTAGATTCAAGATGATCTGTTATAACTAGAGAATATTCATTGTTGTAAAATGAATTAACAGTACCAAAGCCAATAACACTCATCAAAATTTTCTTATTTTTTATATGCTAGAGGCTCTTGAAGTATCAGACGTGACCCTTATTCTATTTACTTGGTGTGAGACCTTTATAGATAAGTCATCTAACACCAACATGAAAGTAGCCAAAAGGTAATTCCATTAATTCATTGAAATATGCTTCCTGAAGGATTACATCCTCTTCTATTCTTGAGTAGGAGGAGCCAGGATAAAACTTTTAAACTTTCCTTACCTCACCATCTAGTTTAGGATATTCCTTAATTACTAACCCTATAATCCTGCCATCAAATAGTGAGGTCAGGGTTAAGGCTTCATTCTCCTACTGAGCTTTTCAGACATAGTCAATTTAGGCTTGTCACTTTGAACTTTTGGAGCATCACCCTCAAGGTCACTATCTTATTTTAAAGCGAGATCAAACTTTGGAAAAGGATTAGATTTATAGTAATAAAAAGGAATTATTTAACCCCATACTTCTAATTCTTGATCAGAACGTTATTCATATTAATATAGATAGGGGTTATTCTTTTTTCAAATGAAACACGACCTCGACTATGTGCCCTTTAGGCCATCCTCCCACCTCTTTTATGTAACATGTTTAGAAGCATAAAGACCATTATGTTGAGGTCATCTTCACTATCCGATTCTTACTTTTTTTTTATTTTTTTCTTTTTTTTTCCATGTAATTGTTGAATTCCTCTTGAGATTTGCCCATTTTCTTTCTCCTCTTTGATTTTGATCTCAACTTTAAGACCATAAGAGGACCCTTTAGGTGCATAATATGCAACAACCTCATAGATTCCAATCTCTTAAATAAAAAATGGTTTTAAATCACCCTTGATTACAAACTCAATGCTATCACATTTGTACTTAACGCATTATTATAGGGTAGAAGGAACCGTTCTATACTCATGGATCTAAGGCCTACCTAGGAGTGCGTTGAAGGATGTCGCCAAATTAGTTATATGAAATTTTTCTTCCATTTTTAATTCTTTGATTTCAAAAAGTAGGATGGTCGATCCTAAAGCCTTCTCTCCCTTTTTGCTGAACTCACACAACACCAACTTATTGGTGGTGAGTTTTCTCGTATCAACTTTAAGATAAGAGAGAGTATTCAAGTTCATCATGTTAACCGAGGCATCTGAATCAACTAGAACTATGTATAACTTAATGTTTTCCACATTTACAGTAATGTAAACTGGGTGATTATGATTGACAGTACCTGAAGAAAATCCTCATCAAAGAAATTTACTCTTTGGATTTCCTTGAAGTAGAGGGCATCATCTTGAGATGAAAAAGATTGCTGACTTAAGAAAATCTCTGGGTTAAGTAGAGCTTGGATTAATGATTTACACATGTGCTTTGAGAGGAAAAGGTCGTTGTAGTTGCTCAACTTGGTTGGCAGCTTCCTAAGATGAGCTAATACATTATAGTCAAC
Source organism: Dendrobium catenatum (assembly GCF_001605985.2). Taxonomy (NCBI): domain Eukaryota; kingdom Viridiplantae; phylum Streptophyta; class Magnoliopsida; order Asparagales; family Orchidaceae; genus Dendrobium; species Dendrobium catenatum. The sequence continues at coordinate 1,216,693 of NW_021319131.1, forward strand.
CTTAGGAACATCAAGATAAGGACCAAGTAGATTTGGAGGATGATTGGAATATTGAGGGGGATTTGGAATCAGATTATTTGAGACTACTTGCTTTCAGTTTTCATGGCGGGGAAGCCAAGGGGTAAGACCTTACCACCATGAAGTTACATCTCCATGATTTGATTGGAAGAATAAATAAAGGTGTGGTCTACGGTCTATGTTAGCATTATACTATAATTTTTTAGATGAATTGGAATCTAAAAAATTAATTATGATAGGAAACCCCTGAAATTTGATTTCATAGAAGTCACTATCTAAAAAGGTCTCAGGTTCAACTTCCCTTAAAGGGGTTGAATTAGGAAGGTCAAGTTTCTTATTATCTTTAATGATCTCGATTAGATTTTGAATTTCTTTTAAAAAATATTTGACTTGTAAATCACTTTCATGGTAACCATCAAAATTGATGCATAAGGATATTTTTTATTAAATTTTCAACCCTTTTCCTTTGATGGGGACAAGAAAAAGTTATATAAAAGAAGCGGGGACAAGGTTTTTATGCCACCATCCACCACACAAATGTATCTCTAAATAGCATTTTTCCTTTCTACAAAATCATCACTCTTATATTTTTATTTAATACAAATTCTTTTCTAACTACTAGAGAGGAAAGCAGCTCAGCATCCTCTTGTGAAGGCTTCAAGTCAACCTCCTAGATCGGCCTATGGGCTCTCATTACTAGCTGTTGAGAAAGATGAAAAGATTTGTTAATCAGGTTTTCAAATATCCGGGATAGAGTAATATCCTAACCATCTTCAATTAAAAAAGACATGTTAGAATGATTACCTGATATAATCTTGACCGACCACTGATCTTGGTCTACCAGATAATCTTTAGAAATCATAATATTACCTTGCTTAAATTTTTTCTCGAGCCTACCTTTGAAGACAACATAATCCTTAATTGGGTGGATTAGTCTGCAGTAATAGAGGAAATAGATAGAATCATTATTTCATGCACATCCTCTATCCGCCTACCTTTGGAAACTTGAGGTCTCGTTTCTTTAAAAGACTCATAAAGATTTTTCATACTGGCTCTCTTTAAATGGGCATGATCTCGCCAACCACTCTTTAATATAGGTCGAGTAAGGTTCTCTAGGAAGCTGAGGGGTTATCTTGAATGGCTGCTTTTAAACTGATATTAGTAGGAGAATACTGGACTGACTGGTTTCAGGTTGTTTTCCACCACTGTTTACCACTAATACTATAAATGCTATCTTCTCAAAGGACTTCACCAAATTGGGACCCTTCTTCTCATCAGATATTTCCTTTAAGAATGGCATTTGAAGAGACTCTTTCTCTAGGTTACTTGATTTATTTAGAACATTTTCAAAGGTTTTGATTGTAAAATCGTTCAGGAGAAAAGTAACAGGCCCATGGATATTCTTCAGAAGAATCTCCTCTACGTGTTGCTCTTGCATATGAGGTTCACACTTCATTAAGAGGTTTTCCGCCTTATGATGTAATCAATCAAAGACACTCCTAGCTTTTCTATTTCAATGACCAGATTGCCCATAGTTGTGCACTATTGTGCCCCAAAAATCTCCTTAAGAATAGATTTTTGATTTCATTAAAGCTTCTCATATAACCATTGGTCAGATTGACATACCATTCAAAAAAATGCCAAAAAGTCTACTAATGAATTGGCAAAATAATAGAGCATCTAACCCTCCTGTATTATAACAACTCACTCAAAAATGGGCTGGATGTTGTCTCGGGTTTTATAGACTGGTAAAAATTTTGAAGGATGGTGGTATAAAGCTCTTCAAATAAGGGATCGAACCATATTCCTCGAGGTAGGGTATGCTTTTGGAATAGATGCAGTCCCTTGGGAATTAACTGGAATTGGCTAAGGCCTCCCTTACCTAATCCTAGATTATCTATTTAATATCTTTTTGAGAGTGGTAAAGGAACTGAAGGAATTGTAAGGACTGCTGATTAGAATGGGTAAAATTAAAGAATTGTTTATTGAACAAGAAGAAGTACCGACACCAAATCAAGATATTTTAAGCTAGATTATGGTCTTCTGATATGATCATTCACTTCTTGAATGATAGATTATGGTTCATTAGACAAAGGTTGTTGTGCCTTATCCAACTTATATTATATTTCTTTGACCTGTAGTAACATATCCGTAACTTTTGCTTCTAGGTCATTAATGTGGTGATCATCATCTCTAGCCTTAACTGACCCATTAGAATATAAATCGATTATCGTAGAACCTTCTTCCCTGATAGAATGGTGTCCACTTTGCCCAGCTTCCATAATTGATGCCCTGGTTTCAACCACATAAATATAGTGCAACCCTTGCCTTCCTTGCTCATTATACCAAAGATATGTTCTACATAATATGTCAATTTTTGATAAAACACTCTTTGAAATGAATGAATGAGTCATTATGAATGAAGAGATAGATGAAAATGCTATTTTGATTAACAAAATTCTTCTTAATAATGATAGGGATTGAGAGCTTAAAGTGTTTAGTTTTTGCATAGCCTTATCCAGTACTAAGTGAAAATCATGTGCCTTCATTTTTCTCATTGCCATCTTTACTCATAAGTAGGTGATCTCATCCACAAAGCAAAGTCCCAATACTTTGTTTAGTTTACTTTTTCTTTTCTTTGAAACCACCTTCCCATATAGAACCATGGATTTTTTAGAATTTATATGCTAACCAATCCATTTAAAGTAATCCATAAAAATCTAATTCAAAAGTTTAGCATTACTTCTTGATGCCTCAGCAATAACTAATGCATCATAAGTGTAAAAAAGATGTTAAACTTTTTTAGTGTTTGTCACCAATCTCATGGATTCCTGATTACCTTTACCATATAAGGCTTTAGATAGACATACAGAACACAAAATGAATAAACATAGAGAAAGAAGATACCCTTGCTTAAAGCCACATTTAGCTATAATCCACTTTCTCATTTTCCCATTAATTTTAATGGAGAACTTCGGATGGCTAACACATTGCATTATCAGGTTTACTGTTTTTTCTAGGAATCCCATAACTTCATAATTTGATTAAACATTTCCCAAAACATACTATTATAGGCTTGCTCCATGTCGAGTTTCAAAAGCATAAAACCTAATTTAGCAATGCAAAATTTCATTCTAAAGAAAAACTCATGAGCTAATAGGCAATTGAACTATTTCTACCAGGAACAAAAGCTCCTTGAACTTCAGATATAATGCTAGGTAGACAAGATGTTAATTTACTCATGATCATACCCGTAGCCAATTCGATTAGGAACTATTAGAATGAGAACAACCATCGTTTCCTTCGAATATTTTGGCATGATGCCATGATAAAAAAGTAATCAATTGCATTCCTCATTTCATTATTCACAATGCTCCATAATGATTTGAAAAGCATGCATTAGCTCTATCAGTATACAGTCACTTGTTGTTACTCATCTTCGTAACAGAAGAATATAGCTCTTCTTTGTTTTTTTTTTTTTGAAGTGCAAATTTGCATTATGGGAAAACAAAGAAACTAATTACAGTTGATAAAGGGGTAACATTTGTCCTTTATTAAATCCAACAAAGAGGATGAGATGTTACCCAAAGAAAAACTATCAAAAGTAATATTACTATCTAAAGCCAAAGAAGCACAAAAATCAACTAATTTATTACATTTTCTATTGACATGGTGAAAAATGACTTTATTGAAATCATTGAGGAAGAAAAGCTCTTTGACCGGCCATGTCTCCAAATGCCAATTTTCCTTCTTCAAAGAATCTTGAATGAATGTAATAATATTGATATTGTCACTCTCAATGATAACTCCTTTACATTCAAGCATCCAACTTTGAATGAATTCCCTTGTTTCTATTATTGCCTCCATCTCTAGTTGTGGAACATCCCAATGGAATCTATTCTTCCCAAAAGCAATAAGAAGCCTACCTTTGTAATCTCTAAATACTCCTCCAATTCCAGCATGATTTGAACACAACATTAAAGCATCCACATTAATCTTGATCCAATCTAGCGATGGAGGGAACCAAGTTTTGTGAAACTCCCTAGGAAGATTAGTATCCCAGCTATCTAGATATGGACTAGATTGAATCATGGCTAAAGATAGAACATTTGCTTTCACCAAAGAATTGGAAATAGCAGCCTTACCATGCTTCACCCCATTGCGGTTCTTCCAGGACAGATAAACTACATCACAATAAATTTTAACCATGCCAGTATTCTGAAGCATTAATCTTCTCAACTCCTCTAAATAGTAAGCAATTGATTGAAGAACATGAATATAAAATCCCCAATCTCTAATTTTTGAAATAACATCGACAAGACATTTGCAATGAACCACAATGTGATCATAGTTCTCAACCTCTTGACATCCTCTGATATTTGAGAAAATGATTTGTAGGGATAGCAAACTTACTAAGGCGCCACCAAAAGAGTTCCACCTTTGTGTTGAGGTTTAGCTTCTTCAGCCAATTGCAGAATCCATCGTCATCTTCTTTACATCTTCCTTTCATCACAAATTCATATGACAATGCAGAAATTGATCTACCCGAATGCTTGCACAAGGTCTCCACCTGATCCTCCTTCAAAATGGAGTCATTATGTATTTTCCTGATTAACAAAATAAGTTCTTCATGAAAGAACCTTTGTAGCTTCAATTTATCCCACTTTCCATCAACTGAAATGAACTGCTGAATCATCATTTCCTCCAAAGCTCCACAGTCAACAAATGTAGGCCAAGTATTAATGCATTTGTCCAGTAACTAAATGTCACTTAAGACATTAATTTTATCACCTCTACCCACTTTCCACTTGACAATGTGTTTAAGATGTTTACCGCCATCCATCATAATTTGCCAAGAACTAGAGGTATTCATTTTACATGTTCTATTTATGATATCATCACCATACTTAGCAATTAAAGTTTTGTGGAGTAAGGAATCAAGATTATGGATAAAGTTCCATGCCAACCTCACCCTTAGAGAGCCGCTTCTAAGTATTGTTGAATGCACTCCCAATCCACCAACACATCTTGGTTTACACACCTCCTCCCATGCAACATAATGCAAACCTTTCTTCCCATCCGATTTGTGCCAAATAAATCTCCTACACATTTTCTCCAAGTCATACAACACTCTTTTAGGAGCCAAAGAGTGTCTAAGTAAAAAATTTTGCATTGATAATAATGAAGTCTTTATGAGAGTAATTCTACCTCCCAATGATAAAGACTTAATCCCCAAAACATTCAACCTATCCATCACATGGCTCAACAAGTCATGAAAATCTGCCTCAATCTTCTTAAAGTGATATTGATACCCAAATAATACATTTCCTTCACAATTTTAAAATTAAGTACTCTTGCAACTTTCTTCTTATGAGAATTCTTAACAGCCTTACCTAACATAATTTGGGATTTGTTGATGTTGACTTTTGACCCATCCATCTACAGAACTCCTCAACAACATTCTTCAGTAATCTTGCCAAAGTAGAAGTTGCTTGTGAAAACACAAGCACATCGTCAGCATATAAAAGGTGAGTAATCTTTAGACCTCTACGAGAAACCTGAATACCCAACTACTATCCCCTTTGTTCAAACGAATTGGAAACAAGTTGGGAACACATAATGAACAAATATGGTGAAAGTGGACACCCTTGCCGGAATCCACTGTGAGCATTGATCCATCTCGAATTCTTCCCATTCAGAATAATTGAAAACCTTGCATTCACCACACATTCCATGAGGAGATCAGAAAATATAGTGGGGAAACCATACCAGTTATGAATTTGATGAAGAGTCGGCCATCCCATGCTATCGTATGCCTGCTGCATATCCAAATTTACAGCCATCATTCCTTTTTTATTCATAGAGATTTTAAACTTGTTAAAGATCTCCTGAGCTAATAGACAATGTTTTGACATTGATCTTCCTAGAATAAATGCCATTTGTTCCTCCAAAAATATATGGACATACATTTTTTACATCTATTCACCGGCATAGTAGCAACAATCTTATAAGTAGTTTGACAAAGGCTTCTTGGCCTATAATTGGATGGAAAAATCAGGTTCTTCACTTTGGGAATTAAGACAATTAAAGTGTCTTTCCACTCCTTGTGCATAATTCCAGAATTAAAGAAACTTTTGATAGCATTCCAAGTAATTTCCCTTACTATATTCCAATAACATTTATAAAAAAGAAGATGTCGCCCCATCCATACCAAGTGCTTTATTATTACCTTGCAGGAAAAACCGATTCCTTAAACTCCTCCAAGGAAAATTCAGCAACCAATGCTTCCAAATCTGAAGCAGCCAGCCTCTGTCTATCGAAAATCTCAGGCCAATCCGATAATTTGCATCCTCTGTATTTCCATTTCTCCTCAAAGAATTATAGAAACACCTTCTAAATCTAATCTTCCTCCTCCAGCAATTGGTTATTAACATCTATGATTTGCCTCACCCAATTTCCATTTCTCCTAGCCAAAGCAAAATTATGAAAAATCTTAGAATTGGTATCCCCTTCCTCATGCCATCTTGCCTTAGCACTTTGATTCCACCAAGTGGAAAGCCTTCTTAAGGTGACATTAAGTTCATGTACCTTGCTTCTAGGAAAAAACAAATCTTCCTAAGAAAAATTCTCATCCGTGGCTTCCTTAGTATGTAATGCCAGAATTTCCTCTTCAAGTCTTCCTTCAGCTTACATAAATCTTTGCACTTGTTTTTATTCCAGAAGAATAAAGCTCTTAAATTTCTTCAAAGCTTTCTATGAAGCACATCCACCTCATCACCAAAATCAATTTTCCTCCAAGAATTATACACAATACTCCAAGCAGCCGGGTATGATCTCCAAGTGTCTTCAAATATGATGATCTTTGTCTTGTTAAACTGCTTTTCTTCCAATTTAAACACAATTGGACTATGATCTGACGCCACCCTTGCAAGATGTCTTACTTTTGCTGAAGGGACCATTTGTAAAGATGTAGAATTCAGCAAGCATCTATCGAGCCTCTCCCAAATCATTGAAGTTCTTTCTTTATTGTTACACCAAGTAAAGCTTGGTCCAATGAATCCTAAATCATGGAAATCAGTGTTAGACATAAAACCTCTCAACTCTCTAGGCCCTCTACAAAAGAGGAATCTCTTTCCACCATTCCTCTCCTCCTTACTCAAAATACAATTAAAGTGCACCCCCCCCCCCCCCCACGGACACCAACAACCACTTGAGAAGAACTCTCAACCACCACAAAAGACACCAATTCCTATTCCAGACAACCAAAATCCCACCGAAAGTACCCAAAGCAGGATGGTGGAAAAAGTCCCAATCACTCCCAATAAGGAAATCAACATCCCTCCTATCAACACTAGTTAACTTAGTCTCCATCAACCCAACAAAAAATTAGTCATGATCTCTAACAATCTCCCTAAGATACAGAGAGGCCTTCTTCTTCCTGGCCCCCATACAATTCCAGAAGACAAAGGAAGAAATTAAACAATCAAAGGGGAAACATCCTCACCTAACACGTTTCCCTTCCCATCCCTCCTTTTCTTTCTATGCTCAGGCTCTAAGGGACCCAATGATTTCCACTCCTTGGCCAATTTAAGTTTGACTAAATTTCTATTATAAGTAACAACAGCATCCATTTTATCTGGACTATCTGCAATAGCAACAACAGCCTGTGGCTTCACCACCTTGAGATGACTAACAACTTCCCCATCTTCAATATCATCCATAAAAACATCAAATTTATTTGCCACAGCAATATCCTTCTCCTTCTCCCCAACAACTTTCCCTTTACCAGAACTTCTATCTTCAAGCAAGAGAGGTTGATCAATTAGCACCACCTCTGTATCTACTTCAGCCATCTTAGATTGGACTTGTTCCTGCATAGCAACTTCATGTGCTCCAGCCACCTTATCCTTCACATTTCTTCCAAACCTTCCTCCACCAGCAAACCATCAATTTTTGAACCTTATATTTTTAAATTGAATATGAATCCATGGTCTGTATTAACCATTATGTAGAGAAGTTTTCTTTTCAACCAGTACCACCAGATCACTTCCTGCTACCAAATTTTGCTTCTTCATGGTTTGGTCATTATGAGCAGGCACCACATCATCAGGACAATCCATTCTATCATGCCCCACTTTGCCACAATAATAACAAAGCAAATCAATTTTCTCATACTCTACTTTTTGGAAGAATTTTCCTGCTATTACATCTACCCAAATGCCATTAGGAAGCTTGTTCTCCAGATTTATCCTCACACACACACGAGCAAATTGTTGTTTTCCCCATTTAAAGGAGTTTCCATCCATATACATAGGGGCTTCTACATGCAAAGCAATTATCGCAATATTATCCTCATCCCAATAAAATAATGGTAAATAGGGAAATCGAATCCATACGGGTGTGGTAATACCTTTAAATGAATTGGGATTTAATAAAGGGGACCATTTGTCCATGCCAACTATGTGTCCTCCTATATACCAAGGACCACCATTCAATACTTCATCCATTGCTTCAGCAGTCTTGAATGAACATAGTATCCAATTCATACCGAGCCTAGTCATAGGAAAGCCTCCATATTTGCTCCACTGCATCCTCAGCTCCATGCTGCAAACAGGAAATGGCATTTTGTTTCCCAAAACTTTAATCACCAGTGAATACTTTGGAATTTTTGAATTCATGTGTTCCATATCAGCATTTAGTTTAACTGCAATACTAGACAGTTATTGAATTCTTTTGAATTACTCAAGATTGGGCTTCTATAGTCCTGACAAAGAACAAGCCCTGAGTAAATTTAAATTGTTCCAACCCAGTCAACTTTTTGATTATGTAATCTTACATAAGCAATTAGTATATGGTATTTTTGTGCTATTATTTGTCTTTGTTATTGGATTTTTAGTAAAGTAAAATTAACTCTACAAAGCAACTTGGTTTTAGATACAATAAAAAAGCCTCATTTATATGGCAAAACCTTTAGTGCCGAAAGAGAAGCCATATGTCATTAAATAGGAAGGACTACTTAAAACTCGAAACCCAATCTAACAATTAATTAATTAAGTCTAACATCTTTCCTTTGTTCCGTTCTTAATCATAATGTGAAATCAAAAAAATTTTGTGCTAATAACTTTTTAAGAATGATTAATATTTGTATAAATTTTTTTATGGATATGATAATTATAACCACACTTTTATAAAACAATGACAAAAACTTTAGTTCCAAAATTAACAACCTCAGTTCCTCAATAAATAAATAAATATGATTATAAGGTCAAAGTGCAATTTGAGGCGCTTTTTAATCAGAATTAAAAATGAATAATAATAATTATTATTTATATTTTAAAATAGTATTAAATATAATTTAATATTTTAATTATGTTAAGACAATCCTCGATCAGCTTACTCTGCTCCTGACATTATTTCAATTAGCATTTGATTAGTTTACATAGCTCCCTCCGTTTAGGTGAAGAATGCAGCAATTCTTGTTTTTTACCAAAGGCCTGTTTGAAACGGCAGTTACTGTGCCGTAAATAACTTTTTGAATATATATAAAAGAAATGGACAGATTTTCTTATAACCAACACATATTAACGAATCTTGTCATAAAAAGTAGCTTTCTAAGACATAAATATCTAAAAAAAATTGCGTGAAAATAGTAGCAAAGCGAAACAATGGTTGTGATCTAAAAAGCTAAACAATGAAAAAGCTATCTCAAATATATATTAAGGCTTTGTTTGGGATAATTTTTTTATTACTTCTTAAAGCAGCTTTTTAGTTTAAAAATTTTAATTTTTTATACAAGAAAGCTGTTTTAAGAAGCAGCAAAAGGCTTCGTTTGGGACGGCTTTTTTATTGCTAGTTGATGCAGCTTTCTAGTAAAAAAAAAATAATCTTTATACTAAAAAGCTGCTTCAAGAAGCAGGAAAAAAAGCTATCCCAAATGAAACCTAATTCTATTTAGGATAGTTGTACTTTTTTTAAAAAATCATTGTAAAGCTATTGTGTGGAACATAGCTGTTTTGAAAGCTATTCTAAAAACTAAAAGGAGCTGCCTAACACAATAATTTCGTAATCCTATGAAGCTAAACACCATTGTGATTATAGCCTGAAAAATTAAAGCAGTAAAAAAGTTGCCCCATGACAAACCCTAAGTACCCATATTAACACCTGCCATTTTACATTCTCAAAAAATAAAGTAACTTTAAGACTTCATTTGAGAAAAAAAATTTTATTGCTTTTTAAAGTAATTTTTTTAACAAAAAAAAATTTATATTAATTTTTTTTTAAAAAAAAATAGCAAGAAAATTATTCAGAACAAAATCTAAGACTTCCTCAAAGAGTAACTGTAGACAAATTTTAAGTGACAAATTAAATACAATTGAAAATTATTCCTGATATGTCATCAAAAAATTATTTGATTTGGCACGAATCGCGAGGCAAAAATCAAGTTATAAACTTCAAAAATTAAATTCAGGATCATCTGAACTCCGATTTTAGCAAACTTACAATCGAAATGAGCATCTCGGAAATACAAACCCATCGACATCAAATTCAACTCAATCCGAGCCCAAATGAGTCTAAATCAAAGACCCGAAAGGCTGTTGGAAGGTTCAAACCACAATTTGGATTACCAAATGGTTTTCAAACATGACATGCTTATAATCGAATCGAGCGGCTCGACGAGGCAAATCCAACGAGCCCAAGATCGCCAAATTACGATATCATTAAGACCTTCAAATGTCTTATGAACGGTCCACGATCAAGGGATTCAATATCGACATTCCATCCAAACCACTCCACATTTTCCCTTGATCCTCTTTCTATTTATGGGTCATGTCATTCTCAAAAAATAATAAATAGCTCCTCATTTTTCTTGAGAGGGGACCGAAGCAAGAAGAAGAAGAGAAGAAGAAGACGAGAAGAGTAGGAGGGAAGAAACTCCTCCTCGACCACTACCGGGATTTTGCCCGACTTTCACGGTACGACGGAATTCTGCCCTACTTTCACGGTATGGCGGAATTCTGGCCGACTTCCAAGTGATGCCGAAATTCCGCCCGACTTCTAAGTGACACCAGAATTTTGCCCGACTTCCAAGTGACGCCAAAATTTTCCCCACTTTCAAGGATGCAATAGTTTTGGTGGAAATGCGGGTTACCGATCCCCGTACCTCTCACACAGATGGATTTATGTTCATTGCTGCACTTCTACCTGACACATTCCTTCCGACCTCCGTCGCCCTCCGACTACGATCCTTCTGACTTACGTCTCCCACCGACTACAGTCCTTCCGACCTCTGTCGCCCGCCAACTACGGTCCTTCTGACTTACATCGCCTACCGACTATAGTCATTCCGACCTCTGTCGCCTACCGACTACGGTCCTGCACACTTACGTTGCCCACCGACTACAATCCTTCCGACCTTTATCTCCCACCGACTATGGTCCTTTTGACTTACGTCGCCCACCGAATACAGTCCTTATGACCTCTGTCGCCCACCAACTACAATCTTGCCAACTTACGTCGCCCGCCAACTACGATCCTACCGACCTCCGTCGCCCGCAGACTATGGTCCTTTCGACTTACGTCGCCCGCGGACTACGGTCCTTCCAACCAAACAAATACGTCAATAGTGACTCTTTATATTCCCACCATGTAATGTACTATATAAGATATACATCAAGGTAAGTCCTTCCCCTAAAGAAAGGCCTCATTTATAATTGACTACAAATAATAATGGATTCAATCAAACTGAGCTAGGACCCGTGGTTTTTCCCCCTTTAAGGGGTTTTTCACGTAAAAATCTTGTTATATCTAGTAAATGCTACACCCTCTCTATTATCTGATTGAGTGCCAGATTTTTGTACAAAGTTAAGATGTTAAATTATATATTTCTCTACAACCGTGAATACTCCAAGACGCAATAGTTTGGCATTGTCTATGGGATTATTGTTTCTAACTGGGGGAAAGTATTGCTCCAATCTCAATAGTGGTTTATGTCAATGTCTTGACATAAACCAATTCTCCCTCAAATTCATGGAAGTTAGATGTGGACTGGGGGTAATCTTGACTGCAGCAGCATTCAATAAAGTTCCTCAAATGTTTCCAACATCCAAGATAATATTTTGAGAAAATATTTTATAAAGTTTCTATCAAATATAAAGTATGCAAGCTTTATAAAGTCCCTTACTGGACTTCTACTTCTTGGGCAAGGTCTTAATCTTGACCTCAAAAAGACAATAATGGTTTAAAGATACACCATTCTTTACCTTTGATTTGGGATACGCATGGCATGCGCCCCCTCCTAATGAAGGCAAAGTCGATCCCAAGGGGATCCAATTCGACCTCTTCCATACAGGTTAACGTCATCGAGCTAAGGATCTATTATACAACCTCAAATAGGTCATACATCATTGGTGGATTCTCTCGACCTCTTCCATATAGGTTATCATCATCGAGCAAAAGCTTTGACATACAACCTCGGATAGGTCACATATCCTTGGTGGATTCTCTTGACCTCTTCTACATAGGTTATCGTAATCGAGCAAAGGCTCTGACATACAACCTCAGATAGATCTTATATCCTTGGTGGATTCTCTTGACCTCTTCCATATAGGTTAATATCATTGAGCAAAGGCTTTAACATACAACCTCAAATAAGTCTTACATCCTTGGTGGATTCTATCAACCTCTTTTATACAAGTTAATATCATCGAGCAGTGCTCTAACATACAACCTCAGAAAGATTTTACATACTTGGTGGATTCTCTTGACCTTTTCCATATAGGTTAATGTCATCGAGCAAAGGCTCTGATATACAACCTCGGATAATCTCTTATATCCATGGTGGATTCTTTAGACCTCTTCCATAGAGATCAGCATCATCGAGCAGTGCTCTTAGTCAACAACATTCTCTCTATAAAGATTCAATGAAAGCAAGTGGTTGATAAAATCATCACTCATATGAAGATTCTTAGCAGGCTAAAAAACCTCAAAAAAATACATTATGCAATACATCAAAGCATGACTCAAAGATGCATAAACAATTTAATTTCCTCTGAGGGATAAGATCTCAACTTCATATATAATATCATTGGTGTTACATTGTAAAAATTGTACATCAAGTTCATTTTTGCAAGAATTTGAAAGTAAAAAACGTACACTAACATCTCCTACAACTTCTTTTTCAAGGAAAGATTACAATTTGATCTTCATCAGGCCTCAACTCAATTAACACTATACATGTGTCGCTAGACGACAAACATAAAACACTACTTTGGCTCCTCGACTCATGGATATCTAATGTCGACACACTTAATTATGGAGCATATTACCTTTGCAAAATGACATTGAACATCCGCAATCATCGAACCTTCGTCTGATATTTACTGGCGGTCCTTTACTTCAGCCATCATCGAATTATTGCTGGTCTACTACTTGTAGCGCACCCTCGAACTTTCTCCTTCAGCTCTCCACTCGACCGTTGACAAATGACGAACTTCTTCTCAAACAGCGTCAAAATTCTCTCAGTTTACTCATCACTTCTGGTTCTCCTCTAGGACATTATGATCACCAGATCTTCACAAATCACCCTCATATACAAGTAGCAATTGATCTTCTTCTATCAAATGTTGTCTATTAAGAGATAGCCTCTCATCATAACTCCTTCCATACAAGAGATTGGCACTAAAGCTTAATAGGGGAATGCTGCCTATCTACGATAGTGAAATGGCTCCATCGTAAGAAGAAGACTAGAGAAGAAGAAATTTAATGGCTATAAAAATTCTAACTTCTACACACGGAGAGGGACCCTAAATTTTAGTAGGGGATGGCGTCTACAATAAATAGTGGAATGCCTCAACTGTAAGAAAGTTAGAATGAGGGAGGAGAAAGAGAAGAAATGATTAATTGTAAAAATTCTAACTTCTTTACAAGAGGGGCACCAATTTAAGTAGGGAAAATCTCCTACGGAAAAAAATTGAATATCTCGACTGTAAGAAGATAGCCAGAGGAGAACATAGTGGAAGGAGAAAATTTTTTCTTCTACATTAAAGAGGAGCACTGAATTTAAGTAGGAAAAGTTAGCTACAAAAAATAGTGGAAGGCCTCTAGAGCAATAAGAAAAATAGGATAGAAAGAAGAAAAAATTCTAACTTTTGTACATGAGTAGGGGCACCGATTTAAGTAGGGAAAGTCATTTACATAAATCAGTTAAATGCCTCCAATGTAAGAAAGTTAGAAGGAGAAAAGAAAAAGGTACAAATTTACCTATTAAGAAGATAGCCTCTCATCACGATTTAAGCGTGAATGACAAACTTCTTCTCAAACAGCCTCAAAATTCTCCTAGTCTACTCATCACTTCTGGTTCTCCTCTAGGACATTATGATTGCCATATCTTTATAAATCACCCTCGCATATAAATATCAATTGATCTTCTTCTGTAAAAAAATGTCTATTAAGAAGATAGCCTCTCATCGCGACTCCTTCTATACAAGAGAGGGGCACTAAAGCTTGATAGGGGAATGCCATATATCTATGATAGTGAAATGCCTCCAATGTAAGAAGAATATTAGAGGAGAAGAAATTGAACAGTATAAAAAATTCTAACTTCTACACGTGGAGAAGGGACCTAAATTTTAGTATGGGATGTCGCCTATAACAAACAGGGAAATACCTTAACTGTAAGAAAGTTAAAATGAGAGAGGAGAAAGAAAATAAATGGCTATAAAAAGTCTAACTTCTATATAATAGGAGGGGCTCTGATTTAAGTAGGAAAAGTTTCCTACAGAAAATAACTTAATGCCTCGACTGTAAGAAGATAGCTAGAGGAGAACACAGTGGATGGAGAAAAATTTTCCTTCTACACTAAAGAGGAGCACTGAATTTAAGTAGGGAAAGTCACCTACGAAAAATAGTGGAAGACCTCTAGAGCAATAAGAAAAATAGGAGAGAAAGAAGAAAATTCTAACTTGTACAGGATGACGGGCGCCGATTTAAGTAGGGAAAGTCACCTACATAAATCAGTGGAATGCCTCCACTATAAGACGTTAAAAGGAGAAAAGAAGAAGGTACAAATTTCCCCTGGCCCTAGGGGGTATTTGTTGCCAATCTGATTTCAGGGAAGATGATTTTGAAGATAGCAAATATTTTTATTTTTCTACGACTGCCTTGCTTACTAATATTTTAGGTCCACAAGATCAAACTGCAAGTTAAACCAGCTCAAGATTGGGTAGATTAGGACTGAGTTAGTTTGTAATGTATGAAACTATATCTTTTTTCTTTTCTTTAGTCCATTGTAATTTTCTTGGTCCTAAGGCTAAGTAACCTTGTACACATAGACTTGGGAAATTTTTTTACCATTTTAGAGTTTTGTAATTTTTTACATCTTCTGGGATGATCTAAAAATTGACTTGGATGATCAGTTAAAAATAGAAATGCTAATTAGGGCATCCTGGTTAAGGAAGCCATCATTAAGCGCATTATCCTAGATGATATTTGCACCGGCCTGATCGAAAGGCTCAAATTAGAAAGAATCAACAGCCATATCTATTTAGGTAGCTTTTATTTTTTGACATCATTTAGGATGATGCATTATAATTATGCTTAAATTAATTTGCTAATTAAGAAAAGCAATTAAATTTTGATTGCTCAATCAAATCATTATGGATGATATTAGGATTGATCAGGACGATCAGTTCAAAAACCTTAGTTATACTTGGATTATCAAACATCGAACAACTTCTATTCAGAGCGATGCTCTAGATGATTCGTACTGAACTGAACTAATCATTTGAGACGATCGTGAGATCGGCCTGGACGATCAAGTTATTTTTCCATCTTCCAAACATCTATTTAGGGAGATATTATGGATGATATTCAATAATTTGTACTAATCATACAGGATGATATATTATCATCCTAGACGATATTAACAAAAACCTTCTAATCGTCTCAAATCATCTTAGCTGGTTGAGCTAAATTTGTACTTATCAAATAGGACGATAAAGTCGATTTGTTGCAATTAAGAGCTATTCCGAATCTCTTCTATATAAGACCTCATATTCTACACAAGAGAGGATCTTTTGCTGCTTTTCTGACCTGAGAGAGCCAAGAGGAGAGGGGGATCAATGGAGAGGAGAGAGAGGATCTTATGAGGGGGAGTTTATGATGGGTTTCACAAAGGTTGCTCCAAGCAAGGATCCATCATCGTCTTCTCTGGTCATCATCCCTAGTTCTTTGAGGGTTTTAGAGAGGTCTACTTTAGCATTTAATTGAGATTCTCTACTAGCTTCATGTGTAAGCAAAAGGAGTTAGGTTCTCTGCTTGCTTCTGGAGGAAGAAAAAGGAGTTGGGTTCTCTGCCTCATCAGGGTTGGTGAAAAGGAGGTTTTTATAGGCTTCTCCTCCTTGCTGTAGGAGCAAAAGGAGAGTCACTGAATTTAGTGCAATACTCAGAGGGAGCCTCGGGGGAGTGGACGTAGGTCAAGTTGACCGAACCGCTATAAACTACTTCCGCATTTAATTTTTGCACTTTTCTTTGTGGTGAACTTTAATTTAAGTTTGTGATTTTTCATAAAGAATTTTTTAAATACCAATTCAGCCACCTCTCGGTTAGTCTTGGAACTAGTTTATAAGGGCTTAACATCCCTAATAAACTTTAAGTGGTATCAGAGCAGGATTCATAAAATCAAGTTTTTGAAAATTTTTTGAATTTTTATCAATATCTAACTTTGGTAATCATAATATTGTGGAAGGGTATTCTATTACTCGACTACCTTTGTTTGATAATATTTCTTTTAATTTTACGAAAACTTGCATGTCTACTTTTTTGCAATTGCTTGATTATCATATGTGGATGCTTGTTAAAGAAGCTTATACACCACATTCTAATGGAATTAATGGCATTAAAATTGAAGTTCCTTTTACTTAATGGACTTTTGATGAAAGAGATTTAGCACAACTTAATGCAAAATGCTTGAACTATTTTTTCTGTGCTTTGAAATCTGGAGATTATATATGTGTTTCAACTTGTGCAACTAGTAAAGAAATTTGGGATATATTATGTGTAACTTATGAAGGAACCAATGAAGTTAAACAATCTATGTTGAATATTTTGTTGCATGACTATAAATGTTTTTCATATGAAATCTTCTGAATCAATTTCTAACATGTATACAAGGTTTAATCAAATTGTCACCTCATTGCATACTTTAAGATGAGAGCTAACTAATTATGAAAGAGTTAATAAAATTTTGAGATGCTTGCCTTCTTCTTTTGATGCAAAGATCACTGCAATTATTGAATCTAAAGATTTAAATATTTACTTTGTTGATAATTTACTTTGATCACTCATTGCTTATGAACAAGGGGTGAATCAAAGAAATAGATGCATGTGAGAAAAAGAAGGAGAAAATTGTGGCACTAAAGGCCAACAACACGGACACTAACTCTTCCATATCTAAAAACAATGATGTTGCCTTCATCACTGGGCAATTTAAAACCTTTTAAGGAAGAACAACAAGTATCATCAAAAGTGAAAAAGAGGTAAGGATTTGCAAAAATCATAAAAGTTCTTCTGATGTTGTTTGCTTTGGATGCAGGAAGCCTGGACATGTTAAAGATAATTGTTCTATACTTAAGGAGCACCCAAAAAATGAGAAGGCTGAGGAAAAACCCAAATACAAAAAGGATAAGAAGCAATACTAAAAAGCATTCTGGGCAGATTCTGCATCTGACTCATCTGAGACTAAAGCTAAAGAGGAGATAACAAGTTTATGCTTAATGGTTGATCATCTTGGTTAATCTGATCAAGAAGAGGTATGTGAACTAACCTATGATCAATTACTTGAAATTTATGAGAAAATTCACACATCATATAAGAAACTTAAGAAAACATATGCCAGTTTGAAATTGGAGTTTTTTAATTTATAAAAAGAGCATGAAAATTTAAGTAAAGATCACACTCTACTTGATAGCAATCTCAAATCTTTATTTGATGAATTTGATGATTTAAATACAAAGCATTCTTATTTGATTGTTGAGCATGATATACTAAAAACAAATCTCAAAGCTTTTGAAAATAAACCAACATTGCATGCATTACATAATGTTAAAAAAAGCATGACCTCCCAAGTAGATTAGTAAATCCTTTTCCTGGAGTCAGATGTTTTTCATGTGGCATGCTAGGACACATTTCACACACTTGCACTATTTACCATAGTGCACATTGGGTATGGAGACCAAAATTGCATATTTCACAGCATAACACAAATGTATTGAATTCTTCTTTTCATAAGAAGGGATCCTAACCTGTTTTCATTCCTAAATCTAACATTTGATATTTTGTAGAGAAACTCTCACAAAATGCCTCATGAGAACATGTGGTACCTGGACAATGGATTCTCATGACATATGAGTGGAGATGCTAATCAATTCATTTTATTGGAGACCAGGAGAGGAGGCAAGGTTACTCTTGGAGATAACACCATCAGGAAAGTGGTGGGCTCAGGTATAATAAGAAACACCAAGAACCTTTTAATTAAAAAATGTTTTGCTTGAAGATGGACTTAAATAAAACTTGCTCAGCATCAGTTAGCTTTGTAATAAGGGCTTCATCATAAAATTTTTGGTAAACACTTGCATTATAATCTTAAATAATAACACTATTTTGTACGGAAAGTGGATCAACAATATTACATGCTTGATTTAAATAATATTGAATATGCTGCTTCATTTTACTTAAAAACTATTGATGATGATTCTTGGTTATGGCACAAGAGATTATTTTATGTTAGTAAGAAAACCCTTAGGAGAGTAACCTAGAAAGATTTAGTTAGAGGTGTCCCCAAGCTTAATTTCTTTAAAGACCACCTTTGTGATGCCTGCCAATTAGGAAAGAAATTCAAATCCTCTTTCCACTCCATTAAGGACATTAGCACCTCTAGACCTTCAGAAGTCCTTCACATGGATTTGTTTGGACCCATTAGCACTGCCATCTTAGGAGAGAAAGTCTATAAATTTGTGATTGTTGATGACTACTCGAAGTTCACTTGGATTAAATTTTTGTCTCATAAGAGTGAGTCTTTTGATGAGTTTAGATCTTTATACAGTTGGGTTTATAAAAAGTTAGGTTGTGAGATCTTGACTATCAATAGTGATCATGGGGGTGAGTTTGAAAATGAAAGATTTGGAGATGTTTGTGAGGATAAAGGGATTAGTCACAACTTCTTAGCTCTTAGGACCCCTTAGTAGAACGGGGTAGCTGAAAGGAAGAGCAGGACTTTAATTGAGGCCACTAGAGCCATGCTTGCTGAGTATTCACTTCCAAAATACTTTTGGACTGAAGTTGTAAACATAGCCTATTATGTGTTGAATAGGGTAAATGTTAGAGCCAAACTTGATAAGACACCCTATGAGATCCTTAAGGGTAGAACACCCAACCTTTCCCACCTCCATGAATTTGGTTGTAAGGTTTTCATTCATAATAATAGGAAGTCACACTTAGGAAACTTTAAACCAAAATCTGATGAAGTTGTGTTATTAGGTTACTCAAGTATTAGGAAATCCTTTAGGGTGTTTAATAAAAGGATATTGGTGGTGGTGGAGACTACTCATGTAGTGTTTTATGAATCTAATCCTAAAGAGCTAGAATTAAGGATGAAGAGGGTGTTAGAGAGATTTCCAAAGGGGTTGAAAATTTGGAGAATAGATTAGAGTCCTAAAACACTGAAAGAGTAGGAGAGATTACCCAATGAATAGAAAATTTAAATCTAAAAGAAAGGGTTGATCCTACACATACTTTGCCTAGGGATTAGAGATATTATTTAAGTCATCCTAATGAACTGTTCTTAGGAGACCCCTTTGAAAATATTAAGACTAGGCATGGACTTAGGAAGAATGTGAACCACTCTGGCTTTATTTTAATGATTGTGTTGTAGATTCCATGAATTATGTTTTGATGATTAGCAAAAACTCTTGCTTCTTTTCGACTGCCTTCATTACTGACATTTTCAGGATTCAAAGATCGGACAGAAATTGGAATCAGCAAAAGACTGGGTAGATTAGGGTTGTGTCAGTCTATAATTTTCTTCTTCCTTGAGTCAATTGTAATTGTTTAAGTGATTGATGTTAAGTAACCCTACACACACACACTTGAGAGATTTAGAATATATATTTTTACTCACATCAGCTAGGACTATTTTATTATCGGCCTGGACGATCGAGTTCAAAATAGAAAATCTAATCAGAATTTCTTGTTAAGGCAGCCGTCATTAGCTGATCGGCCTTGACGATACTTGTATCGTCCAGGACGATATGCTCAATATAGAAAGAGATAGCCGCCATGATCTATTTAGGTATTCTGTATATTTGGAAATCGGTCAAGACTATTCTTTGATCGGCTTTGATGATATTATATAATTATGCCTAAATTGATCCTACAATCATGGGAGTAATTAAGGATGATTGATACGATCACATTGTCCTGGACGATAGCAAGATCGTCCTGGATGATCCATTCAAAAACCCTTGGTTACTCCTGGACGATAAATATCAGCCAGTATAAATTCAGGGCAATGCTGTGGCTGATTTGGATAGGATAGCTCAAATTCAGGGCGATGCTCTGGACGATTTTCCTCTTATTTGAGCTGATCGGCTGAGATGATCGTGATATCGTCCAGGACGATCAAGAAAATTTTCAATCGTCCAGTTTACATTCAGGGCGATGCTCTGACCGATCTTTTGAGATTTGTATTGAACGGCCAAGAGGATTTACATATCGTCCTGGACAATAAAGTTGGCAAGTTACAATTAATGAGCTACTTTGAAGCTCTTCTACTTAAGAGCTCTTGTTTAACATTTTTGAACTTCCTTGGCTGATGTCTTGACCTGAGAAAACCTAAAGGGGAGAGAGAGAGAGAGAGAGAGAGAGGGAGAGAGAGATAGAGCATCTTATGAAGGGGAGCTTGTTATAGGGGGTTCACAAGGGTTGCTCCAAGCATTATTCCACTTCTTCTTCACTAGAGTCTCTTGTCCTTGGAAGGGTTGGGAGAGATAAGTTTCAGCAAGTGATCGTGGTTCTCTGCCTGCTTCAGAAGGAAACAAAAAGAGTTGGGTTCTCTGCATTGCTGGGTGTGGCAAAAAGGAGTTATTTTTGTAAGGGCTTCTCCGCCTAGCTGTGGGGGCTAAAGGAGAGTCACGTTGGTAGTGCAATACTCGGAGGGCGCCTCCGGGGAGTGGACGTAGGTCAAGTTGACCGAACCACTATAACCCCTTGTGTTCTTTTTTACTTCTTTCGCACTTTAATTTTTCGCATCTGTTTTTCCGTGGTGATTTTGGTTTGTGATAATTGTTCTTTTGGTTTTAAAGAATTTTTAAAATACCAATTCACCCCCCCCCCTCCAGTTCCCCCCCCCCCCCCCTTTTGGTTAGCTTTGGGACAAGTTCATAGGGCCTAACATCCCTAACCAACTTTTAGATTGATCCCACCAACATTAATCAAGCCTTGTCTGATGAGTTTTGGATCTTAGCCATGCAAGAGGAGTTAAATCAATTTGTTATGAATGATGTTTGAGAGCTTGTAAAAAGACTAAAGGGATAAAGTATAGTTATAACCAAATGGGTCTTTAAGAATAAGATGAATGATTTTGGTGTGGTGGTTAGGGATAAGGTAAGATTAGTAGCTAAGGGGTACAACCAAATAGATGGGATTAATTTTGAGGAGACCTTTTGCCCCTATAGCTTGATTGGAAGACATTGGAGTGCTACTAGCCTTTGCCTGTTGTAAGAGATTTAAGTTATACCAAATAGATGTGAAGAGTGCCTTTTTAAATAAGGTAATAAAAGAGGATGTGTTTGTAAATAAACTCCCAGGTTTTGAGAGTTCCTAATTTTCAAATCATGTTTTCAAACTAAAAAAGGCCTTATATGGATTAAAACAAGCACCAAGAGCTTGGTATGGGAGACTTAACTCATTTTTACTAAACAGGGATTTTGTTAAGGGAAGTGTAGACACTACCCTTTTTCTGAGAAAAGTAGGAGTAGTTATTCCTTATTCATATATATATTGATGATATACTTTTTGGATCTTCTGATAAAAAGCTATGTGATGATTTTTCTAAAATAATAAGTAACGAGTTTTAGATGAGTATGATGGGAGAGTTATTGCAGATTCCATGAATTATGTTTTGCTGTTTAGCTCAAGACTAGGTTGATTAGGGTTGTGTCAGCCTGTAATTTTCTTTCTTCCTTGAGTCAATTGTAATTATTTAAGTGACTGATGTTAAGTAACCCTACACACACACACTTGAGAGATTTAGAATCTCTATTTTTACTCAAATCGGCCAGGACGATATTATTATCGGCCTGGACGATTGAGTTCAAAACAGAAACTCTAATCATGATTTCTTTTTAAGGAAGCCATCATTAGCTGATCGGCCTAGACGATACCTGTATCATCCAGGACTATATGCTCAAAACAGAAAGAGATAGCAGCCATGATCTATTTAGGTATTCTATATTTTTGGAAATTGGTCAGGATAATTCTTTGATCGGCCTGGACAATATTATATAATTATGCCTAAATTGATCCAGCAATCATGGGAGTAATTAAGGATGATTGATACGATCACATCGTCGTGGACGATCGCAAGATCGGCATGGACTATCCATTCAAAACCCTTGGTTGCTCTTGGACGATAAATATTGGCCAGTACAAATTTAGGGCGATGCTCTGGCCGATTTGGATCAGACAGCTCAAATTCAGAGCGATGGTCTGGACGATTTTCCTCTGATTTGAACTGATCGGCCGGGACGATCAAGCAAATTTTCAATCATCCAGTTTACATTCAGGGTGATGCTCTGACCGATCTTATGAGATTTGTACTGATCGGCCAGTACGATTTACATATTGTCCTGGATGATAAAGTAGAAAACTTTCAATTAATGAGCTACTTTGAAGCTCTTCTTTTTAAAAGCTCTTGTTCAATATTTTTGAACATCCTTGGCTGTTGTCTTGACCTGAGACAACCTAAAGGAGAGAGAGAGAGAGAGCGAGAGAGAGAGAGAGGATCTTGTGAGGGGGAGCTTGTGAGGGGGTTCATAAGGGTTGCTCCAAGCATTGTTCCACTTCTTCTTCCCTAGATTCTCTTATCCTTGGAAGGGTTGGGAGAGGTTAGTTTCAGCAAGTGATCGTGGTTCTCTTCCTGCTTCAGGAGGAAGCAAAAGAAGTTGGGTTCTCTGCCTTGCCGGGTGTGGCAAAAAGGAGGTGTTTTTGTAAGGGCTTCTCTGCCTAACTGTGCGGACTAAAGGAGAGTCATGTTGGTAGTGCAATACTCGGAGGGCACCTCCGGGGAGTGGATGTAGGTCAAGTTGACCGAACCACTATAAGCCCTTGTGTTCTTTTTTATTGCTTACGCGCTTTAATTTTCCACATTTGTTTTTTCATTGTGATTTTGGTTTGTGATAATCGTTCTTTTGGTTTTAAACAATTTTTAAAATATCAATTCAACCCCCCCCCCCCTAAAATACCATCCCCCCCCCCCTTTGGTTAGCCTTGAGACAAGTTCATAGGGCCTAACATCCCTAACCAACTTTTAGATTGATCCCACCAACACTAATCAAGCCTTGTCTGATGAGTTTTGGATCTTATCCATGCAAGAGGAATTAAATCAATTTATTATGAATGATGTTTGGGAGCTTATAGAAAGACTAAAGGGGTAAAGTATAGTTAGAACCAAATGGGTCTTTAAAAATAAGATGAATGATTCTGGTGTGGTGGTTAGGGATAAGGTAAGATTGGTAGCTAAGGGGTACAACCAAATAGAAGGGATTGATTTTGAGGAGACCTTTGGCCCCTATAGCTTGATTGGAAGACATTGGAGTGCTACTAGCCTTTAACTGTTATAAGGGATTTAAGCTATACCAAATGGATGTAAAGAGTACCTTTTTAAATAAGGTAATAAAAGAGGATATGTTTGTAGAGAAACTCCCAGGTTTTGAGAGTTCCTAATTTCCAAATCATGTTTTCAAATTAAAAATGTCTTATATGGATTAAAACAGGCACCAAGAGCTTGGTATGAGAGACTTAGCACATTTTTACTAAACAAAGATTTTGTTAAGGGAAGTGTAGACACTACCCTTTTTCTGAGGAAAGTAGGAGAAGTTATTCCTTATTCAGATATATGTTGATGATATTATTTTTGGATCTTCTGATAAAAAGCTATGTGATGATTTTTCTAAAATAATAAGTAACGAGTTTTAGATGAGTATGATGGGAGAGTTATCCTACTTTTCTGGACTTAGCATAAGTCAAATGGATGAGGGAACCTTTATAAGTCAATCAAAGTACATTAAGGATATCTTGAAAATTATAAAATGGATAAAGCCAAGCCAATAAATACTCCTATGATTTTTAATATTCAGTTAGATAAGGACACAAGTGGAAAATGTGTTGATCAAAAGAAGTATAGAAGAACAATTAGATCTTTACTTTACCTGACTGCTAGTCGACCTGATATAATGTTTAGTGTTTGCCTCTGTGTTAGATTCAAGCTGATCCAAAAGAATCCCACCTAACTGCAGTTAAGAGAATTCTTAGATATCTTTTAGGGACCCAAAACATAGGAATCTAGTATCCTAGGCACTACACTTTTTTTGAGATTATTGGATATTTTGATTCTAATTTTATAGGATGTAGGATGGATAGAAAGAGCACTTCTGAAACTTTCCAATTCACATGACAGTCTTTAGTCTCCTGGTCTAGTAGAAAAAAAAACTCTTTTGCACTTTCCACTGCTGAAGTTGAGTACATTGCCTTAGAAAGTTGTGTGGCCCAAGTCATTTGGTTGAAACAATAAATTCTTGATTTGGGATTACCTATAGGCACAATTTCAATCCTTTGTAATAACACTAGTTCCATCTTCATCTTTAAGAATCCTATCCAACATTCAAGGACCAAACACATTAACATAAGACATCATTTTATTAGAAACCATGTGACCAAAGGAGACATTGAGTTACCCCATGTGACAACTAAGAATCAATTGGCTGACATCTCTAATAAACCACTAGCTTTTGACACTTTCAGTACCTTAAGGACCAGATTGGGTGTGAGTAACATAAATGCATGAACTTTTTGTTTACTGATTTCTAAATCTTCTATTTTATTGCCTTTTTTAGTTTTTCTTTGCTTACTAGTTTTTTTTTCTCTTTTTTTTTCTACTTCTTCTTTTAATGGTCTTACTGAAATGATATTTTATACAATATTTTTGTTTTTTTTTAATTTTTAGTCAATATTTTACATCTCTTAATCTGTTAAAAGAGAAAACACCGTTGATTGTGTCTCTTTCTCTAACCTCTTTTAGTGATGTAATTTTATTTTCTAAACAAAAGTCTTTCTCAAATTAATAACTGGACTTTGCAATTGAAATCTTTTTTACCTTGCTACAGTAATCTAGATTATATTTATAATGTTCAAAGTCTTTATATTACTTAAAGATTTCTCGTTATCCTGTCATTACATTTATCATATAATTTTGATTCTGTTTCGTGGTTTGTTCTTCCCGATATAAGAGAGTGAGTTTTTTCTTCTCTAATATCTAGAAGATATACTCACAACTGAGAAATTTAAGAGTTTTTGAAAAGGAATATAGCTTGCAAAAATAAATAAATAAAAATGGCCAATGATGCCAAAATAAAAGATGTGCAATGGCGCCAAATTGAAAAATATACATAAAGTGTATCAAAAATCAAAAGATGTGAAAAGTGCACCATTCAAATTGACAAGAGGCATAAAATGAGCCCACCAAAAGCAAGTTCTCTTCTCTTTTCAAATTTTTAAATCTTAAAAAATTCATGTATCACTTGAGATTTTTGAAGACTTGATTTTGAATTTTACGATTGTGACAAATTACTTTGATACATTATTCTATAAGAAATTTTTTTAAAACCAAGTCTTGAATAGATCTTTTTTTCTTATCAATTAGTTTTTCTAAGTTAGGTCTTTTGATTTTAAAAGATGATTTTGCCCTGAGAAAAGCCTGAGCTAAGAGTTAACAGGATCAGATATTTTACCATTTTTCAGATTTTGATGTTTTTAACTCATTGGTCTTACAAGTTTTTAAAATCAACCACATGGAGACTATGTCATACTCATGGTTTGATTTAAAAAAATAAAAAAAGAAACTTTTCTTTCATTTTTTTTTCATTTCTAGTTTTTTCCTCCTTTTTTTAATGATGCCAAAAGGGTGAGTAATGTCTGTAATGTTTTTCATTTTTTTAGCTTTGATTGTTTAAATATTTGTTATCAACAAAAAGGGGGACATTGTTGTGAATCTATTTTTCAGGAAATATGATTTTGATGATAGCAAACACTTTTTGTTTCTCTACGATTGCCTTGCCTACTAACATTTCAAGTCCACAAGATCAAACTGCAATTTAAACCATCTCAAGATTAGGGTAGACCAGGTCTAAGTCAATTTGTAAAATTTTTCTCTTTCTTGAGTCTATTATAAAAGATGTTGTTCCTGATACTAAGTAACCTTGCACACACACACTTGGAGGAATTTTTTCTATCATATTTGAAGTTTTCTATTTTTACTCACATCATCTAGGATAATCCAAAAAAATTGGTCTCGACGATCAGCTAAAAATAGAAACCCTAATTAGGACATCCTGGTTAAGAAAGCCATCATTAAGGACATTGTCCTTTATGATATTTGTATCGGCTGGGATGATAGTGAAAGTGCTCAGATGACACTAGAAAGTGCTCTGATACCACTTGAAAGATCGTTAGGGATGTTAAGCCCTATAGAACTGGCTCAAGGCTAATAAAGAGAGTGGTGAATTGGAAAAGAAGAAACTTTGAGCAAAGTACAAACCAAAATCACCACAACTAAAACAAATGCGGAAATTAAATGCAGAAGCAATAATAAGAAAGAACACGCCAAATTTATAGTAGTTTGGTCAAACCTTGACCTACGTCCACTCCTTGGAGGCACCCTCCAAGTATTTCACTAAACTAAGTGTCTCTCTGTTATCCCCCACAGCTAGGCGGAGAAGCCCTTACAAAATCACTTCCACCTTCCCCGGTGCGACGGAGTCGCCAGGTCCTTTGACACCGAAGAGATCTTCTTCTTTGGTGAACTTCCCTCGAGACAAGCCTTGAATATGACGGTATTAAGATTCAAGCCTACCAAAGCAACCGTGTGGAATCCCCTCCATATTCCCTTGAGTCCCCCTCACAGGATCTTCTCCCTATCAGACTTCACCCTTTCCTTACTCCCTTTCATTCTTTCTCTTTAAGTCTCTCCCACAAGAATGAAGCTACAATGGCTGCCAAAGACACTTATAAAGTGTCATGCCAAGCTTAAATAGGAAAGCTCAAAATGAGCTCATTAATGCAAGTTGCCGACATTATCGTTCAGGACGATAGGAATATCATCCTGGCCGATCAGTAAAAATTCAGCTCATCAGCCCGGGACGATCAGAAGAAAATTGGTCACATCATTCTGGTCGATATCATGATTGTCTAGGCCGATTAGTTTAAAACTGATTTCAGGTGTCCTGATCATCGCCATGAATTCGAGCTGTCCAATGTAGATCATCCAGGACATTGTCTCAGCTGATCCGGCGATCGTTCCAGATGATGTGATCGTATCAATCAACCATTAATGCTTTCCAAAGATACCAGATCAATTTAGGCATAATTGAGTTAGATTGGACTGGACGATATGAATATCTTCCTGGCCGATTTCTTAAAACAAAGAATTCCTAAACTGGGTATAGCGACAGATTCTTTCTGAATTGAGACTATCATCCATTAGAGTTTTTTCTTTTGAACAGATCATCCTGACCGATATAAATATCATCCCGAACGATGTTACCAAAAACAGAAATCCAACAGAGAATCTTCCAAGTTATAAATCATCTGGTGCCTCACCAAATACAACCGACTCAAGAAAGGAAAAGAGTACAAACTAACTCAGACCTAGTCTACCCAATCTTGAGCTGATTCCAAATTGTAGAACAATCGTGTGAACCTGAAATATTAGTACATAAGGCAGTCATAGATAAATAAGAATATTTGTTATCATCAAAATCATAAACCATTGATCTGCAATATTCTCCCCCTTTTTGATGATGGAAAACAATTTGAATTTTCAAAAAAAAAAAAAAACAATTTCTCCTAATCTCCCCCTCACTAGAATAACACTTTAAAAAATAGGGGAGATAAAAATATTTTTGTTGTTTTAAATTTTTGAAAAGAAAAAATAAGATACAAATTCAACAGTATGTTCTCCCCTTTGACATTATCAAAAAGAGAGGAGGCAAAAAAACAAAATGAACAAAAGATAAAAATGTTCTCTGATCTAGTGAAAATAAATAAATATTCTTAAAATGAGAAAGTTACCTCTTGGTTTTAATCAAAAACTTAGTAGAATTGGATTGACAACGCATATCCCAGAAAAGGTTAGAAATTCAGAATTTGATAATCCAAACTAAAGTTCTTTAAAAAGGCTCAAAAACTTTTTAATTCAATATCTAAATCAAGGAATAAATTAGAGAAAGAAACAATCATTTTTCAAAAACTCCTTTCATAAAATATATCTAATAGAATATCAATGCATGAATTGTTGAATTAGGAATCATGATTTTCAAACTCAAGTCACAAATTTAAAGATTTTACATTCAATTGAGCATTGATTTGTTCATCTCTATTCCATTGACTAAAAGGAATGTCAGTTTTAACTCCATTAACAATACATGACGGTGATGAATAACCAGTTAAAATCATATGCCACATGCAAAAATCAATCGATTGCAAGAAAGTAGTCATGCGAATTTTCCAAAAATCAAAGTAATATTTTCAAATAAAGGTGGTCTAGTGATTGAATAACCTTCCGCAATATTACGATTCCCAAAGTTAGTCATGGATCAAAATTTAAAAGCTTTTAAAAACTTGTTTTTATGAATCCCACTCTGATACCACTAGAAAGTGCTTAGATGACACTAGAAAGTGCTCTGATACCACTTGAAAGTTTGTTAGGGATGTTAAGCCCTATAGAACTGGCCCAAGGCTAATAAAGAGAGTGGTGAATTGGAAAAGAAGAAACTTTGAGCAAAGTACAAACTAAAATAACCACAAATAAAACAAATGCGGAAATTAAATGCGGAAGCACCCTTGGAGGCACCTTGTGGTTAGGTCAAATCTTGACCTACGTCCACTCCTTGGAGGCACCCTCCAAGTATTGCACTAAACTAAGTGTCTCTCCGTTAGCCCACACAGCTAGGCGTAGAAGCCCTTATAAAATCACTTCCACCTTCCCCGGTGAGGCAGAGTCGCCGGGTCCTTTAACTCCAAAGAGATCTTCTTTTTTGGTGAACTTCCCTCGAGACAAGCCTTGAATCCGATGGCATTAAGATGCAAGCCTACTGGAGCAACTGTGTGGAATCCCCTCCATACTCCCTTGAGTCCCCGCTCACAGGATCCTCTCCCTCTCATACTTCACCTGTTCCTCACTCTCTTTCAAGCTTTCTCTTCAAGTCTCCCCCACAAGAATGAAACTACAATGGCTGCCAAAGACACTTATAAAGTGTCATGCCAAGCTTAAATAGAAAAGCTCAAAACGAGCTCATTAATGGAAGTTGCTAACATTATCATCCAGGATGATAGGAATATCATCTTGGCCGATCAGTATAAATTCAGCTCATCAGCCCGGGACAATTTGGGATAATCAGAAGAAAATTGGTCACATTGTCCTGGCCGATATCACGATCGCGCAGGCCGATTAGTTTAAAACCAATTTCAATTGTCCTGATCATCGCCCTGAATTCAAGCTGTCCGATGTAGATCGTCAAGGAAATCATCCCAGATGATGTGATCATATCAATCAACCATTAATGCTTTCCAAAAATGCCAGATCAATTTAGGCATAATTGAGTTAGATCGGCCTGGACGATATGAATATCGTCTTGACCAATTTCTTAAAACAAAGAATTCCTAAACTGATTATGGCGGCTGATTCTTTATGAATTGAGACTATCGTCCAGGCCGATCTGCTAATG
Source organism: Dendrobium catenatum (assembly GCF_001605985.2). Classification (NCBI taxonomy): domain Eukaryota; kingdom Viridiplantae; phylum Streptophyta; class Magnoliopsida; order Asparagales; family Orchidaceae; genus Dendrobium; species Dendrobium catenatum. The sequence goes on from NW_021319131.1 coordinate 1,246,764, forward strand.
ACGGCTGCCTTAATGAGGATGCCCTAATTAGGGTTTCTATTTTTGAACAGATCATCCTGGCTGATATAAATATCGTTCCGGACGATGTTACCAAAAATAGAAATCTAATAGAGAATCTTCCAAGTTACAAATCATCCGGTGCCTCACCAAATACAACAGACTCAAGAAAGGAAAAAGAGTACAAACTGACTCAGACCTAGTCTACTCAATCTTGAGCTGATTTCAAATTGTAATCTTATTGTGTGAACCTGAAATGTCAGTACATAAGGTAGTCGTAGAGAAATAAGAATGTTTGCTATCATCAAAATCATAAACCATTAATCCGCAGCAGATAGGCTCAAAGAAGAAAGAATCAGCCGCCAGATTATTTAGGTATTATTTATTTTTGGACATCAACCTAGACTATGCAACATAATTATGCCTAAATTAATCTGGTGCTTAATGAAAGTAATTAAGGTTTGATTGCTCGATAATATTATCCTGGAAAATTGTAGGATTGGCCTGGACGATCAGTTAAAAAAAACCTTAGTTATTCCTGGATGATCAATATTGGACAGCTTATATTCAGGGCGATGCTCAAGACAATTTTCACGGATTTAAACTAATCATCCTAAATGATCATGAGATCAGCCTGGATAATCAAGCTATTTTTCCATCATTCAGACATCCATTCAGTGCGATGGTCTGCATGATATTATCCAATTTTTACTAATCATATAGGATAATATACTATTGGCCTGGACGATATAAACAAAAATCTTTTGATCATCCCAAATCATCCTAGCAGATTGAGCTTGAATTATATTGATTGTACAGGTTGATATTTATATTATCCTGGATGATAGAGTCAGTTTCTTGCAATTAATGTGCTATTATGAAGCTCTTCTATCTAAGAGCACTTGTTCTACCTAATAGAACATCTTTTACTATTATTCTAAACTAAGAGAGAAAAGAGGAGAGAGAGAGAGAGCAAGGGAGAGAGAGAGAGAGAATCTTGTGAGGGGGAGTTTATGAGGGGGTTCACAAAGTTTGCTCTAAGTAAGGATCCATTTTCATCTTCTCCAGTCATCATCCTTAGTTCCTTGGGGGTTCTAGAGAGGTAAACTTCAGCATTTAATCAAGGTTCTCTGCCTGCTTCAGGAGGAAGCAAAAGGAGTTGGGTTCTCTGACTGCTTTTGGAGGAAGCAAAAGGAGTTAGATTCTCTACCTCACCTGGGTTGGTGTAAAGGATGTTTGTAAAGGCCTCTCTACCTTGTTGTGGGGGAAAAAGGAGAGACATTGAGTTTAGTACAATACTCGGAGGGCACTTGCGGGGAGTAGAAGTAGGTCATATTGACCGAACCACTATAAATTTTTGTGTTCTTTATTACTGCTTCCATATTTAATTTTAGCACATTGATTTCTATGGTGAATCTTATTTTTTGTTTTAAGATTGTGTTTTGATCGAAAGATTTTTTAAAATACCATCCCTGTCAAACTTTTAGTGCCATTAGAGCACTTTCAGAACTACCAAGGATATATGACCTATTTATGATTGTACATCAGAGTGTTGCTAAATAGTATTAACCTATATGGAAGAGGTCAAGAGAATCCACCAAGGATGTATGATCTATCTAAGGTTATTTATTAAAGTATTACTTGGTAATGTTAACCTATGAAGAAGAGGTTGATAGAATCCACCAAGCATGTATGACCTATTGAAAATCTAGATTCATGCAAATCTAGATTCAAGGATTATAATTTTGATTATAGCAAACATTTATAACATCTCTATTTTCTAATATTGCCCTGCCTACTAATATTTTGTGTCCACAAAGTCAATTGTAAATCAAGCCAGCTCAAGATTGGGTAGATTAGGATTGAGTCATTTTGTAAGTGTACTTTAAGTGTTTTTTCCTTTTCTTGAGTCAAGTGTAATAAAGTTGATTCTGATGCTAAGTAACCTTGCACACATACAATCAGAGAGAAAAAATTTGTCTATTTTAGAGTTTTTATTTTTGATCATATCATCCGGGATGATCCAAAATCATCCTGGATAATCCGTTAAAAATAGAAACTCTAATTAGGGCATCCTGGTTAAGGCAGATAAAGTAAGCAAATCATCATAGACCATATTAGCATCGTCATAAATTATATGCTCAAATAAAAAAGAATCGTCAGCAAACTCTTTTAATCATGTTATTATTTTTAGACATCATCCTAGATGATGTATTACAATTATGCCTAAATTAGTTTGATGATTAAGAAAAGTAGTTAAGGTTTGATTGATCGATCATATCACCTTGGACCATCGCAAGATCTTCCTAGACGGTCTATTAAAAAACCTTAGTTTCTTCCTGAATTGTCTTAGAAGAACAAGGCGATGTTCTGGAAGTTATTTGACTTTTAAACTAATCGTATAGGATGATCCATGAATTATCCTAGATGATAAGTTATTTTTTCATCGTCCAAACATGTAAAATCTAGACAAATAGAGTGATGATCTATACGATATTTAATATTTTGAACTAATTATATAGGATAATGTACCCATCGTCATGGATGATCAGAACAAACAAATCTTCTAATCATCTAGCATCCCCTAGATCGTCCTGACTAATTGAGCTAAATTTGTATTGATCATACAGGAAAATCCGTCAATCATAATAGACGATCTTTATTAGTTAGTTACAATTTAAGAAAAATTTGAAGCCCTTCTATATAAGATCTTTTATTTACTCATGATTTTATCTTTTGCTATTGTTCTGACCTGAGAGAGCCAAGATGAGAGGGAGAGCTTGTGAGAGAGAGAGAGAGAAGATCATGTGAGGGGGTGTTTTTGAGGGTTTCATAAAGGTTACTCCAAGTAAGGAGATGAGTCATCTTCTCCAATCATCACCCCTGGTTCCTTGGAGGTTCAAGAGAGGTCTACAATAGTGATTGATCGAGATTCTTTATCTATTTCAGGAGGAATTGAAAGGAGTCGGGTTCTCTGCCTACTTCAAGAGGAAGCAAAAGGTGTTGGGTTCTCATGGTTAAAATACCAATTCACCCCCCCCCCCCCTCTTGGTTAATCTCGGGCTAGTTCATAAGAGCTTAAAATCTCTAACAAACTTTCAAGTGGTATTAGAGCTGGATTCATAAAATCTTATTTTTGAAAACTTTTGAATTTTGAGCCATGGCTAACTTCGGTAACCAAAATACTGTGAAAGAGTATTTTATTACCCGACCACCCTTGTTTGATAATATACTTTTTAATTTTTAGAAAACTCGCATGTTCACATTTTTATAATTTATTGAATATCACATGGGGAAGCTTGTTAAAAAAGGTTATTCTCCAACATCACGTGAAATAAATGGCAAAAAAATTGAACTTCCTTTTACTGAATGGAATTTTGATGATAAGGATTTAGTACAACTTAATGCAAAATGCTTAAACTATTTCTTTGTGCTTTCAAATCAAAAAATTACATGTGTGTCTTAACTTGTATCACTGGTAAGGAAATTTATGATAGATTATGTATCACCTATGAAGGCACAAGCAAAGTTAAACAAACAAGGTTGAATATTTTGCTTCATGACTATCAACTATTTCTCATGAAACCTAGTGAAATGATATCTGAAATATATAATAGGTTTACACAAATTGTCACCTCCCTGTATGCCTTAAGAAGAGAACTCACTAACTATGAGAAAGTTAATAAGATTTTGAGATGTTTACCTTCTTCCTATGATGCTAAGATAACTGCTATCACTGAATCCAAAGATTTGAATACTTGTTCTATTGATAACTTACTTGGATCACTGATTGCTTACGAGTAAGGAGTGAACCAAAGACAACTTGATGCAAGTGAGAAGAAGAAGGAGAAAATTGTAGCGTATAAGGCTAATAATATGGATACTGATTCTTCTGAGTCTAAAAGTGATGATGTTTCCTTAATCACTAGGTAATTCAAAATCTTTCTAAGGAAGAATTGTAAAAGTTTTACTAATATAATTTTTTTTAATGTAGAAAGCTAGAACATATTAAAATTGATTATCCTACACTTAAGTCTCATCCAGTCAAGAAGAAGGGTGAGGAGAAACCCAAGTTCATGAAGGACAAGAAGCAGTTTCAAAAGGCATCTAGGTAGATTATGTATCCTACTCCTTTAAGATTGAAGCTGAAGAGAAGATAACAAACTTGTGTTTGATGGCGAAAAATCATCTTGGTCAGTCTGACCATGAAGAGATATATGAACTAACCTATGATCAATTACTTGAAGTTTCTGAGAAAATTCATGCATCATATAGGAAACTTAAGAAATTGCATGGTAGCCTGAAATTAGAATTTTTAAATTTGCAAAAAGATTATGAAGTTTTGCTTATAGATCGCTCTACACTTGATAGCAATCACAAGTCATTACTTGATGAATTATATGCATTAAATAAGAAGTATATTGAATTATCTGATGCACATGATTCCATGAAATCATTGCATATTGAGTTAGAAAAAGAGTTTGTGAAATTAGAGGAACTTGCATGGGAGGTAGATAATAATGAACATAGGATAAAAGTGGAAGTGGCAGCTTATGAATATGAAAATAAAGCATTGAAAGCAAAACTCCTAGCATTTGAAAATGATAAACCATCATTGCATGCATCACACTACTTTAAGAAGAGGCATCACAACCCGAGTAGACTAGTAAATCCTTTTCATAATGTTATATATTTTTCATGTGCCATGCTAGGACACATCTCACACACTTGCACTATTCATTGTAGTACACATTGGGTGTGGAGACCCAAATTTCATGATGCACATCATAACACACATGTATTATATTCTTTATTCCATAAGAAGGGCTTATTTATGTTCCTAAATCTGATGCTTGATGATTTTATAGGTGTGCTCTCACACAATACCTTATGAGAGCATGTGGTACCTAGATAGTGGATGTTAATGATATATGACTGGAGACGCTAATCAATTTGTTTCACTAGAGGCTAGGGCTTAAGGTAATGTCACTCTTGGAGATAACACCACTAAGAATGTGATGGGCATTAGTATAATCGAAAACTCTAAGATCCTTTGATTGAAAATATTTTACTTGTTGATGGCTTGAAACATAATTTTCTCAGCTTCAGTCAGCTTTGTGATAAGGGCATTATCATAAAAAAATTTTACAAACACATGCTTAAACTTGATGCTTTTTAAACTTTAATTTTTATGTTTTTTGATCTATTGCTTATTATTATTTTTCTATTCTTTCTTTTCTATCTAGCTTTTCCTTTATTTTTAGTTTTTAGTTATTGATTGTCATATGATGTTGTGTTTCAGTGTTATCATTTCTGATATTCTTACTTTTCTTTCAGTTTTTCTTTTTGGTTACTACTGAAATGATATCTTATGTCTTATTTTTATTTTTGAAAATTTGTAGTCAATGTTTGACATCCCTAAATCAATTAAAGGGTGAAACACCGTTGATTGTTTCTATTCCTCTAACTTCTTTTAGCGATGTAATTTTCTTTTTTAAATAAAAGTCTATCTCAAATTAATAACTAGACTTTGCAATTGAGATCTTTTCTATCTTGTTACAGTAATCTAACTTATATAAACAATGTTCAAAGTCATTAAATCACTTTCAAGCTTTAGTAATCTTGTTATTGCATTTATCATATGAATTTGATTATGTTTTATAGTTTATTCTTCCTTATATTAGAGAGTGAATTTTTTTTATCTACTATCTGGAAGATATTCTCAAAATTGAGAGTATTTAAAAATTTCAAAAGATAGCTAGCTTGCAAAAGTGATAAGAGTCTAAAATGAGCCCAAAATGAAGAAAAACTGAAAGATGGCAATGATGGCCAAAAAAATTAAAAGATACATAAACTATATCAAAAATTAAAAGATACGCAAAGTGTGCTAACCAATTGACAAGAGGCACAAAATGAGCCCACAATAAAGTAAGCTTCCATCTCTTTGAAACCTTTAAATCTTAGAAGAATTCAAGTATCACTTGATATTTTCAAAGGCTTGATTTCGAAATTCATGATTGTGACTAAATACTTTGGCATATTATTCTAAAAGATATATTTTTCTAGAACAAAGTTTTTAATGAGTCACTTTTTCTTATCTAATTGATTTTTTTGAGTTCGATCTTTATTTTCAAAAGATGGTTTGCCCTGTATGAAGTCTGAGCTAGGGTTAATAGGATTGGTTATTTTACAATTTTCTGAATTTTGACTATGTTAATTCATTTTCTAACAAATTTTCAATTCATGGAAAATATATCATATTTTTGCTTTGATCAATATAAATATATGTGTGTGTGTGTGTGTGTGCATGTTTTTTATTCTTTTATCATGTTTATCATCTTTTTGTTATTTTTGTGATGTTTATTAGTTTCTCTTTCCAATTCTATTTTTTATTTTATGTTTTTCTTCTCCTTTCTATGATGTCAAAAGGGGGAGTAGTGGTAGTATTAGTGTGTTCGTTACTGCTTAAATTGAATTTCCTACCAAATATTTGTCATCATAAAAAAGGGGAAGATTATTACAAATCTGGATTCAAGGATTATAATTTTGAAGATCGAAAACATTTCTAACATCTCTATTTTCTTACTATTGCCCTGCCTTTAACATTTCAGTTCTGTAAGGTCAATTGCAAATCAAGCCAGCTCAAGATTGGGTAGATTAGTATTGAGTCAATTTGTAAGTGTACTTTAAGTATTTTTACATTTTCTTGAGTCAAATGTAATAAAGTGGATCATGATACTAATAACCTTGCACACACACACTTTGAGGGAAAAATTATATTTTTTTTACAGTTTTTTATTTTTGATCATATCATCCGGGACGATCCAAGATCATTCTAGATGATTCGTTAGAAATAAAAATCCTCATTAGGGCATCCTGGTTAAGGAAGCCGAATTAAGAAAATCAACCTAGACGATATTAGCATCGTCCTAGATGATATGCTCAAATAAAAAAGAATCAGCCACCAACTTTTTTAGGTATGTTATTCTTTTTACACATCATACAGGATATTATCCTGGATAATGCATTACAATTATGCCTAAATTAGTTTAATGATTAAAGAAATCAATTAAGGTTTGATTAATCAATCATAACATCCTAGATGATCTGTTAAAAAACCTTAATTTCTTTCTGAATCATCTTGGAAGAATAGGACGATGTTCTGGATGATATTTGATATTTTGATCTAATCATACAAGATTGTCCATAAATCATCCTGGATGATATGTTATTTTTTCATTGTCCAAATATGTAAAATCTAACCAGACAGAGCGATGCTCTGGATGATATTTGACATTTTAAATTAATAATATAGGATGATGTACCCATCATCCTGGATGATTAGAACAAAAAAATCTTCTAATTGCTAAGTTTCCCACATATCATCTTAGTTGATTAAGCTGAATTTTTACTGATCGTAGAGGACAATCCATCTATCTTCATAGACGAACTTTGTCAGTTAGTTATAATTTAGGGCAAATTTGAAGCCCTTCTATATAAGATCTCTTGTTTACTCAAGATATCATTCTTTTGTTGCTATCCTAACCAGAGAGAGCCAAGAGGAGAGGGAGAGCTTGGGAGAGAGCGAGAGAGGATCTTGTGAGGGGAAGTTTATGAGGGTTTCACAAAGGTTGCTCCAAGAAAGAATCTGAGTTATCTTCTCCAATCATCATCCCTGGTTCCTTGGATATTCTAGAGAGGTCTACTTTAGTGATTGATCATGGTTCTCTGCCTACTTTAGGAGGAAGTGAAAGAAGTTGGGCTTTCTTCTTGTTTTAGGAGGAAGTAAAAGAAGTTGGGCTCTCTGCCTCATCGGGATCGGTGAAAAGGAGTTTTGTAAAAGCTTCTATGCCTTGCTATGGGTGCAAAAGCAGAGTCACTAAGTTTAGTGCAATACCCGGAGGAGAGGCTTCAGGGAGTGGACGTAGGTTAATTTGACCAAACCACTATAAAATTATGGTGTTCTCTTTCTTATTACATTTCCATATTTTAATTTTCACACATTATTTTCTGCTGAATGATTGTATGGTTTGTGCTTTTAAAATATTTCAAAAAGATCATGATTTTTGTTTATGAATTTTTTAAAACTACCAATTCATACCCCCCCCCCTCCCCTCCTTGTTAGCCTCGGGCTAGTTCATAAGGGAATATCATCCCTAATGAACTTTTATGACCTATCTCATATTATTTATCAAAACATTGATTGATGATATTAAGCTACATTGAAGAGGTCGAGAGAAACCACCGAGGATGTATGACCTATCTGAGGTTATTTTGCAACACATTTCTTGATGACATTACCATGTGTTAAAGAGGCTAAGAGAATCTACCAAAGATGTATAACCTATTCAAGGTTATGTGTCAGAGTATTACTCGATGACATCAACCTATGTGGATGTGGTTGAATAGAATCCCCATGAGATTGATCATCTATTGATTGAGGCATAATAAAAATTAAGTATTTCTAGAATCAAGAATTTTAAGAATTGATTAATATTCTTTTAAGATGTTTGACTTATCTGAGATCGCCTATAAAAGCATTACTTAATGACATAAACCTATATATAAGATACTGGATTGAATCCGCTGGGATTAATTAAACATTATTTGGGAGGTGGTGAATGCCACATGTATCTCGAATAAAAGATGAAAAATGATTTATCATTAGACTATTGTTGCCTTTTTGAGGTTGAGATTAAGACCTTGCCCATGGAGTAGAAATCCAACTACAGACTATATAAAGCTTGTAATTTATTAAAAGTATCCTTACATTTGCTAGAATCTTAATCAAAAATAGCTTCCCAAGATTTCACCTTTGATGTTAGAAGCATTGGAGGAATCTTCTTGACCACGATTGTATTCAAGGTTCCCTCCAACCATATTTGATTCCCATGAAATTGATGCAGTAATAGTTAATGTACGGATGTTCACATGAATGATCTTTTCAGATTGGAGCAAAAGTTATCCCTTAAGTCAAGAATGACGTTCCCATATATGGGAGTCCTAAAATATTAACGATGATAGATATATATAAAATTTAGTGTCTTAGCTTTGTACAAAGTTCCATCACATAATTAGATAAATAAGAAGGGTATATCATTTATAAGAGACACCAGAGCTTTTATGTGGAAATCGCTAAAAAGGTTAAAAACCATGGCGTATGACCTAGTTTGAATAAATCCACTAGTTTTTGCAGTTTATTATAAATGAGGCCTTTCCTTAGGGGAAGGGCTTTGGTTTGATGTAGAAAATATACATCATATAGAGTGTATTACATGATGAGGATTGGAAGAATCATTAATAACATGTTTGTTCGGTCGGTAGGACCATAATTGATATGCAATAGAGATCAGAAAGACTATTTAGGACCATAATAAATTTTAGATTGATTAAAATAGTGTAGTTGGGCGATGAAGGTTGAAAAAACTATAGTTGGTGGGCAATAGATGTTAGAAGGATAGTTATCTAGCGATGTAGGTCAAAAGGATCATAATTAGCGAGAACCAAAGGCCAAAAAGATTATAGTGTGGCGATAGAGACCAAAAGGACCATAGTCAGCTGGTGACTTAGATTAGAAAGACTACAATCAGGTAACAGTTGTCGAGAGGATGTCTGACGATAATTTGTGGTCGAACGTAAGTCCAACAATATCTTGTGGTAGGGCAAAAGTTTGACAAAATTTTGATGATGGTTTGTCTCCGTGCGTAAATGTAGAAATATTTGGTGGTCTACTGGAAGTCCAGAGATAATCAATAGCCAGGAGAAAGCCCTATGATAGTCCGGCAATAGTCAGTGGTCGGGCGATGGTCAAGGTGGAGCATAGTGGAAAGAGAGATATCAAGTTTCTCTTCCTCTCCTCTCTTATTTCTCTTCCTTGCTCCCCTACTTCCTTCTGCCTCAATGAAGAATGAGGTGTCTATTTATAATTTTTTTGCAGTGGCATGGCTAGTAAATAATGAGAATATTAAGGGTAAGTTGAGGGTATTTCCAATTGATGACTGATATAGACTCCTTTAATTATAAATCGCTTATCAATTATTTGAGTTTCAATAATGTCCAAATTTAGAAAACTTGGGCTCGTTGGATTCATCTCATCAAGTTGTTCGATTCGACAATATGCATGTCACATTTGGTGATCATTTGATCATACAATTTATGATTTGAACCTTCCTAATATGCTTTGGGTCCTTGATTTGGACCCATTTGGGCTGGGATTAAGTCAAACTTAGTGGCATTGGGTTCATCTTTTTGAGATGTTCAATTCGACTATAAGTTTGCTTAAATTAGAGTTTGGATGGTCTCTAATTTAATTTTAAAGTTTTCAACTTAATTTTACCTCGAGATTCATGCCCGATTAAGATAAATTGTTGATCATATATCAATTACAAATATTATAGTTTCTCTTTGATACTCTTTATGTACACACAAATATGAGCTCAAGTAAGTTTAGACTACAAATATAAATTAGGTTCAACAAATCATCAACAATAAACCAATATGATTGAAGTCTCCCAAAGAAATTTCTTATGAAAGGTTTTAAAATCTATTAATCTTTATGGTGAAGCTATCATGAGAAAAGACTTATTCAACCATGAAAATCAACAAATAAAATTAAAAAATTTATCCAAAACACTCGTCCATTAAGAATGAATTTACATGAACTTTCTTGCCAAGAGAAATCATTATAGAACTCATTAAACAAATGTGATCTTATAATTGGTTCTTCAAACTAAAATAAATGAAAAGATTAATTCCCTTAGTATTTGAACTTCTATATAAATTCTTTATATTTTTTTCTATATAAATGTTTTTATATTACTTAATTGTAATCATTATCATATCATTAAATATTAGCCTAAATCTATGAATAGAGGTTCAAAATATAGACTCATCACATTCTAACAATTTCATGTCACATTAGTCCTAAATTTTAACACATATAAATCTAATAAATTTTTTAGAGCTTCGCTCTCTAGTTCCATATCTTCTCTCTTCTTTCTCTTTAGAAGATAATATTGGTGCCATTGATGGATATAATGATTTTTTTTTTTTGCTTCTCTCTTCTTACTTTAAAAGATAGTGGTTTTGGGAAATGAGAGAGAGAAATTATTACGGGCAATTTTGGACACCAATAAGAAAAGGTCACATCATTGTAATACACACACTATGTACAAAATTATACATAGTATATGTATTGATGACGTGGCCATGTTTTAATGCACACACAATATACAAAATTATTCTATGTATGTGTATTTAATACGCAGAAGAACGGAGAGAAAGTTCAGAGTCAAAGTTTAGGCTAAATAATAAATATAAGGTAAAGTGACATTCTAATAATGGAAATAACAAGTTGAATTCTCCAACGTAGCCTCCCAAATGATTCTACTATTTTGTTTTGCATTTCAGTTTGACACTGGGGCTACAAATAATAAACTTAGAGTATGTCATTGTGTTATCACGATATATTATACAATAGATATAGAATTATAAGAAAAACTATGAGAGATTGAAACAATTACATTCAAATCAACATGCTCCAATATTTATGAAGATGATACTTCAGGAAAGTGTGTCAGAAATCCAAATAATATTTTCATTAAAATCATAAAGTGTGCCAAAAGTCAACTAAAGATCAAATAATTAGAGGCTTTATTTATGATCAAGTCGAGATATTATGTTGATGAAGACGGTATTTAAACGAAAGTTGCAAGATATTAAAGTCAAGGATAACATTGAATCCATATTAATGGTGTTCTTATAAAAATAGATAGTGATATTGTGAACATTATTCATTAGAACAATCAAATGGTGGAAGTGCTAGGGAATGTGCCCTAAAGAAATATTATTGTGATATATTTTTTTATTGAAATAAATATTTAAAAACAAGTTTTTTATATGCCAATGTTATCATTTGATATAATATTTTATTTATTTCATGATTATTTATATAACCATAATTCAATATATAATTATATACGAGAGGATTGAGTTATAGATAATAATCTAAACAAGTTCATAATTATTAATTATAGTTGGAACTTATAATTAAATATTATTAGTATAATCCATCAACATTAAGAATGGAATGGTCTTATCTAAATTATTCGATATAGAATTTTAAGGATAGGGGTACTTTATATAATATGATTTTATAGAATTGGGCTAGATAGATTTTGAATTGTTTAATAGATTTTATTTTAACTAGAGATAATTTAAAATCAATCATAAAGATGAACATATATATAACAATCTTAAACATGACTTATTAATAAACTCCTATTTGTGACATTTGATTTCTTGACTTACTCGGAAATAGTTTAAAAGAAAGAAATCAATCATTGTATCATAGAAACACATTGAATTGTATCTTAGAAACATAATAAAACAAATGGCTAGGAATGTTAATAAACGAATATGGAATCCATTCATTTAAAATTTTGAAGTTAGAAATTTAGTTCCCTTAAATAATTAATTCATAGCCTAAATAATTGAGGGCTTAAATTTTTTGATACAGTCACAAAGATTATTTTTTATTAGAGAATTAATTGGAATTTAAGGATCAAGAAATAATTAGTGAGGTGATAGAATTATCTATCTCTAATTATGAACTTTTTATGGAGGATTATTTTGAATGTGATGATTAAATCAATAGACAATTCAATCATTTAAAATTGAGTTAATTATACTATAAATTCAATAAATCAATTTGATATTTATAATTGATTAATATTGAAAGAAATAATTTTGGTTTATTAGTTTAAGAGTTAAATTAATAATCAATTTTATTGGATAGTGAATTATAGATTCATAGGTATCTTCTTCATCACCTTAGCACTATTATATATTAATTGAACACTATTATTAAGAATGTGACATAATATAAATATTAAATTATGATTAAATTAGTCACACCTTCATATTATAAGAACACATTTTATTTATATGATATAAAATTTCATTAGATGATGATGTGTTATGTTAAATATCTTTTAATATTAAAAAATAAAGATGATGATGTTTCATTATAGATAGACATGATAAAAAAAGATTAAAAAATCAAATTTTAAAATATTAAAAAAAGAGATAATGATGTGTCATGATAATTATCATTTTAATATAGATAAAAAGATGCTTCATGATTTATAAAAAGATGCTTATGAAAAGAGGTTCAAATTGAAAAGATATAAACTTTTCTTACAAAAGAATGAATTAACTTCTGCATAAGAGATGGAAGATGATAGATGAGAAAAAATAGTCTCTTAATCTTTTCTTTTTTATGGATAAAATATTGTTGAGAACACAAATAGAATTCGAAAGAAAGTGTTCATCAATAATTGATTGAATGTACTCACTCACCAAAATATATTTGGAGAGGTAATTAGAAGAAGATGACTTGCGGTCTCAATCAACATTTCGAAGAAGAAGTTTTACAATCTCAATCAACATTTTGGTAAGTTTTCTTCGTTAAATATTTTTAAAAATAATTAATTTTTAAGAAAATTAAAATTGAGAAAGTCTTAATTTAATTTTCTAAATCCCAATTTTTTATTTCCGCTTTTATAAATGAATATGAAAATTCAACAATTAGTATCAAAGAAAATATGAAGTAGATCATGAATTTATCTTAGTAAAAATTATTATTAATTTTATTTCTTTTAATCATAATTATTTCATCTTATAAATTAAATTATAATTTTACAATTTTTTTTTGATAGAATTGCTAAATGCATTAATGAAAAAGAAAAAGCTATTACAAACTACTAAGTGATAGAATAGCTATCATAATCCTTCTTTAACAATTTGATATACAAAGGAGGAACCTTATTGCTACTCAAATCTTCCCATAGAAAATCCCCATTTAATGCAACATTAACGTAAAAATCAGCTAACTTATTACAATTCCTATTTGCAAAATGAAATAAGATGTTGCCAAAGCCATCCAAAAATGAGAGATCCTCAAGTTCTTCATCATGTACATTCTGTCTCCCTTTATCCACCGATTTTTGCAAATGTTTGATGATGTTGAGATTATCCCCTTCAATAATTATCCCTTTTCCAGCCAACATCCATTTTATGATGATTTTTTTAAATGAATGAAAAGCAATCAGCTCCAACAAACCACTATCTCAATGAATGCAATTGATTCCAAAAGCTAGTAAGAATCTACCTTTTGAATCTCTAAAAGCTCCACCAATCCCACCATTATTGGATCTTGTTAAAGAAACATCAAGATTTACCTAAATCCATCCCGGGGGCGGAGGGTTCCAACGAGAAAATAGCCGATCCGGCTGATTAGCACCCTAGTGGTCCATGAACAGATTAACATTTGATATTGATGCAAAACTAATAGCATTAGAAGCTATATAGTTTAAACTTAGCTCTTGCTCTCCATGTTCGACCAAATTTCTACTTTAACAAGAGAAATAAACTAATGAGAAATATAATTTTGTAATGAGCTTATTATCCAAAGCTAGCGTTCGATTTGAATTTTACATTCTCTGGTCGAAGAAAAAACTGGAACCAAAAATCCCCAATACTTTAGCACGTCTATAGCTTTATGTAGCTTTAAGCACTGAACCATAACATGATCAGAATTTTCCTCTCCATTATAGCCTCTAGGACATAAACTATGTCCCAGCAATCTTCGGTACATCAAAAATCCATTTATAGGGATTGCATCATTGAAAAGCCTCCACCAAAAACATTCAACTCTAGGATTAAGTTAAATTTTTTTCAGTTAGTTTCCATAGTCCACCGACATGATCTCCATATCATTGGAATGAGAAACCAAAGAAGTGATACTCTTACCCGAGAATTTATGTCTCAATTCCAAGCTATCCTCCTTTTGATTAGCAAAAATTCAATTTGAAGAATAAGCTCCACTAGTGGTTCCCCAAAAATGTTATTTAGAAGATCCTTCTTCCAATTACCATCTATTATAAAATTCTCAAGTGACAGAAAATCAAAGTTCCCTACTACAATAAAAGTTGGCCAAATATCTAGACATCTATCTAGAATCCATACATCTTTGAAGATGTTTATAGAATTACATGATGCAATCTTCCATTTTGTAATTGGATGAAGAGATTGAGCTCAATTAGATAAAATCTTCCAAGTTGTATATTTACTGGAAGCAAAAAGTCTTGTTAATTTTGCAAAGAGTCTTTGCTAGCAGCTTCCCAAAATTTAGCACCATACTTTGCCAACAAAGCCTTGTTAAGCAAAGAGTCTTCTTCCTTTAAAAAGCTCTAGGAAAATTTTGCTCTTAGGGGGCCTGCAATAGATGCCACCGAATGTATTCCTTGGCCTCCTTCCTTCCAGGTTTTGCACATGTCCTCCCAAGACATATAGTGTAAATCGTGAATTCCTCCTTGCCTATTCCAAATAAAACTCCTAGAAGCTTTGTCCAACTCTTTTAGAATACTCATTAGTACCAACGAATGAGCAGACATAAAAACCAGTAAAGGGGACATGACCGATTTTATCAGTATAATTCTTCCATTTAAAGAAATCATTTGATTGCCCCATACATTGAGTTTAGCAGAAGCTGTCTCAAGGATATAATTGAAATCTAAAGCAACCAATCTTCTCAACTCCATCTTAATTCCAAGATAAGTCAATTCATTCACAGTTTTGAAGCCCCATAACTTTGATATAGCTTTATTCCTCTTCCTTTTAATGGATTTTCCAAATAGAATTACAGATTTATGTTCATTAATACACTGTCCAGTCTGGCTACAAAAAGCTGAAATAATTCTTCTAAATTTCCTCATATAGTTCGTCTTAGCTTGGGAAAATAAGAGGATATCATCTGCATTCAAAAGCTGTGATATTCTAGGGGCCTTTGCAAAAACTTTTATCCCCAAATTCCTTCCTCTATGACACAAATCATTTGTCAAAAATTGAGAACAAAGTATAAACAAATAGGGAGAAAGTGGACAACCATGTCTAAACCTGCTATTTGCTTTTATCCCCTCCAAAATTTTACCATTGATCATGATAAAAAATTTTATATTTTCCACTCATTCCATAGTTAGATAGTCAATTTTGATAGGAAATCCCATGCTATCCAATACCAATCTCATGGTTTCCCAAGCCATACTATCAGAGGCTTGCTCCATATCAAGCTTGATAGCCAACCATCCTTTCTTTGACTTAGAAAATCTATGTTTATTAAAGAGTTCATGAGCTAAAAGTATATGGTTAGAAAGGGATCGACCTCTTATAAAACCTGCTTGCACCTTAGAAATGAGCCCACCAACAACCTTCAAGAGCCTATTTAGCAACATTTCGGCAATAATCTTATACAAAGTACCACAAATGCTGATTGGAGGGAAGCCTGAGGGAATAATGTGATTTAGCAATTTAGGGATGAGAACCACCAGAGATTCTTTCCATTTAGAACAGAGCTTTCCTGTCACAAAGAAATGTTGTACCGTAAGCCAAACTTCATTCCTTATTATGTGCCAATTGATTTTAAAAAATGAATATGTAACACCATCAGAACTAGGAGAGATGTTAGTATCATTGTTTTTAATATTAGTTTCCAATTTTGAGTAGGAGAATTTAGCTTCTAGCAGCTTGCAATCTGATTCAGAAAGAGTCTTCAAAACTAGAGGCCATCCATCCATGCTGCAGCTTCTACTCTTCCATTGGTTTCTATAGAAATCCATCAAAATTTCTTCAATTTCAGCCTACTCTACCATAATCCCATCTTCATTTTTCAGTTGGCAAATGGTGTTTCCCATTCTACTTCTGTTAGCAAAAGAATGGAAAAACTTAGAATTCATATCGTTTTCTTGAATCCACTTCAACTTCATTCTTTGTCTCCACCATGTGCTTATTCGTGCCAAATCCACATTGAATTCATGATTTTTTGCTCTTAACAGTAACAGTTTTTCATTGGAAAGACCATGCCCATACGATTCTTCCAGCTGCAGATTTTCGATCTCCTTCTTTAACAGATCTTTGATTTCTAGAAAATTTTTTAGTTTAGCTTTGCTCCAATAATGAAGAGCTCTCAAAGCCCTCTTGCATTTTACATTGATTACATTCATTGCATCCCCTCTAACTGGTTTGTTCCAAGCCTTTAGAACAATTGCTTTTGAAGCCGGTAAAGAAGCCCAAACATTTTCTACTTAAGAATTCTGTTTTGGTGTAATTTATTATTGAAAATTCTGAGAATTAAAGGATGGTGAACGGATGCAATCCTTGCAAAATGTCTTACCGTAGCATTATGAACTTCATTCAATGCTTTAGTGTTCAAAAGACACCTATCTAGCCTTTCAAGAAAATGAGCATTCCCATTTTTGTTGTTGCACCAGGTAAATTTTTGCCCCACCAACCCAACATCATGTAGATCGTTTCTAGACATAAATGCAGTCATTTCTGGCGGACCTTGAGAAAAAGAAATCTTCTTTCCACCCCTCATTTCTTCTTATGATAGTAAATAGTTGAAATCCCCTCCCACAACCAGAGGGATCTCCTTGTCACAATTCATTTCTAATTTTTCCCACAACCTCCTTCTCATATGTAGGTTTTTGTTGCCATAAATTGTTGACACTGTCCACCTCCCTTTATTATAAATACTTAGCTCCCCAATTACACATTGGGGTAAAGAATCCAGTAAAGAGAATTTAGCCAAATCAACTTTCCACAAGACTATAATTCCTCCCAAAGAACCATCTAAAGGATATAAGAAAAAATCCCATTCATCACCCAACAACTTATTAACTTTATATCTCTCAAAGGAAAAGATCTTAATTACTACCACCCCAAAAAAAAAATACATCCCAATCTTTCACAAATTCTTTTAAATAATGGGAGGCTTCCCTCTTATTAGCCCCCCTACAATTCCAGAAAGCTAATGAAGTCATTTGGATAAAGAGGGGGTAGGACCCCCACTCTTTCCTTTAATAATTACCTCAGGTTTTTTGGATCTGGAAGAATTACTCAATGGCCCCAGGTTCTTTAACTCTTTCAAGAGCTTTGGTTTTTAAGATCCAGGAAAAGCTTTTCCCAAGCCTGAACTACTCAAATCTTTGGGAATAACTTCACTTTAGCAATCATAGATCACAGGAACCTGTTAAGAGAGTTATAATTTGCATGTTTTACATTCTTGCAACTTGTATAGTTTTGATGATTTCAAACATTTTTGTTTTATGTATAGTTATCTCCTAACACTTTTTAGAAGAGTTGTTTTTACTCTTGTGTGTACTAACATTTCAGGAAAATTAAACTCCATACTAGAAAGACTTCAAATCAAATTCAGCATGAGATACTTTGTGTATTTAAAATTTGTATTTTTTCTTTGAATTAAGTTTGAGAGGGAGTGATTGTAACTGAGTGAATACACAAACACACTTTAGGAGATCTTGAGAAATTTGTATTGATCGTACGGGATGAACATAGTTTGTACGGGATGATCAGGTCAGTTATCTCCTCCTAAGAGCAATGGAACGAACAGGAATTGAAGAAAATTTTTCTAAGTTCTGGTCATCCAGGACAAAGTGTATTCATCCCAGGACAAAATGTTCTCTGGAGAATTTTCATTCAGAGCGAAGCATATTCGTTTCAAGACGAGTTGCTCTCTGGAGTATTTTCGTCCAGGATGAAGTGTATTCATCCCGGGATGATTTGCTCTCTGGAAAAATTTCATCCAGACGAACCCATATTCATCCCAGGACGAAGTGAACCGACTCTAAAATTCTAGTGACATTCTGTAGTTTTTGGGAACCGACCTATGGAAAAACAGTTCGTACCGGATGAACCTAGTTCGTAGGGCATGATGTGTCTGTACGAAGTCATTTCGTACCCATATATATTGGGTTCGTTTCAAGCGCAATTAAGTAAAATCGTCCAGGATGATCCATGATCGTACGGGATGATCAAATGCATATTGACTTGAGAATTTGCAGTTTTTGGTCGGTTTTTTGTGTCTTTCCTATAAATAGTTCAAACTAAACTGCCACTTAATCTTTTTGTCCACTGATCTTCATTCCTATTGAAAGAAGAGTCAAGGAGAGAGTGTAAGAGAGTGTTCAAAGGAAGATTCTTACTACTGGAGCACAAAGGCTTCACTTGGTATTCAAAGGTAAGAATCTTTAATTTTGATTTGAGTTTACTTCAGTCTTTTCTTTCTTCCTTCCTTCTAGATTTCTTATGAGAATATCTGTCAAGGAGATCCGGTTCTCTGCCGACACTTGGAGAGTATGAACAGCCGAAGGGTTCTCTGCCCACACTTGGAGAGTGTAAATAGCCATAGGGTTCTCTGCCTACACTAGGAGAGTGTAAAAAGATGACAGTTCTCTGCCAACACTAGGGATAGTGTATAAGGATGACGATTCTCTGCCAACACTGGCGATAGTGTAAAAGGATGAAGGTTCTCTGCCAACACTGGGGATAGTGTAAAAGGAAGACGGTTCTCTGCTGCACCGGGTAGTGGTGGAAAGAGTTTTTGTAAAGGCTTCTCCGCCTTATTGTGGGTGCTAAAGGAGAGTCACTGGTGGTATTATTGCAATACTCGGAGGGTGCCTCTGGGAGTGGATGTAGGTCAAGTTTGACCGAACCACTATAAATTTTGTGTCTTTTATTTTTCATTGCTTTTTATTTTGTTGATATTTGTTTCTAATTTGTGGTTGAAAAATCTATTTCTACAAAACATATTAAAGTTTATTTTTTGGTTTAAAAAATTAAAAAGAGGGAATAATTTTTAATTACCAATTCACCCCCCCCCCCACATTGTTAGCCATTGGGACATAAGCTTAGGTTTAACAACCTAGTTCATAGTGATCGAGTTTCAACAAGTGGTATCAGAGCTTTATTTAAAAATCATAAGTTTAGACTACTTTTTTATTAACGTAGATGGCTACATTTGAAGATCGAAATACACCCGAGGGGTACTATATAACTAGACCTCCACTATTTGATAATATACCTTTTGATTTTTGGAAAAATAAGCATGTCTACATTTTTACAATCACTTGATTATCGTATATGGATTTTAGTTCAGGAAGGGTAAACAAAACCAACTAGACTAGTTGACGGAGTTAGAGTTGAAACACCTTTTGCAAACTGGATAGTAGAAGAACGTGACTTGGCACAACTAAACGCCAAATGCTTGAATAGTTTCTTTTGTGCTTTAAAATTTGAAGACTACATGCGGGTTTTCACTTACAAAAGTGGGAAGGACATATAGGATAGACTTTATATAACTTATGAGGGGACTAATGAGGTTAAGCAATCTAGACTTAATATCTTGTTACATAATTATGAATTATTTTGCATGAAACCAAATGAATCCATTTCTAAAATGTACACAAGATTCACAAAAATAGTCACCTCTTTGCATGCACTGGGTAGGGAATTAAAGAATATTGAAATGGTTAATAAGATTCTTCGTTGTTTGCCTACTACTTATGATGCTAAAATTACTACAATTACAGAGTCTAAAGATTTAAACATTTACTATATAGACAATCTTCTTGGTTCGCTAATTGCTTACGAGCAAGGAGTTAGCCAAAGAAAGATTGATATAGGTGAACCATGAAGGGAGAAGAACATAGCACTAAATGTGGAAGAGTCTGAGAGTGAACACTCA
>NW_021319131.1:1270874-1278627 GCF_001605985.2 Dendrobium catenatum
GAAACATGTCAATTTATTGGAAATTCTCTAGTCTCTTGGTCCAGTAGAAAACAAAATTCAGTAGCCCTATCTGCTGTAGAAGCTGAATACATTGCATTAAAAAGTTATGTAGCACAAGTTCTTTGGTTGAAACAATAGTTAATTGATTTAGGATTAACTATAGACACTATTCCAATTTATTGTGATAACACTAGTGCTATTTATATTTCTAAAAATCATATTCAACATTCAAGAACCAAACATATAGACATAAGGCATCATTTCATAAGGGATCATGTATCCAAAAGAGAAATTGAACTCACTCATGTTTCTACTGAAAATCTACTTGTAGATATTTTTACAAAACCTTTAGCATTTGATACTTTTAGTGCATTAAGAACAAGGCTTGGTGTGATTGTTTAAATGCTTAAATAAAAATATTTTTGTAACATTGATGTTTGTTTACTAGTTAATGTGTTTGTGTGTTTTTATGTGTTTATGAACTTGTATGTGTGATTTTCTTTATTTAAGTTTGTGTTTTTTTTGTTGTTTTGTGTTTTTAGTATGTTTGTGTTTTAGTTTTTTTTAATTGAGTGCAAAAATTTGAAAATTTTGAGTGACAATCATCCGGGACGAAATTTTTTTGTACGGGACGATTTGTGTAGTGTGTCAAACTG
This sequence comes from Dendrobium catenatum, assembly GCF_001605985.2. NCBI lineage: Eukaryota > Viridiplantae > Streptophyta > Magnoliopsida > Asparagales > Orchidaceae > Dendrobium > Dendrobium catenatum. The sequence goes on from NW_021319131.1 coordinate 1,271,531, forward strand.
TCAAATTTTGAACTGTTTGAGTGCAGTTTTCAGTGTTTTATTGTCACTTTGTCTATATGATCGTCACGATCGTCTGGGACGGAATGTTTTTCAAAGGACGGGATGAATGAATAAAGCAGTTGAAAGGATAAGGTAATTTTTAATATGAACTTCGTACGTACGAACCTTTGGTTTGTCCGGACAAACACATATCGGTTCGATGTAGGGGACGATTTTAACTGACATTAAAATGATCATAAGTTATGATCGTCCCAGGATGAACACGTGTTGTCTGTACGATCAGTCTGGTCAAAAGTATGTACGAAAGGACGCTTCATAAGTTGTGTTGATTACGAAAAGCAATTTCATTTTGACGCATTGGTCCGTCTATACGAAATTTTTTCATACGAGACGAATCGAAAAATTTGTACAGGACAAAATTTTTTCATCTGATACGAATGTGTCGTTTTCAATAAATAGAAGGGCTTTTGAACTCAACAGCTACACTCAAATTTTAACTTTCAATCTCTTTCCTACTCTAGATCTTCTTCCAAATGGAAAGTTCAAGTAAGAGAAAAGATTTTGGACAAGAAACCACATAAAAATTCTTCTGAGAACTTTCTTTCCAAAGCGAATGAGGAATCTTTTCCTAGATTTGTCTCAGCAAAGATCACACCCTCCAGAATCATAATCCAAGAACAACTTACCTTTTAGGTAATGAACTTATTTGCTTCAACAAAGTTTGGTTTTATCCTTACCCTCGTCTATCTCTACAATAAAGAAGCCTTTCACTACTTCCTCGCCAACATATCCTTTAATTCTGACCATTCTACAATATGTTCCTTTATCTTTAAATAAAAAGTTGAAATCACCAAGGCTGACTTAGGAGCCTTTTTGAATTTAAGGACAGAGGGAGCTAGAGCCCATCACTTGATTAACACTCATGATTATGCATGGTATGAAATTAATAATGTGATTAGAGGAAACAATTTGAACGAACATGTGGCTAAAGTATCTGGTCTAGTTCGTAATGCTCGTATCATCCAGCATGTTCTTAGAACTTTTATAATTCCTAAAGCTGGTGATAGGATCAACATCACCCCTCTTCTTTCTATGGTGACCTTCTTGATCATGACTAAAGAACCTATAGATGAAGCCTAACTTATCCTTGATTATCTTTATGGGCTGTCTGAAATTGATCATATAGAGCATAAGAGAAAGAAGAACATTGCCTTAGGACATCTAGTTACCTACATTCTAGACAAGAAATACAATTTGGTTCATCCTGATCAAGAGTTTGAAGAACCTCTCTGCTACAACGACGGATCATTTAGAGCAATCTTCAAAGAAGAACCAAGTAAAACACATATCATTAGTGATACAGAGGAAGAACCAGAAGCTGTACCTGCACCCGCCAATGAACCAAATTATAACAATTTGGTTCAAAGATTTGATCGCCTAGAGACTCATTTTGATCAACGTTTTGATCAAATTGAGACTCATCTTCAGCAGCAGGCCACACAGTATCAGCATGACATAAGCTTTATGAGGGATCAGATGAGTGAGATCAATACCAATATACTTATGATGAGTACTTACTTTAATATTTTCAGTGCTGCACCTCCTCCTCCTCCTTTAGATCAGGGTCCTTCTTAGTGATAGTTGCACTTAATTTTATGTATTTTCTGAGTTTATGTATTTGTTATTGTTTTAAGTAAGTTTGTTATATTTTCTTTTCTTTAGATGTTTTGTTTTTGTATCGATATCCTGAGCTTAGATTATAATATCTTCATATTGATATCAATATACGTTCTCGTGTTTTGTCTTTAATGGTATTGAAATGTGTTAGCCTTTATGACAACCATTAGATTTTTTATCTTAATAGTGCTATACTTTGAAATGTAAGTCAAAATTAAATTCATTAAAAAATCTAATTTTTTTTCTAAATTTAAGTTCTGCTTATAACTTGATATAATTAAGATTGTCAATTTCATGTCTCTAATTTAAACTACATTAATTCTAATATTATTATTGCAATTATGATATTTTTTTATTTTATATTTCAATTATCAATAAATATTTATGCACTTAGAAAAAATTGAAATTTTTTATTATTGATTTTGGAAAGATCAAAATTACTCTTAAAAAAATATACAAATGTACAAAAATCAAAACGAATGCGCAATGGATCGCAAGAAGAAAAAGAGACACAAAATAAGCCTGTAGGTAAAAATATGCACAAAAATGTGCCAATAATTTGAAAAAGATGCGTAAAGCGCCATATGTGGTAATTATTTCTTTACATTATCGTTTAATCTCTTAATTCAAATTAATCTACTGTACATTTATATTATGTAATGAAATTTGAAATATACAAATTTTCTATTCATCCTTTTTACAATGATTTTCTATCTTAGAGTCTAAATTGACTCATGTTTTTGATATATTCTTTCTATTATCAATGTTATCACTTCTTAAATTCTATGAATTAATATGATTTGCCTAATATTTTAATTTTATTGGCATAACTTATTTCAATCACTTTCAAGATTGAATTAACAAATGATTTTCATATGTCTGCTTACATTTCAAGTCTTTTTCTTCTTTACTTTTTGCTGTTATCAAGAAGGGGGAGAAATTGTTTGTATCGTGGTTTTGGTTTTATTTGATTCGTATTGTATGTGTGTGTGTGTGTGTCTCTTGTATGTGTGTGTGTCTATTTTTGTTTTTATTTTGTGTTTTGCATATGTTGTATAAGTTGTGTGTTTATTTTATTTTTGTTTGTTGTATATTTCTAAAATGGTATCATAAAAATGCCTCCTTATTTACACGTGTTCATCAATTCAGGGGGAGTTTAGGAGATTTTAACAATTTGAAAATTATACAAATAATAAATGTTTTGCCATCATTAAAAAGGGGGAGATTGTTAAGAGAGTTGCTATTTGCATGTTTTACATTCTTGCAACTTGTATAGTTTTAATGATTTCAAATATTATTTTTTTATGTATAGTTATCTCCTAAAACTTTTTGGAAGAGTTATTTTTGCTCTTGTGTGTACTAATATTTAAGGAAAATTAAACTCCAGACTACAAAGACTTCAAATCAAATTCAGCATGAGAAACTTTGTGTATTTAAAATTTGTATTTTTTTCTTTGAATTAAGTTTGAGATGGTGTGATTGTAATTGAGTGAATACACACACACACTTTAGGAGATTTTGATAAATTTGTACTAATTGTACGGTACGAACATAGTTCATACGGGACAATCAGGTCAGTTATCTCCTCGTAAGAACAATGGTATGAACAGGAGTTGAAGAAAATTTTTCTAAGTCCTGATCGTCCAGGACGAAGTGTATTCGTCCCAAGATGAAATGTTCTCTGAAAAATTTTCGTTCAAAATGAAGTGTATTCATTCTAGGACGAGTTACTCTCTAGAGTATTTTCATCCATAATGAAGTGTATTCGTCCCGGGACGATTTGCTCTCTAGAAACATTTCATCCGGACGAACCCATATTCGTCCCAGGACGAAGTGAACCGACCCTGAAATTTTAGTGACGTTCTGCAGTTTTTGGGAACTGACCTATGGAATAACAGTTCATACCGGACGAACCTAGTTCGTACGTGATGATGTGTGTGTACGAAGTCATTTCGTACCCATATATATTAGGTTTGTTTCCAGCGTAATTAAGTAAAATCGCCCAGGGTGATCCATGATCGTACGGGACGATCCGATGCATATTGATTTGAGAATTTGCAGTTTTTGGACGGTTTTTTGTGTCTTTCCTATAAATAGTTCAAACAAAATTCCACTTAATCTTTTGTCCACTAATCTTCGTGCCTATTGAAAGAAGAGTCAAGGAGAGAGTGTAAGAGAGTGTTCGAAAGAGGATTCTTACTATTGGAGCGTGAAGGATTCACTTGGTATTCAAAGGTAAGAATCTTTAATTTTGATTTATGTTTACTTCACTCTTTTCTTTCTTCCTTCTAGATTTCTTGTGAGAAGATCTGTCAAGGAGATCTAATTCTTTGCCGACACTTGGAGAGTGTGAACAGCCGAAGGGTTCTCTGCCCACACCTGGAGAGTGTGAATAGCCGAAGGGTTCTCTGCCCACACCTGGAGAGTGTAAACAGTCTAAGGGTTCTCTTCCTAAACCGGGAGAGTGTAAAATGACGACAGTTCTCTACCATTACTAGGGATAGTGTAAAAGGATGACGTTTCTCTGCCAACACTAGGGATAGTATAAAAGGATGACGGCTCTCTGCCAACACTAGGGATAGTGTAAAAGGACGACGGTTCTCTGCCGCACCGGGTAGTGGTGGAAAGAGTTTTTGTAAAGGCTTCTCCACCTTGCTGTGGGCGCTAAAGGAGAGTCACTAGTGGTATTAGTGCAATACTCAGAGGGTGCCTCCAGGGAGTGGATGTAGGTCAAGTTTGACCAAACCACTATAAATCTTGTGTCTTTTATTTTTCATTGCTTTTTATTTTTTTTTATTTTTGTTTCTAATTTGTGGTTGAAAAATCTATTTCTACAAAACTCATTAAAATTTATTTTTTGGTTTAAAAAATTAAAAAGAGGGATTAATTTTTAATTACCAATTCCCCCCCCCCCCCTCCTCTTGGTTAACCGTTGGGACATAAGCTTAGGTTTAACAACCTAATTCATAGTGATCGGGTTTCAACAGAACCACCTTCTCTTCATTACTTTCAACCTCATTCTTGCAGGTTTCTCCATCTTCAAGCTCCAATTCAGCCTGGATATTCAATTCAGCTTTTCCAACTGAACTGTCTTCTTCATCCTCTAACTCCAACAGTTTAAACATATTCTATTGAACAAGAAACACCTCAGAATTAGAGGTAGAACTCTTTATAGCTACTGCACCTTTAGTACTAGTATCTTCATAGTCACCAACTTGTTTTTCCTTGTTCTTTATAGTAGCATCTTCTAAAACGTCTTCAATCGGCTGTAAACCTGAGACAGGCACTAGCACATCTTGTTCCATAGATTTACTAGTAGTTTTAATCTCTTCAACCTTTTTCTTATAAGTAGCCTTCACCCTCTTATTTCTTTTATAATTGACATGAACCCAAGGTCCATACTTTGATCCTTCCATAGTAACACTCATACTAGAAACTCCTAAATTTCCTTCTTTGAAAGCTGGGGCAGAACAGATATTTTTTAAGCTTTCTTCTTCATTACACACATTGCTTAGGTGACCTATCCTTCCACACTTGTAACAAAAGATTTAGATTTTTTCATACTCAACTTTTTGAAAGAATCGACCTTCGAGCCCATCCACCCAAACACCCATAGGCAATTGCTTGTCAAGTTCCAAACAAATGCATACTCTTGCAAACTCCCTTCTTCCCATTGGAACATATCACCATCAATTAGCAAAGGAGACCCAATTAATGAAGCAATCCTTGCAACATCAATTTCATCCCAACAAAAAAGTGGAAGATTCAGAGTTCTTACCCACACAGGAGATGTTAAACCCTCCTGGGATGTTATTGAAAATTTTGGACTCCATTTTTCTAGCCCAATAATATGACCATTTACAAACCATGTCCCTTCTGAAATAACTTTATCCATATAATCCTATGAGAAAAAGGAGCATAGCAACCACCCTGAGCCAAGAATTGTCAGATGGAAATTCCCAAATTGAGACCATTGACGTCTCAATTTCGCAGCTATAATATGCACTGAAATTGCTTTACCAAAAACTTTAACCACAATGGATTTTTTAAGTTTCTCAGAATTTTCTATCATCATTGGTTCAAACAATTTAATAGCCTTGCCATCATCTGATAAGTAATATTCTCCCTTTGACATATCCACCGTGATATGAGAACGTTTAATCCAAGGATTTTGTCCAGTCTTAATAGGGATTGTATTCAAACCTTCAACCTTCGTTTGAACATTCTACTAAATATCTAAAGTTCTACCACCCATCTTTTAAACTGAAGGGTCTCCCATTGTTAAATTCCCGTTATTTCCAAAACGGTCCACAAAAATTTTTATGCCATAAGATGAAGATTCAATGTCCTTTGAATTAACATTCACATTTGAGGAAGGTGTTTCCACATTTGTATCTGAAACCACCTACTTACCCTTGCCAATAATTAGAGATGAAATTTTAATACGATCTGCACAGGGTTCTCTGATCACCAACGGTCCATTGAAAGGCCTCGAATTAGTTCCAAATTCTGATTTGGAAGATTCTTGATGCAACAAAGATCTATCAACATTCAGGTCAGCCTTTGCCCGGCCACCTGAAGAGGTAGCCGCCTGGCCAAACATCACCTCTGGCATTGCCGCCACCACAACAGGAATTCAAAATTTTAAAACTTTCTCTCACTAGAAAACGGGTTTCTCTCACACTAGAAAATGGGTCTCTCTCTCACAAACATTATTTTTACCCTTATCAAGAATATTACCATTAGTTATGAAACTTTTTTATGTTTTATTATAAGATAAAATAAAAAATGAGTGGGAGCAGGTATTATGACAATAAAATCTTTGATCTTCATTTTTAATTCAAGATCATGAGTTTTAAGTGGCGCCTAGCAACATATAGATTTCAGTCCCCTGTAAATGGTGCCCATTTAATTCAATAACAAGAATGATTTTCTATAGATAATTTTATATGATATATTTAAAAAACTTATCTACCATACGGCCGCAATTTTAAATTAATTTTTGGAAAATTAAAATAATGGGTCACACTCATGAAGATATATACTAAATATGTTAATTATATCCTAACCAAATAAATTGTCATTTATAAGTAAAGATAATATGATATATTTATGATTTTATTTTTATTTTTTTGAAAGAAGCATAAATGCATTAAAGAAATGAGAACAAACCAAAAGAACTACAAAGATGATTCTTCCTTCATCATTTGAACAAATGAAGGAGGAATCTTATCCAAGGTAATATCTTCCCAAATAAAACTACTAAGAAGTCCATAACTATCACACAAGTCAACTAGCTTATTTCCTTCTCTATTAATGCATTTAAAAACGACATAATTAAAGTTATTGAAAAATTTTAACTCATTTGAATTCTTGAAGCCAAGATCCTTAGCATTTTGAATCACCTTAATGACGTTGTA
>NW_021319131.1:1281552-1317785 GCF_001605985.2 Dendrobium catenatum
CAATCTCATGCAAATCATTATTAGTTATGAAATATTCCATTTCTTTAGCTCCTTGAGAAAAAAGGAATTTTTTACCCCCTCGTTTGTCTTCTTTAGAAGTGAGGCAGTTGAAGTCTCCTCCTACCACCATAGGATGGTCCTCCACCAAGTAAAACTCAATTAACTCCCATAGCTCTCTTCTTTTGTTTAAGTCTTTGCTCCCATAGACTGAAGCTATTGTCCACTTACATTTACTGTTTATGGTTAAATCTCCAAAAGGACATTGGGATGAAGAACCAACCAAGGAATAATCAACAATGTTAGAGTTCCAAAGAACAATAATCCCTCCAGATAAACCATTAGATGGGACCATAGCAAATTCCCATCCATCTCCCATAATCTTCTTCACATCTCTAATATTGAAATCAGAGATTTTGGTTTCAAGAAATCCCATAAAAACAACATTATGTATCTTAACAATTTCTTTCATATATAGAGAAGCACTACTCTTCTTTGCTTCTCTTCAATTCCAAAAAACTAAGGAATTCATGGAAGAAGAATAGTGGGATCTGCTCCCACCTTACCTTTCAAATCCAACTCCAATCTTCTACTCCTTGTGATTTTGCTGATTGGACCAAGATCTTACAACTGGTTAGATTTCTTTTTCTTCATACGGTTGGAATCTTCTCCTTTCTCCTTTGAAGATAAGCTATCAGCTTCAATTTGTATTAGATCTTCCATCTTCTCATTCTGATTCTCATTTGACACCTTTCCAGTATCAATTTCATTAGAGATCTCTCCTTCTTCTAATATTTCATTCAATAGATCAAATTTATTATCAATAACAGGAATATTAGAACCATTCCTTTTAAAATTCTACTACACTTCATTGTTGACATCATAACCGGCTTTAGGAATCAACTGCTTGCCATCCATTAGACTTTATCAGAGTTCAAATTTGAAGCTTCTATGTAATTTCCCTTGACTTCCTCCTTCTTATTATATGCTGTTTTCCTCCATCTAGTCTTCTTCACTGGAGTACGAGAAGAACCTCTAGATAGATTCTGTATCACCTTACTTCCACGGTTTACTATCATCCATGGCCCATAGCTACTGAGTTTGATTGTTCCTTCCCATCTGCAACTTTAGCTTCTTCCCTGGCTTTATCGGGAACAATATTAGTATTTTCCTTAACACTAAATTCTGCATTGCCATCTCCTTCACCATAGTGTTCCTTCGTGTGCCCAATGAATCCACAACTAAAACAAAAATTTAGGATACGTTCATATTCTATCTTTTGATAGAATTTCCCATTAGCTCCCTCCAACCATACTCCTACAGGAACCAACCATACTCCTACAGGAAGCTTTCTATCCAGCTTAATTCGGACACACACCCTTCCGAATTCTTTGCGACCCCATTGGAACATGTTTCCATCAAGGAGAATTGGTTTTCCAACCATAGAAGCTATTCTGCAAATATTCAAGTTGTCCCAACATTGCAAAGGAAGGCTAGGAAGCCTAATCCAAATTGGCGATGTCAAGCCTTTAAGAGAATTTGGATCAAAGTTTTGAGTCCACTTGTCCATTCCAACAATTTTTCCATTCACAAACCAAGGCCCATTTGCGAGAACCAAATCCATGCTCTATTTTTCCTGGAATGAACACAAAAACCAGCTCCTGCTAAGCATGGTAAGATGAAATTTACCATATTTATTCCACTTCCTTCTCAATTCATTACTAATAATAGAAATAGGAGCTTCTCCACCAAAGATTTTAATAACCAAAGAGTTATCTAGTCTTTTGGTATTTTCCTCCTCATTCTTCTCATGCAATTTCACAGTCATCCCATCTTCAGACAAATAGTCGCCGAGTTGAAGATCTTCAACTGATATATTTTCTCTTTTCTTCCAAGCATTATTTTATCCCGCATCAGTAATTCGTTCAACAAAATGAACGTCTTGAATATGTTTTCCCGAATCCGCTGAATCCACTTCTCTAACTTTCAGTAGATCGCAGTACAGAACTTTGTTTCTAGTCTTCGGAACCAAAACTCCAGTCCCAATATCCACTCCGTCTTTCTGAGTTGCTGTTTCATTCACTTCATTGCATATTAAATCATCTTTGCCCATAGAAAATGCCTTGTCCACTTCATTCCAGACTGAATTTCCATTATCAGGAATAATCTTCTCCATAGGGAGTAATTTGGAAGGAGAAGCTTCATACCCATTACCAAACATCAAATCAAATGGAGATTTACTCTTCTTGACCTCATTTGATAAAATCACATTCTTTACATTCTTTCCTTTACCAAATATTACAGGTTCCTTCTTCTCCAGATAACCTCCTTCATTAATGACCAAACTTGTACCTCTACCTTTTCTTTTGTTATTCAAATTTGAATTCCTGTCGCCAAACGCCGGGGGAGATGACGTGAAAGCTCTAGCTGAAGCCTTTGCGGAAGAAGGTCGATCATCATGTTTACCTCCGGCTGCTGGAAGCCGGCGAACATCAGCCTCCATTCGTTTCCCGTGAAAACTACGGAAAACAAAATTTGAAAAAAAACCGTTGAAAAAAATAAAGAATTACCCTACGGCAACATATTATTGATAAAATTAGTATAATCATTGTATTAAATAGTTTTATAATTTATTTGAGGCATAGATCATTTACATATGAATCATATTGATATATATCAAATAAAAATGTTAAGTCATGCTAATTATTTTTAAAATATATTTAGATATTTATTTTAGTTATCAAAATAAATCCCATTCTCATATTCTTATCAAATGAAAAGTTAACTTAGAAAAAATTTGTGAAATGGAAAAGCAATATGAATATTGTACTGATTTGAGAAAATCACAAATTTATTTTGAATTAGAAATGTCCTCCACCTCTTGTCGACAATGCATTTCATACAGTACGCAACTCTTATGAAAAATGGATTGAATTAAATAATAAAGTAATGTGTTATCTCCTTGCTAGTATGCCTACCATACTAAGATCGCAACATGAAAATATTATGACTGCATATGAGATTATGGAATCTCTTCAATCCATGATTGGAAAACCTTTTGTACATGCTCATCATGAAGTTATCAAAGAAGATATAAATTCTAAAAAGAAAGTGAATATCTTAGTTTGAAACATGTTCTCAAAATGATAAATTATATTCTTATAGCTTGGATTAATGGAGCAATCATTGATAAGGGAACTCAAGTGAAAATGATTTTAGAAACTCTATCCTCATAATTTTTGGATTCCATGAGCAATTACTTTATGAGTCATCAGAAGTATAATCTTTATGATTGCTAAATGAGCTTCAAACTTTTGAATTCATTTCAAAAGGAAAAGAGACATAATAAAATATTGATGAAGTTTATCCTTATTCTAGTTATAAGAATAAGAAGAGAAGGAAGAAAGATTGAAATATAAAATTTCTAAAAGGAAGAAAAGACAATAAGATTAAAAGCAATGGAAAGAACAAAAACCCTAAAAAAAAACCCGAAGGAAAATGTTTTCATCATGGGATCGAAGGGTATTGGAAACACAATTACAAAAGTAGCTTGCGGAGCCAAAAGAGATGAACAAAAAAAAGAGAATCTTGATTTACTAGTTCTTGAAACATATTTAGTTGAAAATGATATGTCATCATAGATAATTGATTCAGGTGCAACTAATCATGTCTATTCTTCATTATAGATGATTAGTACTTTGAGGATGCTTGTAATGAAGAACATATTATGAAAGTAGGGACATGAAGTACAATATCAGCTCAAGCAATGGGAGCCGTTAGGCTTGAATTTGAAAATAAATATCTAATATTGAATAATGTTTATTTCATTCTAGGGTTTTTTAGAAATATTATATCTATTTCAAAGTTATTTGAATAATATTTTGGACTATTTTTTTTATAATAATGAGATTGTTATTTCTAAGAATGATTTGAATATTTGTTCGACAATAATGGAAAATGAACTTTGTATGTTAAAGCACACTGGAAACACGCTACTTAACACTTAAATGTTCAAAGTTGAATAACCTAAATAAAAAGGGAAAAATATTTCATATGAAGATAACACATATCTGTGGCATCTTAGATGTGGTCATATCAACTTAAATATGATTGAAAGACTAGTAAAGGATGGTCCTTTAAAAAAACTAACAGTCTAATCTCTACCAGTTTGTGAATCTTGTTTAGAAGAAAAAATGACTAAGAGAACTTTTTATGAAAAAGTGAAAGAGTTAAAAAAAACCTCAAACTTACACATTTGGATGTTTGTGTTCCATTTAATGTATAAGCAATAGGTGGTTATGAATATTTTCTTATTTTTATTGATGACTATTCAAGAAATATTAATGTTTATTTAATGATAAGAACATCTAAAACTTTTATATAGTAAAAAGAATTTAATACTGAAGTTGAAAATCAATTAAGAAGGTCATTAAAAATATTTTGATTAGATCGTGGTGGTGAGTATTTAGACATAAAATTCAGAAATTATTTAATTGAGAATGAATTGTATCACAACTCACTACACCTTCAACCCCATAACAAAATGGTGTTGCTAAAAGAAAAAGTCAAACATTGCTTGATATGATTAGGTCTATGTTAAGTTACTCGTCATATACAAATTTATTTTGGAGATATGTAATACAAATTGCAATGTATATTTAGAACATTGCACCTTCAAAATTGGTACATAAGACACCTTTAGAGTAATGGAGTGGGCATAAACCTAATTTATGAGACATCCGTATATGCGAATATCCAACACATGTATTGAAGGAAAAAATGGATAAGTTTAAATAACATTCAAAAGAATATATATTTGTTAGATATCCTAAAGATACAAGAGGATGTTTGTTTTATAGTTCTTATGAAAGGAAAGTATTTGTATCGATAAATGCTACATTTCTTGAACATAAATATATAAAGGATTTTAAACCTTGAATTAAGGTGTTACTTAAAGACTTACTAAATGAGCCAATCACAAAAGAAATTAACATTATTGTTGAAAGTCCACAAAAAGAAACCACCACTCCAAATCAAGAAACTTTAATGTCTCATCGTAGTGGGAGAGTTATTAGATTACCCTCTTAATATAAAATTAGCGGAGAAGCATATATTATTGCATCTAATGATGACAATGATGATCCATTAACATATAAATAAGCATTAGAGGATCCTAATAAAGTGAAATGGCTAGAATCCATGAAATTTGAAATAGATTCAATGAATTTCAATTTTATTTGGTAACTTATGGATCTTCCTAGTGAGATAAGACTTATAGGATGTAAATGAATTTATAAGAGAAAAAGAGGTGCTAATGGAAAAGTTCAGACTTACAAAGCCAAGCTAGTGGCAAAAGGATACACTCAAAAGCAGGACATTGATTATGATAAAACTTTCTCTCCAGTTGCCAAGCTTAAATCCATATGTATAATTTTATCCATTGATACATATTATGACTATGATATTTGGAAAATGGATGTCAATACAGTTTTTTTGAATGGCTATCATGAAGAAAGAATTTATATGAAACAACAAGAGGGTTTCATAATAGAATGCCAATAGCAAAAAGTTTATAAACTACAAAGATCAATATATGAACTTACAAAAACTTCAAGGTCATTGAATATAAGATTTAATGAAGCAATTAAATCTTATGAATTTAATCAAAGTATAAATGAACCTTGTGTTTACCAGTATTTAAAAAATAAGATAGTGGTGTTCTTAATTCTTTATGTAGATGATATTCTACTTATTGGAAATAATATTGAATTATTATTTGACATAAAGAAATATCTTGCTAAACAATTCCAAAAAAAACATTTGGGAGAATCAAGTTTTGTACTTGAGATAAAATTAATAAGAGATCACAACATGTATTTTTTACTCAAATATGGAAGTTAAATATGTGGCTGCAACAGAAGAAGCTAAATAAGCAATTTGGCTCTATAAGTTTCTAATAGAATTAGAAGTTATTTCAAATTTAGAAAACCCTCTAACACTATTTTATAATAATAGTCAAGCTATATCAAATATAAAAATAGCAAAAATTTATAAAAGAGCAAAGTATATTGATAAAAAATATCATTTGATAAGAGGTATTTTGAAAAAGGGTAAGTTATCAAAGAAGAGGATAGCATTTGAAGATAATATTGTTGATCCATTTACCAAGATTTTGCCTCAAATAATTTTTTAGAAATATGTACAAGTATTGGGATTAAAGAAGATGCCTCATTTGCTTTAGGGCAAGTGGGAGTTTGATAGGGAATGTGCCCTAAAGATAGATAATTGTAATACATTTTCTATTAATATAAATATTTAAAGACCAATTTAGTATGTACCAATAATATCACTTGATATAATACTTTATTTATTCCATGATAATTTATGTAATAATAATTCAGTATATAATTATATACAAGAGGATTGAATTAAAGAAAATAATCTAAACAAGTTCATAATTACTAATTTTAATTAGAATCTATAATTAAACATTTCTTAGTATAGTCCAACATTAAGAATGGAATAAACTTATCGGGATTATTCAATATAGAGATATTAAGTATGTAAATACTTTATATAATTTGATTGTATAGAACTAGACCAGATAAAATTTAAATTTGCTAATAAATTCTATTTTGACTAGAGATATTTTAAAAATAATCATAAAGATGATTATAAACAAAACATTGTTAATCCTGACTTATTAATAAACTCCTATTTATGACATTTGGTTTCTTGACTTACTCGGAAATAGTTTGGAAGAAATAAAGTCAATTCATCTATCTTAGAAACATAATGAAACAAATGACTATGAATGTTAATAAACAGACATGGAATTCATTCGTTTCAATTTTTTAAAGTTAAAAAATTAGTTCCCTTGAATGATTAATTCATAAACTAAATAATTGAGCGCTCGAATTTTATGATACGATCACAAAGTTTATTATTCATAAGAAAATTAATTGGAATTCAATGATGAAAATATAATTAGTGAGATGATAGAATTACCTATATCTAATTATCAACATTTTGTGGATGATTATTTTGTATGTAATGATTAAATAAATGGATAATTTAATCATTAAATTGAGTATATTATACTATAAATTTAATAGTACAATTTCATATTTATAGTAGAATGATATTGAAATAATAATATTGATTTATTAATTTAAGAGTTAAACTAATGATGAATTTTATTGGAGTATGAATTATAGATCCATAGAACCCTTCTTCATCACCTTAACACTTATTGCGGGCTAGAATATACACGGTGATAGAGTTAGAAAGTTTTCATCTTAGCATTTTACAGATATTCAGCACACAAATAGAAGATGAAAGAACACTAGGATTTTTACATGGAAAATTCTTGAAAGAGAAAAACCACAGGGTCGCGCCTAGTTGAAAGAATTCCACTAGTGTTTGCTTGAGGTACAAGAGACTGACTCATCCTTAAAACTTAGGATGTTCAGATTACAATAATCTACTCCCAAAATGAAATTCAATTACAAATAATAATTTGAGATTCGATGATGTTGGGTATTCGGTCTGAATCCCAAAATCACTTGGAGATCGGATAGAATTCTGATGTCACTTGTAGATCAGGAAGAGTTTTGACGTCACTTGAAAGTCGGACGAAACTCTAGCATCACTTGAAATTTGGGAGGAATTTTGGGGTCACTTAGGAGTCGGGTGGAACTCCGGTCTCACTTGAAAGTCGGGCGAAACTTTGACGTCACTTCGAAGTCGAGCAGAATTCCAGCGTCACTTGGAAGTAGGGTAGAATTCTGACGTCATTTGGAAGTTGGGTGAAACTCCGGCATCACTTGGAAGTCAGGCAGAACTCTGACGGTGATCTAGGAGGAGCTTCTTCCCTCCTTCTCTTATCTTCTTCTTATTCTCTTCTTCTTCTTCTCTTCTCTTCTTGCTTCTTCTTCTTCTCTTTTCTTCTTGATTCTTCTTCTCCTCTTCTCTTCTTTTTTGGATCCCCTCTTAAAAGAAATAAGGGGCTATTTATATTTTTTTTAGGATGGAATAACCCATAAATAGGAAGAGGATCATGGGAAAATGGGGAGTGGTTTAGATGGACGGTCGATATTAAATCCCTTAATCATGGACATTCATCAAACATTTGATGGTCTTTAAGATATCAGAATTTAGTGATCTATCTTGGGCTCATTTGATTTGTATCGTTAATTCGCTCAATTCGACTATAAGCATGTCATGTTTGGAAACCATTTGGTAATTCAAATTGTGGTTTAAACCTTCCAACAGTGCTTCAAGTCTTTGATTCAGACTCATTTGGGCCCAGATTGAGTTAAATTTGGTGTTGTTGGATTTATATTTCTGATACACTCAGTGTACTATAAGTTTGATGAAATTGGAATTTATAAGATCTTAGATTTAATTTTTGAACTTCTAACTTAATTTTGCTCGAGATTCATGCCCGATCAAGATAATTTTTTGATGATTTATTAGTTACCCCCTTAAAAGTTTGCTGACGTTGAAAGTTTTGAAGCTTCCAACCTATAAGTTCACTGACGTCGAAGCTCCAAGAGTCCAAAAATATGTGTCACAAACTTTGGAGAATCTTTCATATGATTTGAAATCCATTCTTGCATGTAGGAGTCCCAAATGGCTTTAAAAGTGTCGAAATTGAGTCCATAGCATCAAAAAATAGTCCTGGGGACCCCAAAAATATTAGATTTTGCCTGTCTAGGCCAAAACTTGGGCCCAATTTCATGTGGGCAGCCAAACTGGCCGAACAAGCCGGTCAGACAAAATCGCCGCTACCGACGGCAGCACAACCCCGCACACGGCCCTCTCGCCCCGCATAGAGTTCATCCTGGCCCACCTGTGGCTCACTTGTCTAGCTGTGTACCTCTAGCCCGCTTGGCCCGCCCGATTTTGTGAGCTAGTTGGTAGCCGGGCCACGGTTCGAGCCGTCTTTGGCGGTAAAGGAAACCGCCAGCCTTTTTTTTTAAAATATAAAAAATCATAAAAAAAAATCCCAAAAAATTCCAAAAATAAATCCAAAAAATTCCAAAAATATTCAAAAAAAAATCTAAAATATTCCAAAATCTTCTCTTCTCCCCAAAAATGTTATAAATACCCCACTAGAGGAAGGGGGAACTTGCTCCTTCTTCTCTTCTCCCTTTAACTTTCTTATAGTTAAGTCATTCTGTTGTTTTATGTAGGTGAGTTTCCTTACTTAATTCAGTGTCCCGCCTTTTGTACAAAAGTTGGAATTTTCTCAGTCTTTCTTTTTCTTTGTCCCCTATTTTTCATCTTGCTCTAGAGGCATTCTGCTGTCTTTTGTAGTTGTCCTTCCCTTCTTAAATTCAACTCTCCTCTTTAGTGTAGAAGTTAAAATTGGTGATCATTCATCCACAAAAATTCCCCCAGCCAAAGAAGATCACCCTGTTGTACTATCTGAGGGTTTAACAAATACTCATAAAGCGGCCAAGATCGATGATGTTATCTAGACCATAATTAATGACTCTTTGATTTCTATCAGGAAACAAATTTATTTTCCTAATGATCTTATGATGAAGGTGCCGACAAAGTCTGATCATGCTCGTTCTCCTCCTTCGGGATATGTGACAATATATGAATTCAGTCTGCGGCAGAGCTACAGTTTCTACTATCTCCTGACTTGATTGATATTTTGATGATCTATGGTGTGAATTTGTCCCAACTTTCTAATAGGGCCATGTCGATCATAATGGGACTGATCATATTTTTTAGAGATCGTGGGGTGGTGTTATCTTCATAATGCCTTTCTCAGATGGGTCATCTTATTAGTGATATGTAGGGTTGTATCTCTTTTAGATCTAAGTGGCTAGATATTTGTACTTGAGATCCATCAAAAGGTTAGATTAGTGACTTCTTTTTTGTGCACAATGATTGGAATCTCCTAAAAAATTAGGAAAAGTTGAAGGAGTTACCCAATCCCCTACATATTGGAGTAGAAGATTTATTAAAGATACTTAAACTTTCTGATATTGACATTCTTCCTTATAAGGTATGCTATTCGAGCAGATATTTAGATGAAGAATAATTGTTAAAGGTGGTACTATCTACTCAAGCAAGGAGATCATGTACACAAATGCTAAAGAAGTCGGTCAAAGTTTTAGAAGTAGTTACCCAACCTTCAAAAGTTTCTTCTAAATGACTAGGGAGCGAGGAGGATCTGCAGTAATCCAAGAAGAAGAAGGTGGAGGAAATTTTAGCAGCCACTAGCAATGGTGCCCGTATCTCTCCATCCAAGTCACACATTCTAGAAGATATTTTAAAACATCAGTGCGTTGGCGGTCAACGGGCTGAGGAGTTGGTGAGTTAACCTTTTCTTTTTGCTTTTTCATTTTGTACTTTTTAAATGATATATCCCTTATAAAATTTATTTTTGTTACTTCAGTTGGAGCTATGCATGGATTTCAAGCTTGAAATGACCAAGATCTTAAATGACTGTAACAATGAATTTATAAAGGTCAAATATCATTAGGGAGACTATAGAAAAAAATATGATGGCAAAATCAAGGAGATGAAGGTGATGGAGGAGCAACTAGCAGAGTGTAGAGCACAGCTGACTAATATGATAACTTCAGCCTCCTCATGTAATTAACAGATGGATTATCTACATATTAAGTTTTTGGATACATAGATAATGATCAATCAATAGATGAAAGATCAGTAGATCCTTAAAACTGAGAACAAGAGGCTCATGAGTATATTGTCAGAGAAGGAAGCCCAACAGTTACCACCTACAGTCATAAAAGAATTCAAGAAATATGTTTCCTTTAAGATAATTGTTGAGGATCATATTTAGGAAGCTTGTAACCATACCTATGATGTAGAGGTGAAGGTTTTGGAAGTGGAGTTTATAGAGGATGTCTTCATCAAAGGTTTTCTGAAGGGCGTGCGTCTAGTGCAGCACAATACTAGAGTAGAGATCGAGTGGTTGACACCTAGCTAGGCTTCTGGTGGCCCTTCTTCAAATTATAGAGGTGAAGAGATAGAAAGTGAGTTGTAGAAGGCCTTTGCTCTTAAGTATGAGGAGGATGATATTGAGATCCTATAGGATTACTCTGTTGTTAATTGTACCAGTTTATTTTCCTTCTAGTGATGAGTATATGTGTTTAGTGTTTATACTCTTAAATGAGGTACATGATGTTCAGTGATATATTAAGAAGTGTGTATTTTTCTTTTCATTTTCTCATATGCATACAAAATTTACTTTGTTTTATTTTAATTTGGATGATGAGAAAAAAAATTTTGTGGACTCTCTTGACTTAAGTGATTATGAGAGACATCCTCCTTTGATATCTTGACCTATCCGAGATGGTTAATTAAAGCATTTGCTTGATGATATTTAACATATATGGAAGAGGTCAGATCAAATCTTCCTTAGATTGATCATTTAATAATTTTAAATTCAAGACATCATCCTAGGATGTTTAACCTATCTGAGGTTGTTTGTCAAATCATTTGCTTGATGACATTAACCTGTATGGAAAAGGTCAGAACAAATTTCTCTGGGATTGATCATCCCATAACTGAGATACAATCTAAATTGTGTATTTCTCGAATTATGAATAAAGACACAAAAATTTATCTGCTACTGGATAACGTCCCTCTATTTTAGATAAGATCTTACTTACATAATAGATGGGGCATTATATAGTATTTTCCTCTCATACCAAAACTAAACTGATAGCCTGGGTATTCCTCGGTGGCATCTCCTTGATATTCCTCAGTGGCACCATGTCCCATAGTGCCTTGATTTTCTTGGGATTAGTTTCAATCCCTCAGTGGGTTATCATAAACCCCAAAAATTTTCCAGAGGAGACACCAAAAGCATATTTAGCAGGGTTGAGACGCATATTATAATGTCATAACAAGTGGAAGCAATGTTCCAAGTTTGAGATATGTTGAGATTTTTCAAGAATTTTCACCAACATATCATCAACATATACGTCCATAGAGTCCCCTATAAGGTCTTTGAAAACCTTATTCATGAGACGCGAAAATAGTTCTCCGGCATTTTCGATACCGAATGGCATGAACATATAATAGTATAATCCTTTATCTGTTCAGAAATTCATTGCCTCTTCATCCGTGGATTGATCTTTATTTGATTATAGCCAGAATAGGCATTCATAAAACTCATCATTTAATGTCTGGATGTGGTATCAACCAATTAATCGATACGAGGGAGTGGAAAACTATCATTCAGGCAAGATTTATTGAGATATGTATAATTTATACACATTCTCCAAACTCCACTTGCCTTCCGAACCATTAAAACATTTGCTAACCAAGTGGGTAAATGCAATGTATAAATTCGGCTTTTAAAAGCTTATCCACTTCTTACTCTATTGCTTGCTAATGATCTGGCACAAAATTTTGTTTCATCTGGATGATCGGTTTGCACATTAGGTTGACTTTGAGGGAGTTTGTGATCACTTAGGGGGCATTTTCGGACATATCTTTTGGACTCCAAGCAAAAACATCTTAATTTTTTTGTAGAAAACTTATTTATTTTTTCTGCTCGTTGTTTGAGAGAAGGGATCCAATCTACATAGTCCTTGAGAAGGGTATTCTTCATATATGAATAGAGTAGTGAGGTATTTTACAGGATAAGCTCTTTGAGGTGTATCTTTGCTCCAGGATCAAAATCCTCGATGTTCAGAGTCATTTTTGGATGTGGTCAAACCTGCCTAAGATAGAAGGTTTATGTTATTTGTTGATCTCTTTATACTACACTAACCCCTATAGGGGTAAGGAACTTCATCTTAAGATTGTTGAGTCTAGTAATTAGGTTGTTAAGCCTAAGTGAGTGTCCCAAGGCTACCAAGAGGGGGGGTGAATTGGTAGTTTAAAAAATTAAAATTTAAGACCCCTTTTTAATTTTGTAGAATGCATGCAAATAGAAACAATCTTAACAAAGATGAGGTAGGAAAGTGATGATCCCAAAGATCAACTGGAGTGGCCTTCCAAAGATCACATTGTAAGCCAATTCTAACTTCACAAAAATAAACTAAATGGAGTGTGTAGTCTGGAAAGGAAATTCTCCAAGTATAACTGGGAGATTAATTCTTCCTTCTACTTGTACATGTCGATTATCGAACCCATATAATGGACCAGTAGCAGGCTGAAGCTTTCTCTTGAGAGACCCATTTTGAGAAAAGTAGAATAGAACAGGACATCCACAGAGATTCTATTGTCCACAAGAATTCTTTTGACATTATAACACGGGTCACCTATTCCCGCACTTATTATAAGAGGATCTTGATGAGGGGTTTTCACTCCCTCCACATTAATGTCATCAAAAGTGATACAATGATCGATATGAGCTTTTTTTGGTGTCAGATATTCAAAAGTTCATATTTTCTAAATCAAGTAGGGATTGGTTGCTATTAAGGTTGATATGGGACAAGCTTATGATAGCATGGTGAAAGTGCTCTGATGGCACTTGGAAGTTCGACATGGATGTTAAACCCTTATGAAGTAGTCCCAAGGCTAACCAAGAGGGGGTGAATTAGTATTTTAAAAAATCTTTCGATCAAAATACAATCTTAAAACAAAAACCAAGATTCACCACAGAAATCAAAGTGCGGAAATTAAATGTGGAAGCAGTAATAAAGAACACAGAAACTTATAGTGGTTCAGTCAACATGATCTACATCCACTCCCCGGAGGTGCCCTCCAAGTATTGCACTAAATTTAGTGTATCTCTTTTTGCCCCCATAGTATGGCAGAGAAGCCTTTACAATCCTCCTTTCCACCAACCCAAGTGAGAGAATCCAACTCCTTTTTCTTCCTCTAGAAGCAGGCAGAGAACCCAACTCTTTTTAGTTCCTCCTGAAGCATGCATAGAACCTTGATCATATGTTAAAGTAGACCTCTCTAGAACCCCCAAGGAACTAAGGATACGACTGGAGAAGATGATAATGGATCATTGCTTAGAGCAACCTTTATGAACCCCCTCACAAACTCCCCCTAACAAGATCCTCTCTCTCTCTCTCTCCCCCTTGCTCTCCCTCTCCTCTTAGCTCTCTCAGGTAAGAATATTAACAAAAGCTACCCCATGGGTGATAGAAGAGATCTTATATAAAGGAGCTTCGAAATAGCTCTTAATTGCAACAATTTTTAGCTGATCATCCACAATGATTTTTGGATCATCCTCGATGATGTGAGCAAAAATAGAAAACTTTACAAACATATAGAAAAAATTCTCCCAATGTGTGTGCAAGGTTACTTAGTATCAGGAAACACATCGTTTATAATAGACTTAAGAAAGGGAAAAGTTTACAAACTAACTTAGACCTAGTCTTACCAATCTTGAGTTGGTTCAAATTAAAATTTTGATCTTGTGGACCTGAAATATTAGTAGGCAAGGCAGTCGTAGAGAAACATAAGTGTTTGCTATCACCAAATTATATTTTCTGAAAAATAGATTCGTAATAATCTCCCCCTTTTTTATGATAGCAAACACAACAAATAATTGAAGCGGTTCAAAGCATTTTTAAAGGAATCAGGTGAAAAAAATAATCATAGTTCAAATAGTTCAACTAACTAACATAAAAACATAACAAACTAGAATAATAAAAATAGACTAGAACTATACAAACTAGTACAGCTACTCCCCCTTTTAACTTCACAAAAAGGAGGAAAAAAGAAACACAATAAAAACTTCTAAATAATAATAAAAGTAAAAACAACATCACACAAAAAGTAACAAAACTAAAAGAAAGATGATCCCTGATCATCTGAATGAGGAGGTGGTGGTGGTGGATGTGGCTGAAAGTAACTCGAAAGAGTGGCGAACTGCTCTCCAAACCAGGTTATATCCTGGTCATGTTGGTGCTGCTGGTGAGCCACGTAGGAGTCAAAATGAGCAACGTCCTCAGTATGCTGCTACATAGTAGCAATGTAGGACTCAAACCATGTCTCCCACTGGTTGAATCGCTCTACCAGCTGATTCAGTTGAGAGTGGTGGTGGAGCATAGCAGGTGCAAGAACAGGTGCAGGAGCTACCTCCTCAGCTCCCTCAGCTTCCTCGTGCCTTAGGTGGAGACGAGTACTATGAAGAACATGGAAGGAGTTGATTGAGGAGAAGGTGGGCTGAAAATTTGGTGGAGCAGGATATTGGAGGTTGTATTTTGATTCTAAGACATAAACAATAATATTTCCTAGGGCAAGATTAGGCTTCCTCCTATGTCCTGGATCTTGAATACTAATTAGATTCTCAATGTAGCAAAAAATCAAATCAGTGGCAATGAATTCTTGGCAGGCCAAAATAAAAAAAAGTGGTGATCGAAAGAAGAGGAGTGATATGAATGCGATCACCAGCTTTGGGAGGATTGAGGTGCGAAGGACATGTTAGATTGTTCTAGCATCTTTGAGTAAGGTGCTAAACTCTCCAATGTGAAAGTCAGCATTAGAGTTTCTTAGAAAGTGGTTGGCCGGAGCCTAGTCGTAGTCAAGATCAGAAGACAGGGTGTGAAGTTTGTCCCCTGGGGTAGAAACTTACAAAAGTTCTTAACAGTCCAGATTTGTGATTTCGACGGGACGTCGACTCACATAGAACCCGAGAGTAGTGAAACAAGAATTTATGCGGAGGCTAGTGAAAAATTCAAAAAGAAGCTCGGAGTTAAATGGGACAATGAGAGTGAGAAGGATTGTTAAGAAAGTGTACGTAAATAAATCTAGGACAGGATAGGACAAAATGTTTGGGTTGACAGTCCAAGATATAGTGATCATGGCTATTTTGTACCTCAAATGGGCAGCTTGGTCGCTTGCCTCGGTGAAGCAATGGTCCATATTTGCCCTCGAGGAACTCCTAAAAGGATGGTGAGATCTCTTTCCTCCTACCATGATCAAGAACAATAAGGAAATATGAAGTGCAAGACTAATGGAAGAAGAGTGTGTGAGAAAAAATGTTTAGAATCCTCAGATTTTAAAGAATCAGCCCGATCGTCCAGGATGATTGTAGAATCGTCCATGTTGATCAGGTACAATAATTATGTCCAGGACGATTGGTCAGAAAAGCGGTAAAGTCATCCAGGATGATCAGATATCATTCGAAACGATAAAACACAAGTGATCGTCCCAATGAGTCAACTTGGACAACCGTTGAAAAAGAAGATCATCCTAGCTGATTAGGTGCATCGTCCAGGATGATGCACAATAATGGATCGTAAATGCAAAATTTAAAATTGTTTAAAACATTGCCATGTGTATCGTCCAGGATAAACATGTGAATCGTACGGGCCGATCTTTCATAAATTGAGCAAAGAGAAGAATATCATCCAGGATGAAGAGAATCATCCAAAATGATCATAATGATTCAAGGAGAAGACGATTAGATCGTCCAAGATGATAGAGCATTGTCCCAGACGATCAGAAGCAGAAGAGTCATATCAGGCATTTATATGGAATTTCAATAGTGAATTGAACCGATCGTCCAAGATGATATGAATATCATACGAGACAATGTGACAAAAAAATTTAAAATCATATGATGGATGGAGATAATAAGAGAAGGCCTGAAAATACAACAACACCAGTAGAAGATAAATTAAAAAAAAATGATATAAAAGAAGAGACAAAAACAAAACAAAAATAAAAATTAATTTTATCATTTTTTTATTTTTGATTTTTTTTTGTTTAAAAAATAAGGCATGAATATGATAAATTCTCCAAGTGATTGAATTTAAAGACTTGTAAGACCAATGAGTTAACACCATCAAAATTTGAAAAATGATAGAATATCCGAACCTACTAACCCTAGCTCGGACTTTTCACAGGGCAAAATCATCTTTTGAAAATAAAAGACCTAACTCAGAACAAACAAATTGGATAAGAAAAAAGATACGTTCAAAACTTGGTTCTAGAAAAAATATCTTATAGAATAATATACCAAAGTAATTTATCAAAATCATGAAATTTGAAATCAGGACTTTGAAAATATCAAGTGACACATGAATTCTTCTAAGATTTAAAGGTTTTGGAAGAGAGGAAAGCTTTCTTTTTGTAAGCTAATTTTATACCTCTTGTCAATTAAATAGCACACTTTGCGCATCTTTTAACTTTTGATACACTTTGTGTATATTTTTTAATTTGACATTATTGCGTATCTTTTATTTTGGCGTCATTGACTGCTTTTTTTATTATTTTTTCAAACTAGATCCCTTTTTAAAACTCTTAAATATTCCCAGTTGTCAATATATCTTCAAGATATTATAGAAGAAAAATTCACTCTCTAATGTACGGAAGAATAAACCACAAAACATAATCAAAATTATATAATTCTTAATTGATAGTCAAAGCTCCCAAACAACAGATCAAGATGATCTATATTTCTTATCAATCTTAGTACTGAGATTCTGATAGTACCATCATATGAATATACCATCAATATTTTCCCGTTGAATATGAGATATTTTTCTGCGTGCTTCGCTTATTGACATTAACAACAAGCATAAAAAACTAAATAGAAAATAATAACAACTAACAGAGTAGTAAACATGCAATTCAGAATTTATTAAACAGTAAGTTTATGCACTTATGATCCACGAGCCTCTATTGTCCAAGTACCATATGCTCTCACGAGATCTTTGGTGAGAGCACACCTACAAAAATCATCAACTATCAGATTTATGAAAATAGGTTTGGGTCCCTTCTTATGTAAAGAAAAATGCAATGTATGTGTGTTATACTGTGAATCATGCAGTTTTGGTCTCCACACCCAATATGTACTACGGTGAACAGTGCAAGTGTGTGAAATGTTTCATAATATGCCACATAAAAAATATCTAACTCCAGGAAAAGGATTTACTAATCTATTTGGGTTATAATGCCTCTTTCTAGGTTTTGGCTTTAGATCAAGTGTTGATGTATTCCAATTTCTCTCAAGTGTATTCAATTTAGCTTTAAACCTCAAGTTAGCACTTTCTAACATAGCGTTATCAACATTTAAATAATGTTGTTTATGCTCATATGCTTCAGTATAAGCTTTAAAATCAAATTCAAGTGAGGTGTAAGATGCTTTTTTTAAAGAATCAGGCTCAACAATCAAATCAGAATACTTCTTATTTAAATCATCAAATTTATCAAATAAAGACATGTGATTTCTATCAAGTAGAGTGTGATCTTTACTTAAACTTTCATGCTCTTTTTGCACATTCAAAAACTCCAATTTCAAACTAGCATGTGTTTTCTTAAGTTTTTTATATGATACATGAATTCTCTCAAAAATTTTAAGTAATTGATCATAGGTTGGTTTACATACCTCTTCTTGATCACATTGACCAAGATGATCACCCATTAAGCACAAAATTTTTATCTCCTCTTTAGCTTCAGTCTCAGATGAGTCAGATGCAGAATCTGCCTAGAAAGCATTTTGGTATTGCTTCTTGTCCTTTTTGTTTTTGGGTTTCTCCTTACCCTCTCCTTACTTGGGTGCTCCTTAAGTATAGGACAACCAGCTTTAACATGTCCAGGCTTCCAACATTCAAAGAAAACAACATCAGAAGAATTTTTTAATTTTTACTATCCTTACCTTTTTCCACTTCTGATGATACTTGTTGTTCTTCCTTAAAAAGCTTTTAAATTTCCTAGTGATAAAGGCAACATCATCATTTTTAAATCTGAATGAATCAGTGTCCGTGTTGTTGGATTTTAGTGCCATAGTTTTGTCCTTCTTT
Organism: Dendrobium catenatum; assembly: GCF_001605985.2. NCBI lineage: Eukaryota > Viridiplantae > Streptophyta > Magnoliopsida > Asparagales > Orchidaceae > Dendrobium > Dendrobium catenatum. The sequence goes on from NW_021319131.1 coordinate 1,300,260, forward strand.
TTCAACTACATCAAGATTTCTTTAATTCACCCCTTTCATAAGCAATGCGTGATCCAAGTAAATTATCAATAGAATAGGTATTTAAATCTTTAGATTCAATAATTACAGTGATTTTAGCATCAAAAGAAGAATGCAAACATCTTAAAATTTTATTGACCCTTTCATAATTAGTTAGCTATCTTCCTAAAGCATGCAATGAGGTAACAATTTGAGTAAACCTAGCATATATGTCAGAAATTGATTCAGAAGACTTCAAATGAAAACATTCGTAGTCATGTAACAAAATATTTAACCTAGATTGTTTAACTTCGTTGGTTCCTTCATAAGTTACACACAATCTATCTCAAATTTTTTTATCAACTGCACAAGTTGAAATACGCATATAATCTTCAGATTTGAAAGCACAGAAAAAATAGTTCAAGCGTTTTGCATTAAGTTGTGCTAAATCTCTTTCATCAAAAGTCAATTCAGTAAAAAGAATTTCAGTTTTAATGTCATTAATTTCATGAGAAGGTGGTATATAAACTTCTTTAACAAGCATTCATATACGATAATCAAGAGATTGTAAAAATATAGATATACGAGTTTTCCAAAAATCAAAAGGAATACTATCAAATAAAGGTGGTCGTGTAATAGAATATCATTCTGTTATATTACGATGACAAAAGTTGGCCATCGATCAAAATTCAAAATTTTTCAAAAACTAGATTTTATGAATCCCGCTCTGATACCACTTGAAAGTGCTCTGATGGCACTTGAAAGTTTGACAGGGATGTTAAGCCCTTATAAACTAGTCCCAAGGCTAACCAAGAGGGGGGTGAATTGGTATTTAAAAAAATTTTTCGATCCAAACATAATCTTAAAATGAAAACTAAGATTCATCACAGAAATCAAAGTGCGAAAATTAAATGCGAAAGCAATAATAAAGAACATAAAAAATTTATAGTGGTTCGGTTAACACGACTTACATCCACTCCCCGGAAGCACCCTCCGAGTATTGCACTAAACTCAGTGTCTCTCCTTGCCCCCACAGTAAGGTGAAGAAGCCTTTACAAACCTCCTTTCCACCAACCCAGGTGAGGCAAAAAACACAACTCCTTTTGCTTCCTCTAGAAGTAGGAAGAGAACCCAACTCTTTTTGCTTCCTCCTGAAGTAATCAGATGCTGAAGTAGACCTCTCTAGAATCCTAAGGAACTAAGGATGATGACTAGAGAAGATGACAACAGATCCTTGCTTGGAGCAACCTTTGTGAACCCCCTCACAAACTCCCCCTCACAAGATCCTCTCTCTCTCTCCCTTGCTCTCCCTCTCCTCTTGGCTCTCTAAGGTCAAAACAGCAGCAAAACATACCCTCATGGGTGATATAAGAGATCTTATATAGAAGAGCTTCGGAATAGCTCTTAATTGCAACAAACTAATAATATCATCTAGAACGATATAAATATCATCATGTACGATCAGTGCAAATTAAGCTCAATCATCTAGGACGATCTGGGACAATCCAAAGAATTTTGTTCATATCATCCACACTGATAGAATATCGTCCAAGCCGATATAATATCATCCTGTACGATTAGTACAAATCATTGAATATCGTCCAGACAATCATACTGAATGGATGTCTAGACGATGAAAAAATAGCTTGATCATCCAGGCTGATCTGATGATTGTCCCGAACGCTTAGTTCAAATCCGTGAAAATCATCCAAAGCATCGCCCTGAATAGCAACTGATCGATGTTGATCATCCAAGAACAACTAAGTTTTTTTGAACTGATAGTCCCGGTCGATTCTGCGATCGTCCAGCATGAGATGATCTAGTAATCAAACCTTAATTGCTTTCCTTAATTAACAGATTAATTTAAGCTTAATTATATTGCATCTTCTAGGATGATGTCCAAAAATAAATAATGCCTAAATAAATCTGGCGGCTGATTCTTTCTTATTTGAGCCTATCATCTCGGCCGATACAAATATCGTCCAAGACAATGTGCTTAATGACGGCTGCCTTAACCAAGATGCCCTATTAGGGTTTCTATTTTAGTTGATCGTCCAGGCCAATTTTTGGATCGTATTGGATGATGTGAGCAAAAATAGAAACCTCTAAAAATAGATAGAAAAAATTCTCCCAAGTGTGTGTGTACAAGGTTACTTAGCATCAGGAACTACATCGTTTACAATAGACTCAAGAAAGGGAAAAGTTTACAAATTAACTCAGACCTACTCTACCCAATCTTGAGTTAGTTCAAATTACAGTTTTGATCTTGTGGAACTGAAATGTTAGTAGGCAAGACAGATGTAGATAAACAAAGGTATTTTCTATCATCAAAACTATATTCCCTGAAAAATATATTCGCAACACATGGCATGGGATACCCTTAGACAAATTTTGGACTATTTATGTTTCCCAAGCAAATTTTTAAACCTTTTAATGGAATGAGTGGTTGATCCATTATTTTCTATTCAAGTTAATGGGGTTGGATCTAAGTGGATTGAGGCTAAAAGCGGTTTTAGGCAAGGATACCCACTTTCACCTTATTTGTTCATCTTATGTTTACAACTTCTTACTAATGGCTTTTTGTCCAAGGGAAGGAAGTTAAGATTAAAACTTGCTCCTTCGACTCCTAAAATTTCTCATCTTCTTTTTGCTTATGATATTCTTATGTTCTCGGAAGCTAAAATTGGTCAATTGAGGAAAATCAAAAAACTAATTTCAGACTAATGTTGTTAGATTGGTCAACAAGTGAATGTTCACAAATCTTCAATTTTTTTTTGGCAAGTTAGTGGAAATAAATAAGAGAAGAGCTTTTTTCTAGAATCATGGGATTTAATGAAGTAAAAGAAATGCATTACTTGGGTATCAAGATTACTTTGAGGAGATTAATTGCCTCATATTTTTTAAATCTTTTGGAAAAATCAGCTTCAAAACTAGAATTTTGGGGTAATAAATTTATCTCACTTCCTAGAAAATTAGTGCTTGTTAAATCGGTGATTTTATCAATTCCTTTATTTTATGTATTCCTATTCCTCATTCCTTTAAGCATTTTGAAAATTTTTTAGAATATGTGTAGGGAGTTTTTATGGAACAAGAATGATGGAGGTTATGGTTTACATTTTGTTGCTTGGGAGAGATTTGTAAACCTATTTATGCTGGAGGCAGAGGTATTCACTCGGTTGTTTCTATGGTGGGACCTTTAAGAGCAAAGTATGCTTGGAATTTTATTAAGAATCCTGAATCTATTCTTAATAAATTACTATATGCGAAATATGGTAGTAATCTTTGGAGCAACGTGCACCGACCAAATATTTCTTCTACTTGAAGGTTATTGCGAAGTGGAGTAAATGCTCTTAAACCTTGCGTAAGATGGAGGATTGGATCTAGTTCTTTAGTGAATATTCTTAATGATATTTGTATATTAGACAGGAGCTTGGATAAGTGGTCTACTTTCATTGTTATAGAGCATACAAATTTTCCTCCTCTAGTGAATTTTATTTCAAATGGATCCTGGAATTTGGATATGCTGGAAAAGTTCTTTGGAAAATCCTTGATTGCAATTATTATTTGTACCAAGATATATTCAGAGTTTTTGGAAGATGAGCTAGAATTGATCAGTAATTTTTTTTGGAATTCAAATGCTGCATTATCCTACCGCGCGGCCTCATTCTATGTTCCTGTACATAACTGGAAGTGGTTGAAGAGTCTTAAATTAAACCCACATATTGAATGCTTTTGGTGGCATCTTTTGAAAGATGCAATTCCCACTACAAAGTTTTTTATGTATAAGAGATTAATGAATAATAATCTATGCTCGAGAGGATGTGGGACGATTGAGGATACAGAGCATGTGGTTGTCAAGAGCGGTAAGCTAACTCAAGTGATTGCCTTGGTGAATCAATGGGGCATTTGTATTCCAGCTTTTTCATTTATGCAAGATTGTTTGGATAGTTTGAGAAGGTTAGCTAAAACAAATCCTTTCATATATTGTTCTTTGGTTTTTTTTTCATGGAAGAGTAGAAATAAGTTGGTACATGATGGACATGAGTTTGGATTGGGAGAAACTGTTTCTAATGCTGTTAGCTTTGCATCAATTTCATCTAAATGTAATCTATTTTCATATCACCAGGGTGCTAACCAGGTGTTAACCTTTATGTAATAACCAAAAAATTACATACCTCGTATGCATCGAGAAGCAGACCAAATCTCCCAAAATTCCGCAGGAATCCCGCCGAGGTACTGTAGCACGGCGCCGTTCGTGTCTGTTCCCGTAAATCCTGAGACGTTGCCTTGATCAAACGACCACATGCGTCGTTAAATAGAAGCCGAGCTCCTCATTCGCTCCACCCATGCGATCGAGCTCCAGTCGCTACTCCCTCTCTACGCTCGACTCCACACACGACCGAAAGCCTCCTCCCAGACTTCTCTTCCTTCCCGCGCTCAACTCCCGACCACCTCCTGTGCCGAGCCCGATCTCAAAGAAGCAGAGAGAGAGAGAGAGAGAGAGAGAGAGAGAGAGAGAGAGAGAGAGAGAGAGATCCCTACCTCCATAGCCGGCACTCCTCTTCCTCCTTCGTTCTTCGTCGAACCCGTCGAGCTCCTCTGCCTCCTCCGATCCACAAACACAGAGAGAGGGAGAGAGCCAAATCTTCATATACCCATGCCGAAGTTCACCCGCTCGTCTGCCCTAGCCGACGTCCCTTCCTTTAGGATCGAAATTTACCACATTTTGATCGGGAGTTGTAACATGAGCTCTTTGAAGGTAACTATCTCCTGTTCGCATGGTTATCCGGCCAAATCCCTTAAAACAGAGAATTAAACTCTCTGTTAACAGAGAGTTTAATTTTTTGTTAATCCTACTTAAACTCTAACAGAGTTCAATTTAACTAAATTATAATTAATTAAGTTTAATTATAGTTAATTATTTTTTAATTTTGATTAATTATTGTTAATTATAAATTAGTTATAATTTAATTTAATTTGATTATAATTATTTTTTTTTAATTAGAATTAATTAATTATCATTAATTAATTAAGCAAAATTAATTAAGTTTAATTATGCTAAATTTTTTAATTATAATTAATTACTAATTAATCATATTAATTATAATTAATTAAATTCAATTATAGTTAATTATTAATAATTTTTTTAATCATTATTAACCATAATTAATTATAATTAATTTTAAAAGAGAAGAAAATGCTCCCCCATACTCCTTCCTTAGTGTTTGTGTCGGACCGGCAAACCACCTAAGCACGCCTTTGGTGAGCGTGGTAGGAGGGAACCCGGTACGACACCTACGACGAGGTAGGAGAGTGACCACTCGATCCACATGCCAACCACGACAACCCCGCGAAGGTATGAAATTTTCTAAACTCTAAACTATGCTTCATTGTTCGTGGCGAATCGAAAAATTGCCCCAAGCACGCCTTTAGTGCGCGTGGTGGGATGGGACCCCGGTGCGGCACCTACGGCAAGGCGGGGTCGCTCATAAGTATATCCGAGCGGGGGGAAATCAAAATTGCTTTTCAAAAATGCTTTTTAAAACCCCATGCATGCCTTTGGTGGCGTGGTGGGAGAAAACAAAATACAATCGCCGTGGTGTCTCACCAACACCAACCGTACACGTCTTTAGTGACGTGGAGGGTAGGAGGCCTCTTGGTTTTTTCCCCTTAACAGAGGGGACGTCGGGAGGCTGCCGAAATTTTGTCGGAAATATAGATAAGGACTTGGAGCAAATTGGGACTTGTGGACTTGATTCAATCTACTTAAATGAACTTGAACCCAAATGAATTCAATTTTAAATGAATATGAACTTGGACTCTCATTTGAACATGAACAAGAATTCATTTTGAGCTCGAACAAACTCAATGGGCAACATGGGACATGCATTTGAACAAGGAGCTCACACTTGAACTTGCAAGGTGAACTTTGACATTGAACTCAAAACTTGTGGACATCGAACTTGAACAAGACATGGACCCAAGAGAACTTGATTGAACTCATATTAAACTCGGACTTGAACTCTACAAGACAGCAGGGGACTACTTGAACTCAAATGAGTTGAACAAAGAACTAGAACTTGTACTCAAACTTGGACTCTAATTTGAGCAAACATGAAGAACCTTCACTTGAATTGAATATCAATCAAACTTGTAAATATAGGACTTGAGCTTGAATGAACTTTAAAGAGCTAAACTCATAATGACATGAAATTTGAAATGAACAAGGATCAAATAATTGAGAACTTGACATTGGATAGATGAATGTCAAAGTGCAAGTAGAGGTTTGTAAGTAACATCAGTAAAATGCTGAATATCATTGGTGATGAGCAAAACTCCAAAGTTGAACTTCATGCAAATAACATCTATGTCAATCATACAATCAAACCTGCAAGCAACGACAATCAACATGTATGAAGAAGTGAATGAATGCAACTAAGTTACCATACAAACACATATATCCCTTGCAAACAGAAGGTGATTGATTGGCACATCAAGTGCAAATACCTACGAATATGAGATGACCACATTAAAGTGTAAATTCCTACAAGCTACTACAAGGGAACTCTTCGCTCTTATAATGATCCTATCTATAAACAACGATAGTGAATGCATCACTGGTGTGGTGCATCCTTTATAGGAAAAAAGATAAAAGATTGTGGTGAATACAAGGATCTACTATTTGTGATGGAAAATGCATCTCATGCACAATAATATACATAGGCGGGTGATTATCAATAGATGTAGATGTCATAGTACTCCTATAATCAATCACCACTCAACGTCCAATAAATCTATCACACTCCTTTGCATGTATAGCTACATACGCTGTGTATTATGCATCGATAGTATGGGAGATCTTCTACAAATAAGAGATTGAAGATGGTAATGAATACGAATGATCATTATTAATGATGAGGGAGTCACCACATACACAAGAATGCTTCTACGGGTGATGATCTATAACGAATAGTAAAAGGCTAAAGTCTCTTTATAGCTGACAACCATATAGTTGAGGTTAACACACTGGCCCGCTACAAGAAGGGGTGGGACACATTCAGCAAAAGCAATCACCTATAGGCTGTCGTATGATACTTGTTATACATACCATCACCTAATTAATACAGAAGACTTCCAGCGGTCGTCATCATTTGTAATAAATGCAGGAGATTAGTTAGTGCACTATGATCCACCTACTGAAAGTAAATAGTGCACAACAGTCTACTTATACGAAGCAGCAAACCACTGATCCAGAAGCTGCTACAATACGCCTCCGGATCTGCAACATTCGTACAAGCAGACAGAAGGTGTCCACAAACTACAACGCCAGGCCACTGGATCCGCAACTCCTATGCAAGCGGACAGAAGGCGTCTATGAATACTTTCAAAGTACCCCCGCACATGCACCGTAGTTTGTATACACATAGGTACACTAAAGGGGAAAATATAATCTCAATCCGCATGGGCCCCGGCGAGCGTGTTATTGGTATACACGTGACGTCTAGGGATGCTGCGCGGGTTATCAAATTTTGAACCCGATCCTCTTAAGCAAGTAAGTAGGAGTCGACAAGGTTCAATAAATAATTATGAAATTCCCAAACACCCGCATAGGCCCCGACGAGCGTGTTATTAGTACACACGTGTCCGTCTAGGGATGTTGCGCGAGTCACTAAGTGAATTCTTGTTCGAACCCGATCCTCCTATGCGGATCAATAGGAGTCGACAAGGTTCGAACCTTTAAATAAATACCGGTTGTGGCAACCGGTGTATTTGTTTTAATACATTAATATTAGGCCTTCAAGGTCTACAATCAAGAGAATTCACTAACAAGGGTACAAAGCCTACGAAACCTGATCCTCGATCAACACTTCGGTTGAGTTGACAGTGTTCAATCAACCAAGGAAAATGACCCCAAACACCCTGATGATGGCCGTGTTGAATGCATATCTCAACCAGAGGGGTTTACAAATATTTTCCAAATGTCTCCCAAAAGTCCACACAAAATCCCAAATTCTAAAAATATTTAAAATTGAAATAAACCCATCAATGCTTAAAGAAAAATCCATCCATCCTCTACAATAGTTTGCCGAGGTGGATGCATTTAAATATAACTTCAGATTACAAAGAGCCAAATGCCTGGTCAAAAATATCACTATGATCTATTCTCAAAACAGTCTCCTGCTAGTAAGGACGTGGTACATGTCCTCTAACCGGCGATTCGTAGCCAAATGGCACCGCAGGATAAACGGTTATGACCCAGGGCCCTCTGAATCGAGTGATTTTGCCGCCAAATGGCACCACGAAATACTGATTATGGCCAGCGCCGTTACGTTCCTTATTGGCATCAAATCCTTGAGATATGAATCAATAGGATATGATCGATAGGGCACAAAGCCCTCTGTTAGCTAAGGTGGATTCAAAATTTGTCCCGTTAGACAAACATGTAACCCCGGTCTACAAGGTACCCTTGGACAAAGCAACCCATGGCTGCCGATAAGGATCCTTCTGTCAGGTTTGGTCGACTACCTCCTCTGACTAAGTATACCAGGGACCACGATGGCCCGGGACGACGGAACCATGGGATCTTGATCAGGTCCATCATCCATTCCCCCACCATCCGCTTTAAGTGCAAGATGGTGAAATTTCTAATTTTAAATATCAAATTTCCCAAATATTTCAACCCAAATTCTCAAATCCAACATTCTCAAATTCCCATACCTATGCTGCCACTATATGCCAGATAACACGTATTATATACGTATCTGATTGACGACTAGCCTTAATCGAAAGTTCTCTCTCATTATTAGGAGGGGTAATTAACTATAGGGGCTTGCGCCTATAGGAAACCAGAACTCATATCACAAAGTCCTCACAAAATGAGGGCGAAATCTCTAGGTAGTGTCTTATCTACAAACCCATCTACCTTCCAAAATTTACCTCGGAACTTATCAGTTAAAACTCCCTCGCCAAATAAAAGAGAAGTGCGGGCGGAGGCCAGGGCCGAATTTTCGGAGCCCACACCAGCTTTCTAAGCTGACTTCATCTTTTTGGCATCCCCTTCCACCCGGATGAATTAAGGTTAACATTGATGCAACTTTTTTTCATTCTAATGATGGTGGTGTAGTGGTATCTTCAGAGACCATAGAGGGAGATTTTTATTGACTTTTGGGTTTAAGTGTTTGCATTGGAATACTAGTTATTTGGAATTATTGACTTCTTGTTCTTTGAAGAAGATAATCAAGGATTGGATGTTGGATGCTAAAGGAATTATTATATGAGATAATTTGAACATCATCATGTATCTTCAAAATTCGGTTGCAAAACATGGTTTTTTACCTAGTAAAGCCAGATTCGAAGATTTGAATTCTAATAAGGTTCCTCCATTTTTTTCCTCTTTGTTAAAGAAGGAAAGTGATAGATTTTCTATCACTTAGTAGTTTGTATTAGATTCCTTTTATATGAATGCGATCTGCAGTTTTTCGGGATAAAAAAAAAGACTACCGTAAAGAAAATGATTTTCAAGCATAGTTGTGATAAATAGAACCCAACTCCCATAACAAAATGCGTATAAATACCTAGCAGCATGGATTAATACAAATAAGTTTTACATAAGCAGATTATAAGAACATTTTTTCTTTGCCTAGTTAACAAAAGGCTGTTGAAGTCAATCGCAGAAAGGAGAAAAAAACAAAAGAAAAGAAAGAAAGGTTCTACAAAGACTTATATATACAGAAGTCATCTGCATCACGAATTCTGAAGTTAATGAATAAATTTTCGAGAGAGAAAGTTGAATAGCGTTTTTATTATCGTCGTTGGAAGTTGAAAACTTTAATTGAGAAGGCAAACACGAAGGCAAATAGCACAGTAAACCCAATCATTGCAGCAGCTATTGCTCCCAAGAAGTCATGCCTGAATCCAAAGTATTCCTTAATAAACTCCCGTACAGTAACATCACCGTCTGTCATTTTGTCCTGATCATAGTCTCCAAACTGCGAAGCAACAAGTCCATACAAAGTCCAAGCAACTGGGCATGCCCAGGAGTACCATCTCCACCACACAGGAATCCTCTGCAAGTTTGACAGAAAAAACTTTACTAATCTAGAGTTCAGATGTGATGATATACTCAAGATAGAGGCATTTAGGTTGTCAAACCAAACTTACAGGTCGAGGGATTAGATAGCCTGCAAAAATGTTCCATACTGCATAAAATGCTGTGGAGACTATGGCAGCAATGTCACTGTTGGGTGTCATGGCCACTGCCATCATGCCGTAGAATGTGAAGTACAGGAAGGTCGTGAACATGAAGAACAAATACCAAAAAAACTTCACTGCTGTCCAGTCGAAGGAGATGCAGCTGTAAACGATCAGCCCATAAATTAAAGCCTGTAGGAAAATGTGTGGAATCTCTATAAGGACCTGCATTCATCAGTAAAGGGAAGGGGTTAATACATATAACTGAGATTTTAAAGCAGCATTGCTTTCGTTTTAAAATCATTGTACATACCTGTGCGAAAGCGTAAGGTAAAGCAGAATACATTCCTGCTGCCTTCTCCCTATAGAAAACTGATCGTTCAACATCTACAATTGGTTGCACAGTTTGCCCATTTTGGATTCCAATGAATAGCACAGCTGCATACATTGAGCCTAAAGAATTGAACAGGTCTTGCTGTTTCTCCCTGCAAGATTAATTGATAAAGTTCGCATTTTTTAATTCTAGTAGAAAGGTGTGAAAATATATGATGGATTTATATGAGAATTTTTCATTCAAACTTACACTTTTTTTCCAAGTTTCCAGAAAATAGTTCCAAATATGAGAGCAATGACTGAGGTGAAGAAGATTCTTGTAGCTGTGTAAGATGGATTGCGCCAATACGACTTGTGCTGCTTCCATAGGCAAGCCTCGCACTGAGTCAAGAATGGCTGAGAGTATTTGGTTGGGAAGAAAAGGTCCTCTGAGCCAGGAGGTGGAGTGCTTAGCTCACTGATCAATGCTTTGTTTCTCCTGCAATGAGTTAAAATCTCATGTTAGGCTAAATCTAAAGTTAGTTTTTTTTTTTTCCTGCCAAATTACCATTCTACCATTCTAAGCTATAAGAGTTAACTGTAGATGTGCTCACCTGAAGAGGTCAGAGTCCTTGTACTTTTCAGCAAAATTAATACCGTAAATTTCCTCTTGTGCCTGGGTAGTGACCTCCAACATCCATGTTGCTGGGTTGTAGCCATCTTTAATTTTCCTGACGCCAAATTCCTGAAGAATAAGAAAGAAAGTGTGATCTTAGTTACATATTTTCTAAGCTTTTGGTGTTTATAGACATTACCACTCCACTAAAGCTGATACTGACCTCAAAGTACTTAATTAAATGACAAGAATTGCGGCCCAGCGGGCCAACATAAATCTCCTCTCCGCCACGTTTCATAAGGAAAAGCTAAAATTGAGAGGGATAAATTATGAGTATCTTAGTATTCAAGTAAATTTTTTAGAAGCTCTACTCATTAGCCCGGAAAGTACCTCATCAAAAGCTTCAAAGATATCAATGCTTGGTTGGTGTATTGTACACACCACAGTCCTACCAGTGTCCACTGTGTTCCTGACTGTTCTCATCACAATGGCTGCTGCTCTAGCATCAAGCCCAGAGGTTGGTTCATCCATAAATATTATTGAAGGGTTGGCAACGAGCTCTACTGCAATTGTTAACCTCTTTCGCTGCTCAGTTGATAAACCATTCACTCCAGGTAATCCTACTAGTGCTCCCCTCAGTGTTTTTAGCTCCACAAGTTCCATGACCTCCTCAATGAACAACTGCAGTGATTAATTTCTAGAATTTAGTCCCAAACCAAAGGAAACAGACTTTCTTTGGAGTTCCAAGTAGAATATATTACTCAACTAACCTTTCTTGTTGTAGCATCAACTTCAGAGGTTAGACGTAGCCAGGCTGAGTAAAGAAGCGATTCATAAACGGTAACATGTGGAGAGTGGATATCATTTTGTTCACAATATCCAGAAATCCTAGCAAATGTCTCTTGCACCTTGGGATGTCCTGATATACGGATATCTCCATCTATATAACCACCAGTTTTCCTTCCAGCAAGAACATCCATAAGAGTTGTCTTGCCTGCTCCGCTTACCCCCATCAAAGCTGTGAGAACTCCTGGCCTGAATGCTCCACTAACACCTTTCAGTAGGACCAAACGGTCCTCAACTATCCCTTGGTCTTTCATTTCCTATCAAGAATATATAAAAGGATGATTAACATTTTGTTTCAAGGAGCATAAAATATTAGGTCCATAAGACTTAAAATACCTGAGGCATGTCCACGGAATACCTAATGTTGTCAAAGGTAATTGAAAGTGGAGCAAATGGGAGCATTATTCCACGATTTTCATTTTCTTTTGAAATCCTTTCTGTAAGAAATTTAAATGTTTCAAGCAGATTGGAACTATTGATTATAGTGAGAGTAAAATATCTTTACGCACAGTTATTATAGTTATTACCTTCACCTGTACTTGGTGGCAATAACTGAGCTTTTGAAGGTAGTTCGATGGATGCACCTGTTCTATTAGCATGCTTCTCTCTCAATACCTCTTCAGAAATGGTTGTCTGACCTTTGCCAAGTGCTGCAGGATTTAATCAGCTTAGAACTAGAATATTCCGAAGTTTTACAAGATGAAGCTTATGCATTTGATACTTACGGTCAAGCCAATCAAGAAAGAAAACAAAGAGGACATTAAACAGGAAGATGTATCCGAGAAGTGCCCCTACACCTATCCAGTACCAGTTGGCATCAACAAAGATCCCACGATACTTCAAGATCTCAATTCCCAGAGTATTATTAAATCCAGGGACATGCTGCGTAACAAAGAAATTTAAGGATATTCGCCTAAGAAAAGCAGAAGAATTGACCCTGGCTTGAGAAAACTGTTTATACCTTATTCCAACTATGCCCAAGAAATTCATTAACGGCAATTGCATTCTGTGCATACATCAAAGGAGAGGACCAGTAACCCCATATCCACCATTTCTTAATGTTTTCTGCAAGAAATTTCTCTCACTCAAAACAAAGTTGTAATAGAAATTGTGGCAGTATATTTAGTCCATAAAAATTGCCTCACCTCGTGAAATAAGAAATCCCCCAAGGATCAAAAGTACAATCTGTGCAAAAGACCCAAAAGTATCGGCAACAACCATTTCCCTTCCAAGAGCTGCAAGGAGCCGAAAGAGTCCTGATGCCATCTGACTGATTAGAACAAGCAGCAGATAATGCTTGAAGAACCTGTAAAACAGTTATTTGATTAGGAATTAGTGCTGAGAATCTTACACAAAACCTATAAATATCACATATTGATGATTTTAGAAAGTCATCCTGTTTATTCTAACCTGTTGATATTTGGATCAAAACCAATGACATAGTAAGTCATACAAATCCAGACAGCACACTCCAGAAATGAAATTGGTATCTTGAGGACCCATGTAGGTAGTGCATAAGCCCATGAGGGATAAAAGAGTAGGTCTCTTTGCTTATAAAATATAGGAAGTTTTGCGATGCTCATTGCAAGTTCGGCAAATCCATTAAACAGATGAGTGACAAGACCAAGAAACATTGCACCCAAGAAGATGACTCCATCCTCTATCCCCTCACGATGCATCTTTGTACGCAGGAAGACCGTCATTGAAATTAAACCAAGAATGATAAGCTGTAGTAGATGGAGAAAAACAAGTTAGCACTGCTTATGAATCAAGTACTTCAATGATTGCTAGTTTAGGTTTCTGGTTTGTCTACACACTTGGACTACTTTGAAGATGTAGACAAAAGAGTTTCTCTTCATCAGAAGCCATTCCCGTGAGGTGCACACTTTGAGGAGCTCCATTTTACTAATGCCATACTTCGAAGTTGTCAATGCTGCAGGGTGGTTCCTACTCCTATCAAATGAAGTACCGAGTTCTGTTCGTAGCTTGAGGCCGACATGGAAGGCCTGAAAAGCTTCAGAAAATTCATTGACAGAAATATAAGAGTATGGCTCGTCTTTGTGTGCCCAGTACTGATGTTGATCCTTTCTAGAAGTCACCTATTGATGTGTAAAAAGAGATTTTATTGTAGAATCAGTCTATTGATAAGAAAACATAATATCAATCTACTACTTACTTCTTGCAGAAAGTCTGCAACTCCTTTCCTTTCAGGACACTTGAAACCCATTAAATCAAAGAACTCTAAAACATGCTCTCTTGGGCCCTGGTACACTATCTGCCCTTCAGATAGAAGTATGATATCGTCAAAGAGTTCATAGGTTTCAGGTGCAGGTTGGAGCAATGCAATAACTGCCGTCCCGCCAAGGATGTGAACAGATTGCCTGAGGGAATTCACTATCTGGTATGTGGTGGAACTATCAAGACCCGTCGAAATTTCATCCATGAAAAGTGCTTTTGCTGGCCCGACAAGCATTTCACCTGCACAGAATTTTGAACACAGCAGCATAAATGAGTAGTGCTAAAATGAGAGTCATTTTAGAATCAACAATTATAATGACTTCTAATTTTTGCTTTATGTTATTCTGAAATGGTACTAGACCCCATTGGCAACATACCAGTAGTAACACGCTTCTTTTGTCCACCTGAAATGCCTCTTATCATTGCATCTCCAACCATGGTATCAGCACAAACCTCCAGGCCTAAAATCTTATGAAAGTAGAAATAACAACACTAATAAGACTTGCTTCCTTAATAGAAGTTTAATTAGAACAAGAAAATGATTTCTGCATTTTAGGCTTACCTTCAGAATGTAATCTGTAATCACATTTTCCTGTCCTTCCACTGATATGGCCTATTGTCGTAAAAATTTCATAAGTAAACTTCTCCAATTTGTAAATTTTCTTTGCTCTAATTATTAGTTCAAGTATCAACCATTAAATTTCATGTAACGAAAAATGAATGAAGTTTCTTCCTGTACTAACCTTCATGTAGACATCAATTTCTGCATCTGGTTTGATGTTTGCTTCCTTCTCTCTTTTTGATAGCTCAGTCAGCATATCTGCAAATCATTTGGAAGAAAAACAACTGAGTTCCAAGTCCCTCCAGATCTCATTGAGGACTTTTAAAAACTGAACTTTCTAGCTAGATTACCATAACGAGTTCCCACTCCTTGGCATCTTGCTGAAAAAGACAAGGTTTCTCTCACTGTCATCTCTCCAATGTGTATGTCGTTCTGACTAATATAAGCAGAAGTCCTCTGAGGTACAAATTCATCCATGTGGTGACCATTGTAAGTTACCTCACCTGAAACCTGATGAAATTGAGGAAAATACTAATTTTAGTTTCTTTCCCTTCAAACATAATTTCCTATTGTAATCAAGGATTCAATTAGTTAAAATGACTTTTGCTTAACGGGAAAAAACAGCTGAATGATCTGGCACGATATGGAATGCAAATGAAACACGATGCAAACCAGATCATGCAATATCATTTTCGGTCAAATCCAGTTCTCTCACCAATGCCTATCAAATAATATTTACTGAACTCTGCAATTTTTTTTTTTTTTTCAAATTAGGTTAAAGAATTTAGAGAAAGTTTCAGTATGTACCTTCAGAGTTGAATCAAGCTTTCCGGCTAAAGCCAATAAAAGGCTAGTCTTGCCAGATCCTGGAGGGCCGAGAAGCAAAGACATTCTGTACAACAGAGTTAACTAATCAGACACTTTTGAATAAATAGGTCACACTCCCAGATTTAGACAAGCAAAGGTCTTCTCACCTGCAAGGCTTGACAATCCCGCTGATATCACTAAGGATAGAAATTGGCCTCTTCCCACTTGGCACAATATGCAAAGCGCTCAGTACTCCCTGATATAAACATTTAGCATCAAAAGTAGAACAATTTAATAACATGCCATCATTTTTGGGATAGAATTCTTTTCCGCATTAAAAGTTTTTCATTTGTAAGAAATAGTCTCAACCAAATATTGAGAAATGTTGGTTTATGCAGAAAACTTTTAATCTGAGAACATGGTAAATATATATGCATAAATTGTGATACCAATAAATTCACATGCAACTTTTTTACAGATTTGCACATGAAAATTATTCTCAAGCGTTGATAGATACTTGTTCTTGTAATGCATAAATCTCAACGCAAATGATAGTCAATCTACATATAAATGCTATGAAAATCCATGGTAGAATTCTTTCTTCTTTTTTTATCATCAATATAAACATACACACAAATATTCAACATTCATTGAAAAAAATTCTGAAAATCAAAGGATTGTTCCATTACCGAGATCTTGTTCACAAAAAAGTTGAGGAAAGTTGGAATTCCTCTGTTCCCCACATACGCCTCGGCATCTATGTTAAGATGGTTGAACCGAACCTCAATCGTTGGGTTATCAATTCCAACACTGAAACAAGCAAGTGTAATAATGCTTTAAGAATCCTTAAATAGGCAAAACAATTATTTTTTATTATTTTTTTTCCGTGACTCACCGTTCCATCCGGTCCCTGAGCTTGAGAAGGAACTTCTCATTGTCTTCCTCTGCAGTCCTAACCAGCTTCTCGAGCAAATTCTTCCTCTCTTGGAGTCCAAGATCTTTAACATCCACCTCTTGGGCGCCACCAGCTCCAGTAATAATCCCTCTCCTCATCCGGTCGTAGGTGGGGAGCTTCTCCAGTGCCGCCCATTTCAGAGCCTCCTCGTCGTCCTCCTCCCGGATGGATCTGCCGAAGACGGAGCTCGTTGATCTCCATGTGGAAGCGTTTCGGCTCACACTTCTCATGCTCCCTCTTATGCTTGCCATCTTCAGACTGCTCTCCATCTTGCTTTGCTTTGCTCAAAAGACCCAATCTATCAGATCTTACAAGGAACACAACATCTGCTACTAGTTAACGAAATCTTGAGATGAGAATGCTCGAGTGGAATTAGAGCTTCAGCTTGGAGAGACGCGGAGAAAGTGATTTTATACGCGGACAAGTCGGGGATATGATCAGTTGCATCGGTCTTACCGCGGAGAGCTTCGTCTGCTTTGGCGTGCCACAGTTATGGACCAAGTCTTTTCCCACTTGCCCATCCTATATTGATAACTCGGCCATAGAAATGTCAGAAAAAATGGCTGTTGTATTAAATGTTAGAAGTGGGATTGCTATTGGGAAGTTAGATTTTTTTTTTATATTAAAGTGGGCACGAATTTTTTGATTTAATATTGAATAAAATAAATTTAAATTTTTGATATATCATATTTAAATAATCTATATGATAAAATAAAATTTTAATTAAAAATAATGAATATATTTATTATTATATATAAGATAAAAATTTTAAAATACTTATGTATAGTTGGTATAACAAAAACTATTTTAAAAACTAATATTTCTTTAATTTTTAAATTATTTTGATAAATATTTAATAGCATATCCAAAGAAAGATTTCAAATTAGAATTGTAATAAACGAGCGAGCAAATCATTAATTAGGGTTAGCTTGCTTATACTAAAAATTTTCATATTTCACTTCAGCTCATATAATGTGTACACATTAATATTTGCACTAGCCT
>NW_021319131.1:1318459-1331147 GCF_001605985.2 Dendrobium catenatum
GGATGACGTAATAAATAATAATATTATTATAAAAAATTAATAAAATTAACAAAATAATGAAATTTAATAACCATATAATTTCATATAAATTATTGTTATTTTATATTACATATTTAGATTTAATTTATAAACATAAATTATTTAAAAGCTCATAATATACAATTATAAATATAATTAAATATTTTTATATAAATTATTTCATTTGGCAACATCTAAAAATGTTAAAAAAAATTACCATATTATTTACAAAGTTTTTTAACAATATAATATTTATCAAATATGTTAAAAAACTTAATATTTACAAAGTTTTGTAAATATGTTAAAATTTACAAAGTTTTTTACATCATAATATTATGACCGGACATCTAAATATGTAAAAAACATTAAAAAATATTATTCAAATATAAAAAATAATTATTTCTATTATAATTTATATGATATAAGTTTTACTTGAGTGATTTGACAAACAAAAATGAATCCACATTAACTTTATAATATATATAATGAAAAATATTAAAAAAAATAAATATAAAAAAATTAAATATTATGAACTAAGAAAATAAATATTATCAACTAAAAAAATTAATATTATTCAAATTATAAAAAAATAATTAAAAAAATTATTTAAAAAAAATAATACAAAACTATACAAAGGCTAAAACTATGAAACAAAAAATATGTCTTTGCTTTGTATGGTTTAGTCCCACATTGCTTGGGAAGTTTTACTTTGTATATTTTATATACCTTTTCACTTTCTCTCATACCAAGAGGCAAGAGGTCATGTGAGGAAAAGATGACATGAGGTTGTTCAATTATTATTTAAAATAATGTACTTAATATGAAATTAGAAGTTTTATAATAATTGATTAAGATTAATATTTATTTAATATTATTTATATTAAAAAAATTTGAACCGGCCGGTTTTAAGAAACCCGGACCGGTTCCCCGGTTGAACCGGCGGTTCATGCCAAAATCGGCCGAATCGGCTTTCAGACCGGTTCACGGTTGAACCGATCGGACCGGCCGGTCCGGTCCGGTTTTTAAACCATTGCTCTGTAGTGCAACTCCAAAACTCACCAAGTCCTTGGAGGAAACAAGGTGCAAACTAACTTGGAGCAACCATGTGGAAACCCCTCACACTCAATCCCACCCTCACCTTCTCCGAAGCACTAGAGTTTTCTCAAGAGTTCTCCCTCAATGTTCCTTCAACAACCAAAAAGATTTTTTTTTCTTTTGCTATAAAACAAGTATTTAAATGATCTTCAAAGAAAACCTAAATTTGCAATTCTATTAGATATGATCATACAATATGATTAGTTCAATAAAGCATAACAATATTGTAGAATATACAAAAGGCTGTACAATCTGTTAAATATTTAAATTGATCGTCCAATATAATTTAAGTATTATACAATACGATTAGTTTAATCGAATCATATTTTTGTCGAGGCTGATCGATGAAGATTAATTATCGTCCCCACTTGGAATCAATTCATAATGTATGAACAAGGTCACCGTACATACACTTATTAGATGAAAACATTCCTAGTCTATCAGATAAAAACACTCTTAGTGATGTAAGCAAGCTATACCCATATTTGGGCAATTAAAGGTGGGTTGAAATTGGCTAAATGGGCTTAGACCATTGAGGTTTATTGTTGTTTGGTGTTTGGAAATAAGTTAGGATGGGGTGATAGCTACTTTCTTTTTTTCAGTTCCTTGGGTGTTACCTTTTCGAGTCCCTATTTGTTGGTTATGCTTGGCCGGCCCTTGCTTTACATGTTTGGCTCCCTGGCTGATTGTTCGGTTCATACATATATTTATGGTTGGTTTCTTTTGGCTATTGGGCTCCCAATGTGAGTAATTGCTGACTCTTTTCTTCACTTTTCTAATTGGGTCATTGGGGCGGCTGAGTGGTTGTTTATCTCCCTTTCTTCTCTTATATAAGGGGGCTGATTTGAGGCTTTGAGACAAATTTGATGAGAAAATATTTGTAATGTAAAACCTGTGGGTTTTGTTTGAGTTTACCCCTTTTCTCTTCTCCTCTCTTTGACTTCGCTCAGGCTTCTTATCTACTTCTTCTCTCCATAAGTTTCCACCCCATTTGTATCTTTCTTCTCAAGCGATATAAAAGTTGCAAGGTGTCTTGAGTCATATTTTTAAGGATGTTATTTGCATCGTGATGTGTCTTTTATTTCAAGTTTGAAAGTCTAACTGTGTTTTTTATGTTCTAAAGTTGTAAGGTGTCATTTTGTATCATTTTAGGTTTTGTGTTTTACTTAATTTGTCATTTTTTGAAAGGAAGATGATAGTGTATGCAATCTTAGTTTTTTTCCTATAAATTTTAATTTCATCAATTTGGTATTAGAGCTTAGGTTTTTTTTTGTGCCTTCCTTTTTTAAGTGTTTAGAAAAATTGATAAACATAAGTTGAGGGCAATCAAGAAAGTAAGCCTTGTGATATTGAAAAAGATATTCCTATGAGCCGATGGATTCTGATGCAAGAAAATTCTACCAATCCCATACAGAACAAGTTGTAAAAAATTCAATATCAAATATACTTGTGTATAAAAAAATATGAGAAGAGGAAGAAACTTATGTAAGCCCAGTTTAAGCAAGAAAAAAAATAATCTAGAGAAAGTACGCAGTTTTAATTTCATAACTGAATAAGAATAATTTGATGTGTAAGGAAAGCCCAAATTCCATCTCCTCATGAGATGAGAATTTTAAACCGATGGGGAATTGATGTAAGAAAGCTATACCCATATTTGGGCAATTAAAGGTGGGTTGCAATTGGCTAAATGGGCTTGGCTCATTGAGGTGTATTGTTGTTTGGTGTTTGGAAAGAAGTTGGGATGGGGAGCTGGTTTCTAGCTATTTTTCCGGTTCCCTGGGTGTTACCTATTCAGGTCCCTATTTATTGGTTATGTTTGGCTGGCCCTTGCTTTACATGTTCAGCTCGTTGGCTGATTGATCGGTTTCTGCATATATTTATGGCTGGTTTCTTTTAGCTATTGGGCTCCTAACGTGAGTAATTACCAACTCTTTTCTGATTGGGTCATTGGGATGGCTGAATGGCTGTTTGGATCCCTTTCTTCTCCTATATAAGGGGAGCTGATTTGAGGCTTTGAGAGAGATTTTGGTGAGAAAATATTTGGAAAGTAAAACCTGTGGGTTTTGTTCTAGCTTGCGAGCTCGCCCCCTTTCTCTTCTCCTCTCTTTAACTTCATCTTGGGCTTCTTATCTACTTCTTCTCTCTGCAGGTTTCCACCCTGTTTATATATTTCTTCTAAAGTGATAAAAAAGTTGCAAGGTGTCTTGAGTAATCCATCTGCCAGCAAATCTGCCTTCCCCCCTTGCCAATTCCCCTCCAGTTGAAAGTGCTCATCTCCTGATGAGTAGATTCTGAGTTCTCACAATGCGCCAAATGAGATTTATCCAATTCGAGAATTAAAGTTGCATACTGTTATTTGATCATATCTCTTTCTTGCTTGAATTTGGCCTGAAGAAATTACGTTCTCTTTTCATACCTTTTTGTACATAAGTGCATCTTCATCTGAAGTTTGTATAACTCATTTTGAATTGGGTCTGTTGAATCTCCTTCAGGCAAGAGATTGATGTCTGTTGGAATGCCAACTTTATGTGTTCATGGAAATGGAGTTTGACTTTAACAATAACAAGATCATATTAATCTTGAAATTTTGTCAACTCTTGACTTGAGATTCCCATAGGGTGATGGTTTGGACTGCTTATTATTGTAAATATATTTTTTTATAAACACTCATAAAAATTCTTGCATACAACCTAAAGCTCTGATACCATTTTAATGTAGATAAACAAAATTTCCCATAAATACAAACTTTGCAAGTCTTCCAAAATTTATCTATTTCAAACCAAATATACTAAAATAATTACTAATATGACAACTTAACGATAAAACTACAAATTATAGATGATATGATAACAAAGACATGTTAAAAGACACTTAAAAATCTAATACATTGATAATAAGATAAGTTGAGAAGAAAGATACACTGGAGTGATAACCATGGAGAGAAGAAATAGGTAAGAACCCTGAGACGAAGTCAAAGAGAGGAGAAGAGAAGGGGATACATAGCTCGCAAGCTATCAAAAAACCCTTAGGTTTTCTTTCCAAATATTTTCTCACACAAACATACATTTAAATGTCACAAATTAGCTACTATATATAGGAGAGGAGAGGGAGCCAAATAGCCCAAACAGTCGCCCATGATATCCAATCAATAAAGGGGAGGCAGAAGGCCAAAAGGCAGCTAATGGGAGCAGCACCCGAAAGGCCAGCGGGATATAGCAATTGAATAAACAATGCAAGGGGGATGGAACTGGGCAGGCAGAGGAATCAAAGGGCCAAAAAGAAGGGGGGGAAAAGGGGGGGGGGGGGGGGGGCGCAAACCGGGTAGGCAAAGGAACCAAAGAGGCCAAAATAAGGAGGATGAATCCAGCGGCCAACAAATCTGCCGCCTCCCCCCTGCCTATATCAAATTCTCCTCCGGTTGAAAGAGCTCATCTCCTGATGAGATAGTTTTTGAGTTCTCACTATGCGCCAAACGAGATTTATCCAATTCAAGAATTAATGTTGCGTACTATTGTTTGTTCATATCTCTTTTTTGCTTGAATTTGGCCAGAAGAAATTGCTTTCTCTTTTTATACCTTTCTGTACATACGTGCATCTTCATTTAAAGTTTGTATAACTCATTTTGATTCGAGTATGTTGAATCTCCTTCGGGTGAGAGACTGATATCTGTTGGAATGCCAACTTCATGTGTACTGGGCAATGGAGTTTGACTTTCAACATTGCTAGGATTGTATTCATCTTGAAATTCTGTCTTCTCTTCACTTGAGATTCCGATAAGGTGATAGTTTGGACTTGTCATTATTATAAATGTGTTTTTTAAAGACGCATAAAAAGAATTGCACATAACCTAAAGCTCTGATATCATTTTGTTGTAGACAAGAAAAATTGCCTATAAATATAAAATTTGCAAGTCTTCCAAAATTGACCTACTTCAAACCAAATATACTAAAAAAATGACTAATAAGAACTTAACAACAAAACTACTAATTATAGATGATATGATAACAAAGACACGTTAAAAGACACTTAAACATCTAAAATATTGATAATAAGATAAGTTGAGAAGAAAGATATAATGGAGTGATAACCATGGAGAGAAGAAATAGGTAAGAATCTTGAGATGAAGTCAAAGAGAGGAGAAGATAAAGAAGGGGATACATAGCTTGCAAGCTATCCAAAAACCCTCAGGTTTTCATTCCAAATATTTTCTCACACAAATATACATTTAAATGTCACAAATCAGCCACTATATATAGGATAGGAGAGGGAACCAAATAGCCCAATTAGCCGCCCATGATATCCAATAAGCAAACGGGAGGCAGAAGGCTGAAAGATAGTCAAAGGGAGCATCACCCAAAAGACCAGTGGGACATAGAAACTAAAAGGATAGTGGATAGCGATAGGGGAAAGGAACCAGGCATGTAGAGGAACCGGCATAATAGTCTACCCAGTCTTGAGTTGATTCTTTTGTACAATGTATGACTTACCTGAAATGTTAGTGTGCACAGAAAAATAAAATCTACAAATATGAATTAGAGAAATATAGTAAAGTCAATAAAGTTTGCTATCATCAAATTAATGGCTTTAGAATTATGGATTGTAATAATCTCCCCATTTTTTATGATGATAAATATTATTGGTTTAGGAATTCAAATTAATCAAATTTTCTCCAAAAAACATCCCCTCACTAAGTAAGTGATCCTTTCAAAAATAGGGGTAATTATATATATATATAAGTTATTTAAATGCAACATTAAGCAAAAAACAAAGACAGAATAAGAGAGACCATAAAATAAGAATAAACTAAAATCCAAACGATTAACGATTGCACAACAATCAACTAAACATCATTATCTCCCTTTTGACCTCAAAAAATGAAAGAACAACTAAGCATAAGAAGAAAAAAATAAACAAGATAATGAAAATAAAACATAAAAACAACCTACAATAAAGAACACACACTAAAAGTAGGAAGGTTCTTGATCCAGTGGTGGTGGTGGAGGTGGTCGAAAGTGTCGGTAAAGGGATGCAAATTGCTCTCCAAAAAATGTTATATCTGTTTCATTCTGTTGATGTTGCTCCTTAACGTAAGCATCGAAGAAAGACTCCATCTAATCAATTCTCTGAATAAATGCCTCATATTGAGAAGGATGGTGTTAAACTTCATTCAAAGTTTAATAGAGGGCGTTAAACATTGTTGAATGGTCCCTAGGCACACCAAGAGGGAGGTGAGGGAATTGGTATTTTAAAAATTTTGCCCATTAAAGGTTCCTCTCTGCAAATGATGTCAAACAAAAATACAAGCAAAAGAAAATATCAGAAATCAAAATAAAATTTTTATTTTTATTTCAGCAAAAAGAAATAATTTTTATACTTTTGGTTTTCATGTTTTGTTTCTACTAAATCTTGCTCATAGAAACTAATCCACATATATCACAAATTTTCTCACCACACATTTCACAAGAATAATATGCAGAAAAAAAAGTGAGAAATAAAATGCAAATATAAGAGCGAGAATACTAGAAATTTCATAGTGATTTGGGCAAAACTTTACCTACGTCCACTCCCTAGAGTCCTCCTCTCTAGGTATTGCAATAACTCCTTTAGTGTCACTTCTTTAGCTCCATGGCAAGGTAGATAAGCTCTTACAAATCGCATGCGGGAGCTCTGCTAGGGTTTCCCTTTCCCGCCTGCTTTGCTTTTCCTTCTTCCCGCCGCCCCCCCACCCCGGCAGCGTGCCGGAGGGCTCTTCTCATGGATTCGTCTTCTCTTGCAGCTGATTTTCCTCCACTCTCCTCTTCTGCTGCTGTGGCCCCTGCATCGATGAGGAACTGGAGCCAGATTTTCGCTCCTGACTCTTCCTCTCCATCTCCTAAGGTTTTCAACTTTTCTCATCATCCATCTGAGCCAGAAATTATTCCGTTTTCACATGACAAGCTTGAGCAAGGAAGCGGAGACTGGAACCTATGTCTTGTTGGATATTCCATAGGGCGTCGACCTTTCTATGAAGCGCTGTTAGGAGCGTTAAACAAAACTTGGTCTTTGAAAGGTTCTCTCAAACTTCTTTCACTTAGTGAGGGGTTTTTCCTCTTGCGTTTTTCCTGTGCTGAAGACTATGATATGGCTTGGTCTAAAGGTGTCTGGTTTCTTCTTGGGAAACCCTTTGTTCTTCAAAAATGGCACCCAAAATTCAAACCCAAGAGGGAAAATTTCTCTACAGTTCCAATTTGGGTTAAGATTCACGATCTCCCCCTTGCATGCTGGAATTCAGAGGGCATCTCGAGGATTGCGAGTAAAATAGGGGTGCCGCTAGCTGCTGATCACCTCACAGAGCAAAAAACGCGCCTAACGTATGCACGTATCTGCGTCCTTGTTGACTGCAATGCTGCTTACCCGGATGAAATCAAAGTCTCTTTAGATGGAGATGTAGTTGGGTTGAAGATGCAATATGAGTGGTGACCATCTCCGTGCGAGCACTGTAAGTCCTTGGTACACTACTCCTCTTCTTGTCCGTTAAACCCCTCCCCTGTCAGCAACGCTCAGGGGACCACTCAGTTCAAACCAAGAGGCAGAAGTTTTAGTAAGAAACCTGGTAATAGGTTTCAATCTCGCCCCCCTTCCAGGCCTCCACGTATTGAGCAAAAGGCCACTGATGCTTCCACATCCAATCCAGCAGCTGTTACCACTTCATCTCTAATTCCTCTTTACACAAATAGTATTGGGCAACCTTTGCTTTACCAAAAGCACTCCCCTCCTCCTCCACGGAAAATGTCTCCTTCGCCAAGCAAAGCAGCTAATGTGGAGCACCCCCTTCTAATTCCCCCCAGCCGATGTTGAAAACTTGATAGATGATATTGTGACCAGCATTCCCAACCTAAATATTCCTACTGAGGAACCATCAGCTTCCTCTAGCTCTTTTCTGGCTTCTTCTCTGAAGTCGAATAACTGTGTCAATTCTTTAAATAAATTTGAGGTTCTTAGCTCTCAGATTGAAACAGACACGAATGAGAATATGGCATCCCTCAATGACATAGTTGGGCAAAATCTTAAGCAGCCGAACAAGGGAAAGAAACAAACTATCTCTGAATCATCCAAGAAAACTGCTAAGGGAAAGCAGAGTAAAAAATCCCAACCTCAACATTCTTCATGATGTCTTTTCCCATGATTGGTACGTGGAATGTAAGAGGGTTTAACCACTCTGAGAATGTCCTTAGCTGTAAACGACTTATTAAGTCTTTTAAGCTTGATCTTTTATGTCTTTTGGAGACCCGTATCCGCTCCTCCTCTCTCTCTGACCCTTTTTTTGACTCTTCTCATATCCTTTTCCAGAATGAAGCTAGTCTTCATAATTTTCATTTGACCTCTTCTGGACGTATTTGGGTCAAATGGGATTCTAGCAAGCTCAATTTTATTCCTAATCTGGTTACTCCCCAAATGATTAATGGGAATGTCATGGTTGGTAATTGCCTTCAATTTCAAATTTGTTTTGTGTATGCTGCAAACAATGCCACTGAGAGGAAGGCTCTCTGAAATTCGATTTTCTCTGTTACTCCTGCAAATGACGTTCCCTGGGCTATTATTGGTGATTTTAACTGCTGCCGTTACGCGTTTGAAAAGTATGGTGGCTCTTCTTTGCATTACTCTTTTCTTGTGGACCTTAACAATATGATATTTGCTAATGGCTTGCTGGATTTACATTCGGTTGGTAGCTTCTACACCTGGTTTAATCAGCAATCTGTTAACCCTATTTTTATTAAACTTGATAGGGCAATTGTTAATGAGGAATGGGGCAAGAAGTTTCCCAATTCCTACAGCTCTTTTCAAACTCCATCATGTTCGGACCATTCCCCTATTATTCTGCATCCGGGAGCTTCTTCAAAGTCTAAGCACAGGTTTCTTTTTAAAAATTTTTGGACAAAGCATGACAATTTTTGGACATTTCTTTTAAATGTTGTTTCCATGCCTGTTTATGGTAATCCTCTTTCTCACCTCTGTAATGTTCTGAGAAGGCTTAAAGGTGACATTAAAAATCATCCATGGGCGAATTCTCTGTCTCTTAATGCCCAATTAGATGACCTTCATGCTAAACAGCTTACTACTCTTGAGCGTATTCATGCTTTTCCGGAGGATGCTACTCTTGTTGTTGAGCTTAGACAAATTAACATCAATATATCCCATGTTAACTCTATGATTTATAGTTAGGTTATTCAAAGAGCTAAAACTAAATGGCTGCATCACGGTGCAGATAATCTCAAATTTATGTATGCCAAAATCAGGAGTAGGCAATGTAGTTCAAAGGCTGTGGTTAACCTTTTTGCTGTTAACCCGAATATTTCTAGAGAAGAAGTTATTCATTCTATTATCCTTTATTTTCAAAAGCTTTTCAATCCTCCTGCTCCTTCTTCGATGAATATGCACATTTTTCCTATTGGCAAAGCTATTCCTGAGAGCTCTGTTATGAAGCTTGTTGCTCCTATCTCAGATGATGAGATTAAATTGGCTGTTTTTAAAGGTTCTTCCAAATCCGCTCCTGGTCCTGACGGGTTTAATTACTGCTTCTATAAATCAGCTTGGCATATTATTGGACCTCTTGTTTGTAAGGCTGTTAGGTCCTTTTTTGCTAAAGGATACATTGTTTTTCCAACCTTTTAGAGGCTAGAGGTTTCAAAGGTTTTACTGCGGAGAACTTTCAACTTTCACATCTTTTATATGCTGATGATGTCTTAATATTCAGAGAAGCTAATCTGGAGAATTGTTCTCTTCTTTCTGACATCCTTAAAGATTTTGGAAATGCCTCGGGATTGCATGTCAACTTTGAAAAATGCTCTGTTATGTTTTCTAATAAACATAGGGATCAAGACTCTTTGTGCCAAGCCTTATCTATTTCAAATGTTTTCTCCAAGATTACTTATCTTGGCATCCCTATTTCCTTTGTTAGGATGAAAGTGGTAGATTACCTTCCACTTATGGACAGCTTGCTGAAAAAATTTTCTGGTTGGAAGGCCAACCTTCTATCTTTTGCCGGAAGACTGCAATACATTAAATTCACTATTCAGAATACGATTGCGTATTGGATAAGAGGCTCTATTATGCCTAAAACTGTGTTTAAGTTCTTTAAGAAAACCTCTTCAAAATTCTTATTTTTTGGGTATGTTTCTTGCTCCAATAAGCTTCACATGGTTTCGTGGGAGACTGTTTGTAAACCCAAAGTGAAAGGTGGATTGGGTATCCCGAGCTTATGTGCAATTCAGTATTCTTTCAACTGCTCGATAATCCTCAGAATGTACAATTGTTCCTCACCTCTGTGTTCCTTGCTGTCTTCTCAATATACTTCTCCTTGGAAGCCTCCAAATCCGAAAGATAGTAAATTCTGGATCTCAATCTGTAAAACTGCTTCTACTGCTAAGCTGAATTTTAAATTAACCATTACTCCTAACGCCCCCATTTCGTTTTTCTGGGATCATTGGTGTGGGAACTTAACATTTGCTGAACTTGTGGGTGATCACCATTTTGATGGTTTTAATTCACCGTTGCTGAAGCACTATATTTCTAATTCAATTTGGGATTTTGGTGGTAATGTTCCTCAACATATACAAGATTTATTAAGTCATTTTCCTATCTCCCAATCTGAAGAGTCTTGTTTGAAATGGAAGGACTGTGTTAAAGCTCATTTTAGTACCTTTATTGATGAATACTACAATTTTTTGCCTGACTGTCCTTGGAATAATTTGGTTTGGCACAAACAGCATGTTCTGAAACATTCAGTATTTGTGTGGCTTGCTCTTGTAGGTGGTCTTAAAACTCAAGACGCGTTGAGGTTAAGGAATATTCATGTGCCTGTGTTGTGTTCTCTTTGCAATTCAGCACCTGAATCTGTGAATCACATCTTTTTTGAATGTGCTTTTTCTTTCTCTATACTGAACTCTCTACTTCCAGTTAACCATAATTTTCATCTTAGACCAACTGTTCTGTAGTTGTTACAATGGTTGGATATGGATTATTCTGGTTCTATTTTGAACAAAAAATTTTACATGCTCACGGTTTGTAGCATCATTTACTACCTTTGGAAAGAAAGGAATAGTAGACGGTTTGGTAATGAAATTCACAGCTCTTCCTCTCTGATTTATACTCTTAAAGAGTAATTATTAGCAAAATTCACAAATGGAAAAATTCAGACCAGCTTCTGGGTCTGATTTGTTTGTGACTTGTCTGTTTGTGGACTGTTTTACTTTTGGTTGTATCTGTTCAAGTTGGGTTATTTGGATTTGAAGGGGGCTGGGCTCTTGCCTGCCTTTGGCTGTTATTGGAAGACTCGTGCTATATCTATCACTGGCTAAAAGTTTTAAACTTGGATGGTATTTTACCCGCAACTATTCGGCTCAGGGCATACAGGCAAAGGAAGGACAGGCTATTTTGCACTGTCTGGACAATGATGAAGATCTCCTATATATCCCTTGGATGGCTGTTCAGCAACCAGGGATATGCGTGTTTCTTATTACCTAAAACTCTGAGTCCAGACAATATGTGCTTGGGAGATCATTTTTTTGGCAAGATGTGGTACATTACTACTTTTTTGTCTATTGGTGTAGGCATTTTCTATGCTGCTGTTGATGGAATTTGCTGGGCTGCTGTCTTTCATGGAATACATGGTTTTGGCATCTTCAATGCTAGTTTTGTTTGTTCATTCAGGTGCAACACTAGAGTGTTTTTTTCTGCTGCTGCTGGGCTCTTTTCGGCGATCAAATGCTTCTTGTTTTGCTGGAAGATCATTGTTTTTGTAACTTTATTTAGATGGCATTTTGTTTTTTGGCCATTTACTTGTATTTTTCTGTCTTCCATTTTTGGGCTTCTTCAAGCCGGCCATTAATGGCTTTAGTCAATTATTTCCTTACTTGTAACCGTTCTTATGATTAGTACAAAGGCCTCGGCCAAATTTTCCCAAAAAAAAAAATAAGCTCTTACAAATCATTTCCACCAAACCCGATGAGATAGAGAACTGAAATCCTTTTTCACACATCTAGTGAAGGCAAAAAACCATGAAGCTATGCCACCATCTTAGTGACGCCAACATACCTTGGAATCCTTTCTCACCTTCCTAGTATATGTAGAGAACATCAACTTTTAACCTTGAAGCTTCTCTACCCAGATCAACTCCAAAACTCATCAAGTCTTTGGAGGAAATAAGGTGCAAATTGTTGAAACTCGTTCAATATGAATTAGGATGTTAAGCCTAAGTGATTGTCACAAGGCTAACCAAGAGGGGGGGGGTGAATTGGTAATTTAAAAATTATACTTCTACTTTTGGATTTTTAGAAAACCTTTTTAATTATTAATGCAAGTTAAATTTAAATTTTAAAAATAAACTTCTCAATTAGATTAAACAACTTGCAATTAAATTAAATGCGGAATAAAAATAAGAAAGAACACACCAGATTTATAGTGGTTCGGTCAAACCTTGACCTACGTCCACTCCTCGGAGGCACCCTCCTAGTATTGCACTAATACCACAAAGTGACTCTCCTTTTGCCCCCACAGCAAGGCGGAGAAGCCTGTACAAAATCACTTTCACCTTCCC
>NW_021319131.1:1336370-1449512 GCF_001605985.2 Dendrobium catenatum
AATGACTGTCAAAGATAGACTTTGTCGTTCTTTTACACTCTCCAAGTGTCGGCAGAGAACCAGACCGATGTTGTTGAACTTCACTTGAGAGCCTTCAGAGGAGATGGGCAAAAATAAATAGATCTTCTTCTTCAAGTAACCTTGTGAATCCCTCACAAACCCCTCACTTGATCTCTCACTATTTACTCTTACAATCTCTTCCAAACACTCACACTCAATGATCCCTCTCAAGAGAAAATAACTCCAAAGGCACTTGTAATAGTTTCTAGGACTCCTTATATAGAAAGGACATGAAAATTCATCCAAAAAACTGCCAATTTTAAGTTTTCACGAAATGGATCATCCCGTACGATCGTGGATCATCCCGGACGATTTTACTTAATGTGTCGGAAATGATCCTGATGTATATTGGTATGAACTATGTTCGTACACGCTTATCGTCCCATACGAACTAGGTTCGTCCGGTACGAAACGATTATTGCATAGGTCGGCTCCCAAATCCCTGCAGGACGTAACCAACTGAGGTAAGTCGGTTCGGTTCATCCTGGGATGAACAAGTTTCGTCCTGGACGATTTTTATACAGAGAGTTTCATCCAGAGATGAAGGTTACTTTCGTCCTATACGATTTTATACAAAGAGTTTCATCCATGGACGAACCATGCATTTCTTCTGGACGAACAGTGCAAAGTGAGAATCTCAAGACGTTCGTCCCAGGATGAATGTTAAATTCATCCTGGACGATTAGGACTTAGAAAAATTTTCTCCCTGCCTGTTCGATTCATTGCTCTTCTGAGGGCTTAATTGACATGATCATCCCGTACAAATTAGGTTCATCCCGTACTATCAGTTCACAAAAATTATTCCCCCAAGTGTGTGTGTTGTGATTTTTCACTCAATTACAATCACTCCCTCTCAATTCAAAACTTATAATTTACAAATGAATATTTGCTAAATTTTATTTGAAGTCTTCATAGCTAGGAGTTGATTTTCCTGAAATGTTAGTACACACTAAAGCAAAAACAAATCTTCTAAAAAAAAGTGTTAGGAGATATATATACATAAAACAATAATATTTAAAATCATCAAAATAATATAAGTTGCAAGAATGTAAAACATGTAAATAGCAACTCTCTTAACACAAATTATCTTAGAGAAACCATATAGAAACCCCTCACAGTCCTCCCTCACACTCAATTCCAGCTTCTCCTTCTCCAAAGCACTAGAGCTCTCTCAAGAGTTCTCCCTCAACAACCAAAAAGATTTTTTCTTTTGTTGTAAAATAAGTATTTAAATAAGGCTTCAAAGAAAAACTAAAATCTTAATTATGCCTACTCTAATTGTATAGTACGATTTGGAATCATATAATACAATTAGTTTAATATAGCATAACAATATTGTATGGTAAACAAAAGCACATATGATTAATTCAAATATTTTAACTGATTGTCTAGTATGATTAAGTATCATAATAATGATTAGTTCAGTCAAATCCCAATTTCATCCAAGATGATCGATGATAATTAATTATCATGCGCATATGGAATTGCTTTGAAATGTACAAACATGGTCATCACACAGTATAAATTTTAATATCAATTAATACATATTTAATTGCTTAATCAAGAGATTAGATTAGGTAAGATTTAAATTCATTCTATAGTACATAGGGATCATACAATATAATTAGTATAAATTTTAAATTTAAAAAATTGCATAATTTATAATTGGCGACAAATTTCATTATTTATACTGATCATCCCATACAATCAGTTTCCTACGATTCAATTATATCATAATTAGAAAACTTAAATTAATGATATAACTAAACATGATATAACTTAGTTCATATAGTTGGATGGAGATAGTATAATATGATTTGATCAAAAATTAATATTTTAAGATTTCCTCCCCTATGCATGTGTGCACGGTCACTAAGTTTCTATACACCTTTTATATGACTTTTGGCTAAAGAAATATAAAATAAATAAATCAAATTATAGACTCTTATACGATGACAACACTCCTAGTCTACCTAGTCTTGAGTTGATCCTGTTGTATGGTGCATGACTTACATGAAATGTTAGTGTACATAGCACAAATACTAACCAAAGAAATATAGTAAAAAGACAATAAAGTTTGTTATTATCAAAATCGAGGGCTCAAGATCCTAGATTGCAATACGATCTACCAAGCATAATATTATGAGAAATATTTAGAACCTTATTTATGAAAATTTTCTCTATTCTTCATTGATATCGTTATATACAACACTATTAAATCCCAGACTAATGACCTTCTACTTATTTTTTCTCTTATGGATAAGCAACAAATTTTCCTATAATAGTTCAAGTGGATCCTTAGTTTAAACTCAGATAAACTTGTTAGCATAAATAATGATAAATTTATGCACCATTCTTGATTGGCTTCTACATATAGTATAAATGGCTTACTATAATGTTTTAGCCTTATTTGATATCAGTGAAAATTTGTTTGCCATTTTTTCACGATTGCATCTATTTTAATTGCTCTTCTTTAGAAGTATGATTTCAATTCAATTGACCAAAAGACCTTAGAACAACATCACTAGTGCACTAAACCTTGGTTAGATTTTATTAAATCTTAGAGTACTATGGTATAATAATGCATACTAAGGTGAAACTTGTATATCTCTGGACTTAATAAACATAGAAAGAAATCACCCACTATAGGATGGAATTTATATATTATGAAGCTGCCTTCAAATCCTTAATTGTCTTATAATTTGGATTTAAGGACTTTAAGATGATTTTCATTTCATTCTCTTAGTTCAAGTCACTTATCTTTTAAATTTAGATATTGGTTTTTGGATCTCCATTATTACATTATAATATATCCCAATTCTTAGAGCTTAAATAATCAGAGACGGGTTTGATATCTCCATATTCTTTAGAACATTAAAAAAATTTTAGACCATAATTTCTAGGACTTGAAATTACATGGTTAATGTTATGATGAATGATGCTCAATTCTCTTACATTATATATAAACCATAAAGATGAACATTAAAGTTAGAAAATATGTTAATAAGCTTTATAAATTATTAATAAATTAAATTATAACCATTATTTAGTTAATGAACTTGAGTACTCCTATATTACTTATGATTTCAACATCACATTGTACTTAGGTGATTTCATACACAAGCTTAGCACATACAAAATGTTATAATATACACATCCCTAAGAATCTTATTATTAAATATAATTAGGATTTCACTTTGTTTTCTCTTGGATAATTTATATATTAATAGACTAATATATATACATATATATATATATATATATTCTCTTTGGATAAGCTAAAAGGTTTAGAGGAATATATGTATATGCAACTATGTAATTTTGCATTCTTAGTTTCATTTTATATTTTTCAATCTACAAAAGCTTTGTAGATATGTTGGATGAGCCGAATAATGAGGCCTAGAGCATATCATTTTTGTATATAATACAAGCCTCAGTCGGATAATATAAGATTGAGCAGTATTTCTATTTCACTTTTTGAGATGTATTATAGAATCCAACTATTGAATCCTAATTTTTTTTAATGATGTTAGATTGTACTTTATGAACCTACTTGTGAGCCCAAGTCCTGTATGAGGATGATTATGGAAGAAATAAAGAGGGGAAGAAAGAAGATGGATTTGAATAAATTTTGTATTATCCTAGCCAAAAGTATAAGAATGGAAGGGGGAAAGACTTCTATCTCATAGAGATTTAATTATACTAGGAAAAAATAACATCTATATTTCAACATGGTCTCCGAATTCTTTTTCTTCATTCATGGTCATTTTATCTTATTCTTCTTGTATCCCCCCTCACCCTATTTATGGGTCTTGGAGAGTTACAATAGTAGAATGTGTATGGGGCATATCAATCATACTATCAATTTTTTATGTAGCTCAGCCAGCTGTGTTGTGTGGTGTTTCAATCTTATGATTGAAGATATGGGTGAGATGTACCCATGGGCATGTAGAGATTGAGTTAACATGAACTAAGAAGCAAGTTTGATATTGTCTTACTAGAGCAAGAGGAGGACAAGTGATGATTTGGCATTGATCTCTGAGCTCGATGATCCAGTATTTAGAGTTATCTTGTGAATGAGATGTGTGTCTTTAGCTTGATTTTTTATAGGTTTCACATAGGAGACTTGAATTTCGACCAAATGAATAAGGATTTATCCAACTGAGAGAGTATCATCTAAGGTCAATCCCATCGAAGAGGGCAACTGATTGGAGGAAGTGGTCAGAGGAGGTCCATCTTTCTCTAGTGATAAGCTGCTTTCAAGCTCCTAAGTGAGTCCTTCGAATGAACTATCCTAAAAGAGGAAGAAATCCTCCTTCTACATATTCATAATGTAACTTATAAGATACCTGCAAGAAGGTACTTGCACAAGCAATCATGAGTGTATATTTAGTTTCCTAATTTATTTGATCCTTTGATCATCAAATGTAGAAAATGCCAAATAAATAAATCATAAATCAAAGAAAAAGTGTTAGTAAATGAGAATTTACTGCTCTGATTTGTGACATGCGTGTATCACTTGAGACCAAACAATCCCATCACCATATTTCACTATTAATACTTGCTTTGAGCATGTTAAATACTTATGTCTTCTTCCAACTTATGAGCCTCATGTGAATTTGGTGAGATTAATATTTCCTCTCTTCTCATAGTTTAATCTTACAGGAAGGCGGCCTTCAAGATAGAATGAGTATCTTTTGATATGGAGGCCCTGAATGTGGAGGAGGTCATACTAAGAAAGGTTATTGTTACAGAGGAGGTATGAGTACGCATGGACTTGGCATATATTACCGTGGGTCCTCTATTGAAGAAGATACATGTTGATATTGAGGATTTGATTATTATTGAGGATGATCAGTCATCTGACCTTGCTATGGGGATGAAAGAGATGGTTGCTCCTTTTTCCCTAGCTGTGAATGATGAATATGAAGGGTCTTTTGATGGAATGTTGAATCATTCTTTTCTTCTTGAGAGCATGTAAGAATGCATGGTTTAAGCCTCTAAGAAGGAGGAAACTTCCCCAGAGCAAAATGTAGTCATTGATGATAATGCCATTACCATTAAAAAGGTTGAAGAGGCTGCTAAGGAGTGGATTGGGGCAACATCCTTGAGCAACCATTGAATTCCTTCTCCTATACCTTGTTCACCAACCTCGTCCCTCCCATGGAGAGGATTTCATCAAAAGAAATCATCAAAAGATTGGTAGCCATGGAGTTGATAGTCAAGATTGGAGATGCGAGCTATCTCGATATTGTTGGAGAGGGAGTTTATATTACTTGTGATGTTGATTTAAGGGGTACGGTGGCCTCGTTGAATGATCAGATGTAAGTTGTATGGAGGAATATAAACTTGATAGAAGTTGATTGGTGTATGATGCTTAGTCAGACTGAGGGGTTCCTCTAGGGTGCTTAATATGTTATTGAGTATCTTGATAGGATAGAAAGATTAGTGTTGAGTTTGACAAAAGATATTATGCTAGAGCATATCCAAGGTAGTCACCATATGGAAAGATTTTATTTTTTATTTTTAGTTGTGTTGATTATGTAAACCTTATGTGTAATTGTCACTTTTGAATAAATTCTTTGGCTTATTAGAGTGACCTACTAAAAGAAAAAAGTTTTTTTCTAAAAAACACATCGAATGGGATGAGGCCACAAGTGTGACACAAATTTTGAGGGTTGTTGTTGTAAAGGTTGGGAGTGAGTGCAATTGGGTTCATCGAATATTATAATAATGAGAAGGAATGATGTGATTTTCCATATTGAATTTAATTTAAGAGGTTTTGATCTCTTTGTGTTATGCTCATACAATAAATATGAGAAGCATGGGCCTGAGAATTGGACCTTCACTTTATCTCTTTTGCAATTCCTTCACTTTATCTCTTTTGCTTCTTTCATTCTCAAACATTTCTATCGATATGTCTAGTCTTTGCAAGTGTATGAGTAAATTCCTTAGTGAGAAATAATTGCCTAGTATTCTCCATACAAAAGATTATTCAGACTATGTTTCCATTCTTTATACTTTACTCATGTTGACTACTTTGTAAAGTCGCTAAAGGAAGATGAGTGTATTAACTCTATGTTGGTTGGGGAGTTATTTGTTCTTGTTCATCACATAACATTGGGGCATTGATTCCCCGTATGTGCTAAGATAAAATGTTTACAGGAATAAACTTGCAATCAAGAGACTTGTCAAAGGTTCAGAGCCATGCGGCACCAACCAATCATCACCCCATGTCTTATATAATCTATAATGGGTGATATCAATGATTGTACTTTTTACATTTTATTATGTATATCTTTTATCTTTTTAAATCTTTTGGCCATATTTTGATCCCTAATATTTTCTGATACTCTTAGATGTTTTAATGTATCATTTCCCTATCATTCTTCATACTCTACTAAATTAAAAATTCTCTATGAAAGTTTGCTCTCAAGTAAAGATTAGTATCGTCGACGAATAAAATAAGATACAACATATGAGATTTTATCAGTCTCATAGTGATGGATGATTTCTTGCCACCAAAATAATTTATTATTCATTATTTATAATAAAAATTAAGAAAAAAAGTTATCGCCAGTTCAGCTTATCATGGTCATTGCCCGGAGCTTTTATTTGGTCCGGTGAAAGGACGTAGAGCTACGTTCGGCCGGCACTAAATCGCACCACGTAGCAGGCACAAAACCTCGTATTTATCGATTTTTCTCGGCAATAATGAGAAATACCATTATGTGAAGATAAATACCGAGCAATACCGAGTAATACCGAGCAACACCGAGCAATACCGAGTTTTTCTAGAAAAACTAGGTATTGCTCGGTATTGCTCGGTATTGCTCGGTATTACTCGGTATTGGTCTTCACAGAACGGTATTTCTCGTTATTGCCAAACAATACCTAGCAATACCGATCAAATACCGGGTAACTCAGTGGTGACCGAACGTAGAGCTACGTCCGGTCACCGGACCTAATAATTGTTCCATTGCCCGAGGCTGAAGGAATCGTTTTTCGTGGCTTTCGTGCTCTCTTCGTTTTTCAAATAAATATGAACGCCCACGTCAAATAACAAACTCCTAACCCCGTGGACTCGCTCGGTGCTATGACGATATTCAGACGACCTGGAGATAACTAGCGTGTGGACGGTCAACTAATTCCGTTTAAGTTGGACTGCGATAAGCTCTACTTTGTGTACAAGGCGGAAATATTATGCAAGTGGGGAAAAAAACAAATTTTTATTGCGTATAATTTCTCTGTAAAACAAAAAATAAACCGGAAAAATTAACAATTTTTTAAAATCAATTATATTTTAATCAATCCGTATGATATGGATCAACTTTATAGAATTGTGTAAGTTAAATTACTAAGACTTCATTTGGAATGACTTTCTTTAAGGTAGCTTTTTAGAAATTTTTTTTTACTAAAATAATTACTTTAAGAAAATATAAAAGCCATCCTGAACGAAAATGATGAATCATCAAAAAATTATCTTGATCGGGCACAAATCTAGAGGCAAAATCGAGCCGAAATTTTAAAAATTAAATATGGGGTCACCTGAACTCCGATTTCAGCAAACTTATAGTCAAACTTAGCGTCTCGGAAATACGAAATCAACGACACCAAATTCGACTCAATCCAAGCCCAAATAAGTCCAAATCAAGGACCTGAAGCGCTGTTGGAAGGTTCAAACCACAATTTGGATTACTAAAAGTTTTCCAAAAATGACGTGCTTATAGTCGAATCGAGCGCCTCGACGAGACGAATCCAACGAGCCAAAGATCGCCAAATTCTGACACAACTAAGACCTTCAAATGTCTGACAAACGGTCCATGATCAAGGGATTCAATATCAACCATCCATCAAATCACTCCACATTTGCCCTTGATCCTCCTATTCAGAGGTCATGCCACTCCAGAATATTTATAATTAGACTCCTCATTTCTCATGAGAGGGGTCCCAAGCAAGAAGAAGAAGAGAAGAAGGAGAAGAGAAGAGAAGAAGATTAGGAGGGAAGAACTCCTCCTCGACCACCGCGTCGGAATTCTGTCCGAACGATGCCGGAATTCCGCTGCCCGACCTCCAAGTGACGGCGGAATTCATCCCGACATCGAAGTTGCGCCGGAATTTCGCCCGTCCTCCAAGTGACGCCGGGGTTTCACCTGAACTCCAAGTAACGTTGGAGTTCTGCCCAAATATCATCTAAAGCCGTAGTTCTTCTTGGCCGCCAACTAACGTTGGACTTCTACCTGACGTCGGAGCTCCTTTCGTCGCCAAGTTTCTACCCGACGTCAAACTTTTACCTAATGTTGGATTTTCGCCATACATATATTTGATGCTGGATTTCTGTCCATTGCTGGATTCTACCTCACATAGTCCTTCCCACCTCTATCGCCCGTCGACTACAGTCCTTCTGACTTACGTCGCCCACCGACTACAATCCTTCCAACCTCCGTCTCCCGCCAACTACGGTCTTTCTAACTTATGTCGCCAGCCGACTACAGTCCTTCTAACTTACGTCGCCCATTGACTACAGTCCTTCCGACCTCCATCGCTCGTCGACTACAGTCCTTCTGACTTACGTCGCGCACCGATTACAGTCCTTCCGACCTATGTCGCCCACCGACTACGGTCCTTCTGACTTACGTTGCCCACTAATTATAGTCCTTCCGACCTCCATCGACTGTCGACTATAGTCCTTCTAACTTATGTCGCCTACCGACCACAATCCTTCCTACCTCGGTCGTCAGCCTACTACAGTCCTCCTAACTTACGTTACCCCCTGATTACGATCTTTCCAACCTTCATCGCTAGACAATGGTCTTTATCACCTCCATCACCAGATTATGGTCCTTCTGACCAGACGAACACGTCAACCATGATTCTCTGTATTCTCAACATGTAATGTACCTTATAAGATGTACATCAAGCTAAGGCATTCCCCTAAGGAAGGTCCTTATTTGTAATCAACTTCCATACTAATGGATTCATTCAAACTAGGCTAGGCTCCGTAGTTTTTCCCCCTTTTTAGGGGTTTTTCATATAAAACTTTTGGTGTCTCTAGTGAATGAAATACTCTCTCTTTTTATCTGTGTGTGTGCCGGATTTTCGTATAATGCTAAGACATTAATTTTATATTTCTCTACCTGCGCAAATACTCCTGGACGCAATAGTTTGGCGCCGTATGTGAGAAAATGGTTTTCGATTGGGGGCAATTTTGGCTCCAACCTTAAAAGATTATTCAACTGCTATTGATGCATCAATTTCATGGAAATTAAATCCAGACTGGGGGACAACCTTGACTACAATTTTTGTCAAGATGATCCCTTTAAGATTTTTAAAACCAAGACGATATATAAGGAAACTCCCGAAAAATGCAAGGATGCTGTTAATAAATTTCAAGCCACATACAGTCCCCTGTTGGACTTCTACTCATTGGGCATGATCTTAATCTCAACCTCAAAAATGAAGTAATGGTATAAATATAGACCATTCTTCACCTTTGATTTGTGATACACGCAGCATTCTCCCCCTCCCATCAAGGCAAAATTGATCCCAGGGGGATTCGATTTAACTTCTTCCATACAGGTTAACGTCATCGAGCAAATGCACTGACATACAACCTCGGATAGGTCTCACATCCTTGGTGGATTCTCTTGACCTCTTTCATATATGTTAACATCATCGAATAAAGGCTCTGACATGCAACCTCAGATAGGTCTCACATCCTTGGTGGATTCTCTCGATCTCTTCTACACATGTTAATGTCGTTGAGCAAAGGCTCCAACATAGAATCTCGGATATGTCTTACATCCATGGTGGATTCTCTCGACCTCTTCCATATAATTTAACCTTGTCGAGTAAAGGCTCTAACATATAACTTTGGATAGGTTTTACATCATTGGTAGATTCTTTCGATCTCTTTCATACAGGTTAATATTATCGAGAAAAGGCTCTGACATATAACCTTTGATAGGTCCTGCATCCTTTATAGATTTTCTTGACCTCTTCCATATATTTTAATGTCATCGAGCAAGGCTCTAACATACAATCTTGGATAGGTCTTACATTCTTAGTAGATTCTCTAGACCTCTTTCACACAGGTTAACGTCATCGAGCAAAGGCTCTGACATATAACCTCGGCTAGGTCTTACATCCTTGGTGGATTCTCTTAACATCTTCCACACAAGTTAACGTCATCGAGCAAAAGCTCTAACATACAACCTCGGATAGGTCTTACATGCTTGGTAGATTCTTTCAGCCTCTTCCATACAAGTTAACATCGTTGAGCAAACGCTCTGACATATAACCTTGGATAGGTCTTACATCCTTGCTGGATTCTCTCGACCACTTTCATACATGTTAACATCAACGAGAAAATACTTTAACATATAAGCTTGGATAGGTCATCCTCTGTGGATTCTCTCGACCTCTTTCATATATGTTAATGTCATCGAGCAAGGCTTTGATATACAACCTTGGATAGGTCTTACATCCTTGGTGGATTCTCTTGACCTCTTTTATAGAGGTCGAGCAGTGCTCTGAGTGAACAACATTATCTCTATAAATATTCCATGAAAACAATGTTATTGATAAAATCATCCCTTATATAAAGATCTTAGTAGTCTAATAATACCCTAAAAAAATATGGGGGGCATTATATCACGGCATGTTTCAAAGATGCAATAATAATTTAGATTCCTCAAAGGGACAAGTTCTCAATATCATTGGAGTTACATTGTAAAAGATTATACATCAAGTTAATTTTTGGAAGAATTTGAAATTAAAAGTACATCCGCATTATATGTACAAGTCATCAAGAAACAAGAAATTTCAAAATAGTGAAATATCCTTAGTGGATTTAAATGACTTCTTCTCTACTACATATCAAACATCCCTTACAATTTCTTCTTCAATGAAATATTATAATTTGATCTTCATCAGGTCTCAACTCTATTGACACTATAAGTGTGTCTCTAGAATACTAACATAGCACACTTCTTTGGCTCCTTGAATCAGGGATATCAGATGTTGGTAAACTTCCATATGGATGCTTATTATCTTTGTAAAATGCCACTGGACACCCGCCATCAACGGACCTTCGTCTGATACTTGCCGGTGGTCTTTTACTTCATATCAGCCATCATCAAATTATCGCTCGACTGCTATTAGCAACATACCCTCGAACTCTCTCCTTCAGCTCTACACTTGGTTGTTGACTGCTAATGAGCTTCAACTCGATTGTCCATCGCCGACAGACTTTCGCTCAAATGGCGTCAAAATTCTCCTCGTCTACTCATCACTTCTGGTTCTCCTTCTAGATACTATTACAGCTGAATCTTCTCAAATTACCCTCGCATACAAGTTGCATTTGATCTCCTTATATAGAAGAGAGGGGCACTAAAACTCGATAGGAGAATGTTGCCTATCACCGACAGTGGAATGCCTCCGATATAAGAAGAAGAACGTAAGAGAAGATCAAGATGGAAAATATCTCCTTCTACACAAGAGAGGAGCACTGAAGCTTGATAGGGGAATGCTGCCTATCTCCGACAGAGAAATGCCTCCAATGTAGGAAGAAGAGAAGAAGAAGAAAAAAGAAAAAAAATAGCTGCAAAAAATCTAACTTCTGTACAAAAGGAGGGGCGCCGATTTAAGTAGGGAAAATTGCCCACGAAAAATAATGAAAAGCCTCGACTGTAGGAAGATAACTAGAGGAGAAGACAGAAGAATAAGAAAGTCCAACTTCTACACAAGAAGAGGGGTGCCGAATTAAGTAGGGAAAGTCACCTTTGAAAAATAACGGAATGCCTTGACTATAAAAAGATTGATAGATAAGAATACAGTGAAAGGAGAAAAAATTTTCTTCTACACTGAAGAGGTGTGCCGATTTAAGCAGGGAAAGTCACCTATGAAAAAACAATGAAAGACCTCTAGAGCAAGAAGAAAAATATGAGAGAAAGAAGAGAAAATTCTAACTTTTGTACAAGAGGAGGGGCGCCGATTTAAGTAGGGAAAGTCACCTATGAAAAATAGCGAAATGCATCCACTGTAAAAAAGCTAGAAGGAGAAAAAGAAGGGAAATCTTCAACTTCTGTATAAGATGAAGGACGCTGAGTCAAGTAGGGAAAGTCACTTACTGAAAAATAGCGGAAAGCCTCAACTGTTAGAAAGTTATAAGGAGAAGAGGAGAAGGTACAAGTTCGCCTTGTTAGGAAAGTTGCTATTTGCATGTTTTACATTCTTGCAACTTGTATTATTTTGATGATTCCAAATCTTATTGTTTTATGTGTAGTTATCTCCTAACACTTTTTGGAAGATTTATTTTTGCTCTACTTGATTTTATGTTCGATTTTCGATCTGGAAAGGCCAAATTTGACGTTTTTAGGGTCTCTGGGACAGTTTTCGACTTTCCAAACTCAATTTCAGCAGTTTTAAAGCTATTTGGGACTCCTACATACAAAATTGGATTGCGACGCACATGAAAAATTCTCTGAAGTTTGTGACATGTATTTTCGAACTCGTGGAGCTTCGACGTCCGAAAATAGGGGGCAATTGATGTATCATCAAAAAATTATCTTGATCGGGCACGAATCTCGAAGCAAAATCGAGCCAGAAACTTCAAAAATTAAATCTGGCATAACTTGAACTTTGATTTCAATAAACTTACAGTCAAACTGAGTGTCTCGGAAATATGAACTCAACGACATCAAATTAGACTCAATTCGAGCCCAAATGAGTCCAAATCAAGGACCCGAAGTGTTGTTGGAAGGTTTGAACCACAAATTGGATTAATAAATGGTTTCCAAACATAATGTGCTTATAGTCGATTCAAGCGTCTTGATGAGAGAAATCCAACAAGCCCAAGATCGCCAAATTTGGACACCACTAAGACCTTCAAATGTCTGACAAACAGTCCATAATCAAGAAATTCAATATCGACCGTCCATCGAACCACTCCACATTTGCCCTTGATCCTCCTCCTATTTAAAGGTCATGCCACTCTAGAATATCTATAAATACACCCCTCATTTCTCATGAGAGGGAACCCAAGCAAGAGGAAGAAGAGAAGAAGGAGAAGAGAAGAGAATAAAGAGAAGAATGAGAAGAAGATTAGGAGGGAAGAACTCCTCCTCGACTACCGCCGTCGAAATTCTGTCTGAATGACGCCGCAATACCGCCCGACCTCCAAGTGATGGAGGAATTCATCTCGACATCCATGTGGCACCGGAATTCTGCCTGGCCTCCAAGTAACACCGGGGTTTGACCTGAACTCCAAGTGATGCCCGAGTTTTTCCCGAATACCATCTAACATCGTAGCTCTCCTCGGCACCCAGCTGACATTGGTCT
Organism: Dendrobium catenatum; assembly: GCF_001605985.2. Classification (NCBI taxonomy): domain Eukaryota; kingdom Viridiplantae; phylum Streptophyta; class Magnoliopsida; order Asparagales; family Orchidaceae; genus Dendrobium; species Dendrobium catenatum. The sequence continues at coordinate 1,349,772 of NW_021319131.1, forward strand.
TCTACAGGACGTCAGACCTCCGCTCGTCACCAAGTTTCTACCTGCGCTTGACTTCTACCTGATGTTGGATTTTTGCCAGACATATATCTGATGTTGGATTTCTATCTATTGCTGGATTCTACCTGACACAGTCCTTCCTTCCTCTGTCGTCTGCCGACTACAGTTCTTCTGACCTACTTCGCCCACCGACTACAGTCCTTTCGACCTCCGTCGCCTGCCGACTATGGTCCTTCTGACTTACGTCGCCAGCTGACTACAATCCTTTTGACGTACGTTGCCCATCGACTATAATCCTTTCGACCTCCGTCGCCCGTCGAGTTCGGTCCTTTTGACTTACGTCGCCCACCGATTACAGTCCTTCTGACCTCCATGGCCCGCCGGCTATAGTCCTTCTAACTTACGTCGCCTGCCAACTACAATCCTTCCTACCTCTGTCATTAGCTGACTACGGTCCTCCTGACTTACATCACCTGTTGACTACAGTCTTTCCAACCTCCGTTGTCAGACCATGGTCTTTATGACCTCCGTCACAAGATTATGGTCCTTTTAACTAGACGAACACGTCAACCGTGATTCTCTGTATTCTCAACATGTTATGTACCCTATAAGATGTACATCAAGCTAAGGCATTCCCCTAAGGAAGGGCCTTATTTATAATCAACTTCAATACTAGTGGATTCATTCAAACTGGGCTAGGCCCCGTAGTTTTTTCCCATTTTCAGGGATTTTTCACGTAAAAATCTTGGTGTCTCTAGTGAATGACGTACCCTCTCTTTTTCTCTTTGTGCGTGCTGGATTTTCGTACAATGCTAAGATATTAATTTTATAATTTCTTACCGCTGCGAATACTCTTGGACGCAACAGAAAACTATGATTGAAAATTTGTAATTATATATCTACTACAAAATAATAATGAATGGTATAAGTTTAAATACTGCTAAATTATTTTATTGCATGAGTGATTCTTCAAAACCATGTAACAAGCCTTAACCAAAAATGCAAATTTAGCTATAGTTGTTTTTTTTTTAAATATAAAAAGTAAAATGTATATGGTATCACATTACGAGGTGTAAACTATCCTTAACTAAATTTTAAAAAGCATGGTCTTAATGCAAATAATTATATAATCAAATAAATTTTGATGACTCCAATTTCATTGATAAAGATGTTGATTGTTGGTTATAATTTTTATCTTAGAGGCATAACAATATATATTTAGAAAATATTTTATCTTCTTAAGATACAATCATATAAAAATTGGACAAATTAAGATTTCATTTGGGACAACATTCATACTGCTTTGTAATATAATTTTTTAATAAAAATTCTATTTTAAAAAAAATTATACTAAAAAATTATTTTAAAAAACAGCAAGAAAGCTCTCCCAAATCAATCAACTTTCTCACTGCTTTCTAAATAGTTTTTTAGTAAAAAAAGTTTTTGAACTAAAAAATTGATTTAAGAAGCAAGTAAGAAAACTGCCCAAAAAAAGCTTAAATATATTCTATGATAGAGCTAAGTATATGCAAAAGCTGAAAAAAAATATATTATGAGCTTCTCTTGCTAAAATATAGGAGATATAAGATGAGATTGTAAAATAAGAATATATTTTTTAAAAATAAGATATTGTTTTTGTAAAGGCATACGATAGTTTTTTATTATAGCATATCACTTAAAATTTTAATTTTTTAAAGAAATAACTGAATTGGCTTACCTTCTATTTATAAATTATTTATTAAACGTTATGCATTCCTGATATATTCTTATAGGATGATTTCTAATGCTATTTTTGGCAATTACATAAAGAATGCTCAAATATTGCATATTTATAAAACCTATAATTATCTCTATTTGCAATAATAACGCATATCTCGAAGTGCACAGTAACATCCATAGCTGCATTCTCATTATTATTTTTTTTTATTAATTTACAAGAATTTGATTAGGACATACATAAATAATAAGATTAATTACTCACTTTAAAACTTAGGTGTTAATTTCATATATAAGTTTTCTTTTTTCAATAAAGCACAAGTTTATTGTTCTAATTAAAAATTTAGGTGCTAAATTTATAGATAAAAAATGCATCAATGATGTGTGCTTAAGGATTTATTTTGGATAGCTTTTTACTACTATTTTTTCATTGATTTAAAAAAATTTGTACTAAAAAATTGTTGTATAAAGTAATAAGAAAACTATCTAAGATGAAGGCTAATGACCTCTTTGCATGGTTGCAAATTTTTACAAAAGTGGTTGCAAAGTTGCTATGGAGAAAAACACCTTTCGAAAGCTAATGTTTAAAGTCGCTTCCTAGCATGGTTTTGAAAATCGGACCGGACCGGCCGGTTCGACCGGTTCAACTGTGAACTGGTCATAAGGCCGGTTCAGTCATCTTAAAAAATCGGTCTAGCATCAAACTGGTGAAAACCAGTTTGACCGCTGGTTGAACCGGCCGGGTTCTTAAGAACCGCCCGGTTCAATTAATAATATATTTAAATAATTTAAATTAATATAAAATATTTTTTATATATTAAATTAACTTAAATATGATATATAATTCCGAAATTTTTTAATATTAAGTACATCTTTATCATAGCAACATGACTTCACCTCATAAGGGCTCTTAACCCAAGCACACAAGAAAAGATATATAAACAACAAAACATAAAACTCCTAAGTGATTTAGGACTAAACAACTTGTAGTTTTTAATTCCAACAATGTATGCATGAATGATACTTCTATGAGAATTTGTTGGAAAAATAATTTGTATAAATTATTCAAATAAAAATAATCATAATAATTTTTAACATTCTTAAATATATAATTATTTTTATATTTATAATTATACAAATAAAAAATAATTACTTATAATTTTTAAAGTTCTAAAACTTTTCTTTAAATGTGAAATTAAATGATATTAAGAAGTATAAAAAATTTAATTTTGAAAAAATGTAATATATTAAATATGTATGAATTTTATTTATTTTTTAGTCTCAAAATTTTTAGAATTATGAAACTTTTAAGATTAAATTGACGTTATTATTATGTTAATTTTAGTAATCTTTATAATATTATTATTTATTACGTCATCCTGTTCGACCCCGATTCGACTGATCGAACCGGTCGAACAATAAACCTCTCATTCTTCCAGTTCGTTGTCCGGTCCGATTTTCAAAACTTTGCTTCCCAGCACAATAATTTTTAAAGAAGCAGTGAAAAATAAAAAACCAAACAAAACTGGGCTTGTGGTCTGAAAAGCAAAGAAGTATTAAAGCTATTCCAACTGAAGCCTAGGCTTCATTTTGGGACAGCTTTATTATTAATTTTTAAAACAACTTTCTACTATAAAAATATATAGTTCAAAAAATATTTATACTAATGAGAACAATAAAAAAACTGTACCAAATCAATTCCAAGGCTTTGTTTGAGACGTATTTCTTAGTGCTTTTTGAAGTAGTTTGTTAGTACCAAGAAAATTAATTTTTGTAATAACTCAATTAAGAAGCAATAAAAAATGCATTTCTAGAAGCCTAAATCTTTTTTTTTGTGGACATTTAGGTCAATTAAGGCAGACTCACACACACATCGCATATACAAGACTCAAACCAAAGACTTCCAACCAACAGACCAAAGTGAGTTGTGTAGAAGCCTAAATCTCCCTATTTTTTTACAATTGGCGCTTTAGGGTAGATGCAAGAATAATGCTACGTATTTCATTAATTAAGAGTAGTGGCTATAGGCTAAAACAATTATAATTCAATATAAATCAACATTCAACAGGAAAGTTGTTGAGATAGCATTAATTTGTACTTTTAAAAAGAATTATTTTTGGCATGCTCACTTATAAATTGTATTAATTTAGAGAGAGAGAGAGAGAGAAAAGTCTGACTTTCAATGCGTTGTGATTAATTATTCATCCTAGTTGGCCTACCGAGTCATTCTCGGATTTTTTCTTAAAGCTACATTACTAAAGCTTATGTGAAAGGACAGAAAGCTCATTGATTGAATCCATGAGGATTTGATTTAGAGCTATATATTTTATGGTTTATCACTCTAAATCTTATAATAATTAAACTCTTAAGAAAATAAATTTTAGTGTTCATAATTTATGTAATAAGAAAATTAATAGATCTAATATTCATATTAATTAAGAATATATACAAAATTATTAAAGAGAACATACAATCTCGAGAAATAAAAATAAACCCATATCATGAGTTTAATTGAAGAAACTACAAAGCATAGCATTTTGATCTTTACCAAGGTTTTTCTAATAAAGTTAAAGACTTCTGTTACTTAGCCATCTATGCTGTTGTTTATCATATCAGGATGGAAAAAAATAAGAGGCGTTTTACTGACCTCTGGGTCTCGCCTTTGACGCTGAGTTTTACTATGAGAAAGTCCATCAAATTGAAAGTTAAAATATGAAAAAATTATGAGGATCTTCAAAAAAATTTCCCTGAAATTCTTTCTTAATTTCGGTTTTTCTTATTTCCTTTTTGCGAGGTTTTGATGATCTGGACGTTGCTGGAGTCTTCTTCCTTATGAAGACACTTGAAAGTCTGGCTGGCGGGATGTTCTTAACCGGACATCTCAAGTTTTTTCCATGGAATTTTTGGCTTTCTCTGCATCTGGGCTTCGTCAATTGATGGGAATCAACTGCTGTGGAAAAATGTTATAGTTTTTATTTGCTTTTTAGCATTCAGTTATTTGGTTGTAGCTTTATCTTTTATCATTCATTCATTTGAATTGAATGATAAATTACTTTTTTTGGTTTTTCTTTAGGACTGTTGTTTGGAGGGTTCTTAACCGGACATCTCAAGTTTTTTCCATGGAATTTTTGGCTCTCTGCATCTGGGCTTCGTCAATTGATGGGAATCAACTGCTGTGGAAAAATGTTATAGTTTTTATTTGCTTTTTAGCATTCAGTTATTTGGTTGTAGCTTTATCTTTTATCATTCATTCATTTGAATTGAATGATAAATTACTTTTTTTGGTTTTTCTTTTTCTGAACTTGTAGTTGTTTTTTTTTTCTTTCTTTTTATTTTTTAGATTTATATTTTCTTTTTGATTTTAATAAAAAGGGCTGTCCCCCAAAATTTCCGCCCAAAAAAATCATTTCATGTGGAGGAAATTATACTTCTTTAAGATATCTCACACCATCGATTTGTTAGACAAATATTGCATGTTTAATAATTGAAATGTATCGCTAGAAGTTTTCTTCTTTAGCTTAAAGAAAATTATATGGAGTTTACTTAGTTATGGTGTGAAATTTCCCATTAAATCAAGTTTTTTTGTATTTTTAATTTTTTTGAATTTAGAATGTATGGCTAAAAGTTTTAAAATACAAAAAAAAAAATTATACGAAAAATTTGCTTCATTAAGCAGTAAGAAAGCTTACAAAGGTATGATCTTACTAATAACTTAAAATATTACTAGAGATTTAGGCTTTGTTTGGGACGACTTTTTTATTGCTTTCTAAAACGGAGTTTTAGTACAAAATTTTTTATTTTTGTATTAAAACTCCGTTTTAGAAAGAAATAAAAAAGCCGTCCCAAACGAAGCCTAAGACTTGGTTTGTAAGACTTTCTTACTACTAAAAACAAATTTTTACTACAAAAGTTAAAATTTTTATACTCGAAAGCTGCTTTAAGCAGCAGTAAAAAGCTGTTCCAAATGAAGCCTAAAAAAGCCTTACATAGAGTCTTACAATCTCTCACGAAATGAAAAGCCAACTAGACCAACTTAAACATTTTAAAATCCCTGATGCTAAGTCTCTATTGAAATATTAGTTATATATATTTTATTACATTTAACAAATAGGACTTACAATCTTGAAAATAAACAAAATATAACCCAACATTATACGGTAGATATAAGTAGGACTATGTAAATTTTAGTTATTTATATTATCATTAATATATAGAAAATATTATTCTGCCATAAAAACTATGATGCCTGTATTTCAACCAAAGGAGTTTGATTATATTTATCGAGCACATCATTAATGAACATGGCCATTAGTCAAGCACTAACTGCACATCAATTGACCATATAACAATATAATTCATTCTATTATAGTAATAGCTCAAAGAAAATTCATGCATTAAATTTCAATGAAAATTAGTGCCTTTAATTGATTTCATTTTTCTTAAATAAAAAATTTAAAATTCTAAAAACATAACAAAAATAAATCGTAGACAATCATAATATAATATAATAAATGTAAGGAAAATATGCATTAGGTAAGTGATTCAAAGTAAAATATTATATAAAATGACAAATTAAATTTTATATCTTAAGTATAGTTGGTGTACACCCATGATTGCTTGTGCAGGTACTTTCTCACAGGTATTTAATATGTTACGTTTGGGTTGCACGGAAGGAGGAATTCTTCCGCTTTCAGAATAGTCTATTTGAAGAACTTACCTAGGAGCTAGAGCTTATCAATGGAGCATGATAAACCTCCTCCACCCACTTCCTCCAAATAGTCACCCTCCCTGGCTAGGGTGGCCTTAAAAGGTCCTCTCTCAGTAGGACAATTCTTTATTCATCTTGGCCAAAGTCAAGCCTTCTATGCGAGACATATAAATAATTAAGCTAAAGATACACATCCATCTATCTCTCATGATCAGATCATCACTGACTCAAAGATTAGTGTAAAATCATCACTCGCACTTCTCTCGCTCTAACAGGGCGATCTTATAACAGCTTCCTGCTTCATGCTGACTTGATCTCTAGATGCGCAGGGGAACATTTCTCTCGCATAATCTACCACAAGGTCACCACATCACTCATCATGGATGGCCAAGCTATATCAAAAACTGATAATAAGACCAGTGTACCACGTACACATCATATTATAACTACCTAGGCACTATAGATTGAGCTAGGGGGAATACAAGAAGAATAAGATGAAAGGGTCCAGATGGAAGAAAAAGAATACCAAGATCACAATAAAAATAGAGAGATAGAGAGATGTTATTTTTTTTCCTAATTTAGCTTATGTTATGCAAGATAAAGCTCTCAACCATCTCATTCTTGTACTTCTAGCTGGGGTAATAAAGATTTTATCCAAATCCATCATCTTTCTTTCCCTCTTCCTTTCTTTCTAAATTGATCATCCTCATACACAAGTCTTTAGCTCACAGGCAGGTTCATAAAGTACGACCTAGCATCATCAACTAGATAAATTTAGATTCAACATCATTTAGGTGTGGTGAGCATGCAGTTGATGCTAAAGGATATAATATTACTATCCACCAAGAAATTAGAGACCTCAACAAACATCATGAACCCAAAATACAGTACCCAACAAGAACTGTGATAAATGGAAAAGTGGTTTATAAAGTCCATCCAGGATGCTCTAACAAGCAGTAGTAACAAAGCACGAACCACTGATGAGTCCAAAAGGGCCATCTAACCCTTGAGCTCATCGTGAGCCTCTAAAAGAAGCACATGTATCTGATGTAGTCATTAACCTACTCTCCCCTAGATGAGAGAAGAAGATTCTAGTTTGTCAACAGGTTTATCCAAAGAAAGTGAACCAAGGCTAACTAATGCCTTCTCCATATCAAGCTTTGAAGTAAGAGTTCCTCCCAAGTTTAACATACCTCACCTAGAGGCCTAACGAGGCAAGACTGACCCCATCAACCTCATGTCGACCATTAAGTCCATGACTCCCTCCTTGATAGCGATGATGTTCTTCAATGTCATCTCTTCTTCACCAGCCTTAAATATTGGGCACTCAAGTGGCTCACTTGCCTATATAATGGGGTGATACTTTCCTTCAATAAATTTAAAGAAACCAAGAGAATCATTGAGGAACTTCATACTAAGGTTATAGAAAGAAATGCTCAACTTCATGGAACTAAACCTAGCTGTATCCCAAGAAGCTCTAACTCAAAGATTGAAGGAATGTCCTTTCATGTATGTAATCATTTAGCACCAACCAAAGAAATGGGCATAATTATTGGAACTGAAAAGTCTGTATAGTTTGTTAGACCTAATGCAGTTATCCCAAGGCTAACTACTTACCTCATTTTTATATGAGGTCACTTTGACCCCTTCCTGGATTCTAGATCCTAGGATCCTTCTCGGGACCCTAAGATCAATTTAGATATTAGATCACTCTAAACCAAAATTTATTGCTAAGGGCCTAGGTCCTAAAAGCCTTTCCTAGTATTTCTTCAAACACCTCAAGACCCAGTCAACTGACCTCTAATTTAGAGTCTATCAATTGTATGTTGATAAGACATATCTCTAGGGTCAATCCTTCAAGTTTGAGCTTAATTTGATATTTCTAAACCCAAAAACTAAATATATTTCCAAAGGCTGTAAAACCTTCAAATATTTATAACTTATGCCACTAGACATATAACCTTGTTGAATTTGACCTTGAAGCTCCCTCCAAACCCTTTGATCACTTCCAGGCCTTTGATATTGACATGTTAAGCATTGATTTATAATTTTTTGGATTCACTTTGATCCAGAATTGACCTCAGATCAAAATGACCAGAATGCCCCTTAAGGATATTTTTGGAATTTTGACCAAAATTCATTGTGATTCAATATCACGAACCTTTAAAACTATTTCCACTTAATTCTAAACACCACTTGGGACCTATCAAACCCAACCTAAAATTCTGGGTCAATTTGGTTGAGCAGGTCAACCTAAGTTGACCTAGAAGCCCCTTAAGGGTCAATAGAGTCGTTTTGACTGAATAACCTCCCCATGCCTTGGAACCTCTTCCAACACGTTCAAAATATCATTTAAAACTTGTTGATCCTAATCATTGCCCCTAGGTCAACTTGGTTGACCAACTCAACCTAGGTTGACCTAATGGCCCATTAAGAGCCCAAAATAGGTCATTTGACCCAAATGACCTTTCCAAATCTTGAGACCATACCCATTAGAATCCAAATATCCAAACAAATTCATTTGATAAAAAACAAAGTCTTGCACCAACCAAGTTGACCAATTAAACCTAGGTTGACCCATTAACCCTTAAGGAGTTTAAATGGGCCAACCCAATCTATTTGAGCTCTCCAACCCTTATCACCCATTCAAATTAACTCCTATACATGACCTAAATATGGCTTAGCATTTGGTCAACCCAACCCAACTTGAGTTGACCAAGTCAACTCCCAATCTTGGTCAAACTTATATGGTTTATACTCCCATGCATTCCATAGCTTTTACCCTTGACCCTTGCCCAAGCTATTCTAAATAGCTCCTTGTACCCCCCAAGTGCCACATCACCAATCTTGACCTTGTTGACATTCAAACTAAGTCAACAAGGCCTTTAGACCCCTCTTTGAAGTGGTCAAACCCTTTCTTTTACCTCAAGACCGACTTTAGGTTTGGAGTTCACCCAACCTGCTCCCCATGCTCTCTCCCTGCCACCTCAGCTTTCTTTGACCTTTCGACTCATCAACATAGTCAACTCAAATTCTCGAATCTTTCCAAAGGGTCATAATCACCTCCTAATTTACTTTCCCTTAATTTAGGTTGATGTAGGTCGACCCATTTACACCCTAAAGCTCACTTAGAGCTCTTCCAATCCAGCATTTGGGGTAGCCTTCCAATGGCCTGAGAAATGTGCTAGGCATCAAAGCAAGGTGCCTGATGCATCAAGGCCATCCACCCAACTCTAGATCATTTGAATAGGGTAAAACCCTATTTTGAGAGGACATTCTAATCTAAACACTCTCTCACTTCCTCCAACCTTCCAGCCCTAGTTTTTATTTCATTTTGAATCCCTAAGCCCTCCTCTACATTCCCATTACAAAACCCAAGTGGTTGCACATCACCGACGGCAAGCTTTCCGATGAACCAACCACCCACGTCATCCCAGCCTCATAGTAGTGAATCTTGATGTTTTCGGGCATAGGTTTCTTCTAGGGATTTATATGAGGATAGTCTATAAGCTTAACTGTATAAAGATATTGAAGATCCAATGGTATAATCTCTTGAAAACCTTAGATCTATGTCACAGTAGTTAGATCTATTTAACTTTGGGTTAAATACGCTTTAGGCCATATAAATGTCTATGCATTGTTTCTGTTCATGCTCTTAAGACATGTTTAAAATTTCATGCATTTGGGTGCACCCGATCGAGAGAATGAGATGAAAATAGATTCCTAAGGCATTTTTGTAGTCTAGCCTGGGTGTACAAAATGTCAGTCGTTGATCCTATAATCAACGGTTGAGATTCCATTATACAACGCTCCGATGTGACCTTGTATCTCGCGGTTCATCGAGATCACTGTTCAGCCTAATCTAAGCCGTCCATTTCGAACATCAAAGATGGTTTTTCATCGTTTGATCTCATTCGATAGAGATCGAACCACATGATTTGATCTCTACCATTCTATCAAATTGTGGGAGATCCTACGGCTATGGAATGCTGCTGACTCGAATAAGTGAGTCGCGCCGTCATGAAGCCGCGTATGACAATGATTGCCAATGGCCATCAATGCCCCTTTGTTAACGCGGTTTCAGATCCATGGCCCAGATAGAGCCACGTAGTCCCCCTGTTACCCCGGTATCGATCAGACGGCCTGGATGACGCCGGATGTCTCGACGTCACCCCCGATACCGTCTAACATATTTAAAATTTTAAATTAATTTCAACAAACTATTTTAAATTCTTTTATTATAGAAAAATATAATAAATTAAATATTAATATAAATTAAATAATTCTATATCAATATTATCAAAAAAATAAATATTTTAATTTAAAATTATTATTAATTTAAAATAATAAATATTCTTCTATTTATTTTGTTGATTTTAAACAAAATGGGAGGGGGGATGATCAGTGGACAACTATACCTTGTCCAATAATTTAGTCCTTAATCTAATTATATTTTTTTTAGTATTTGCATGTGTAGGTTACACACACCACTTAGCCTAGGAACTCCTATATTTAAGGACTTGAGTGTGCTATGTTTGTGCATTTGCATATGTGATGTAACAATATTGATTTAATCCCATACAACTTAGTGACATCATTAAGGACAAAAATTAAGGACTTGTGTAAATAACTTAGAAATTTGTAACAATTAGGGTGCATGTTCCCTTGACTTGAAATTTTGAACAAAAAAAACATAATGACATTACCCTTTAATAGAGATTATCCCACTGATTTTAGAGATTATTAGGTCTCCTAATTCATTTTCTTAGGATTAACCCCTTAATTAACCTTCCAAACTTCTAAAAATTCTAATAAATCAAGATATATTAAATGACCATAATTTAATCCTTGATCAATTAAAATTGAAACCACTTTAATTTGACATCAAATTCAACCTTAATTTAATTTTAATAAAAAAATAATGTTTAGACAATTTAATTAATTGAAAATAATTAAAAATCCTAAAAAAAATTCTTAAACACTTGTTTATCCCTCCTTAGATCATTTCTAATCTTGGGATGTGATTTTAAGGAGTTTGGGACTTGTTTGAGTTCAAATTATTAAATGGGCCCTTCATTGAAACAAATTAAAAATCTAATAAATAACCAAAGTTCATAAAATCATAACTAATTATAAAAAATTTCAAGTCAATCAAACTCAAAGGAAGATGACTCAAAATAAAATCTAATATTTTCTAAAAATGTTAAACCTCTAAAATCTAGTCAAAGTCAAAAAGTCAATAGTTTGGTCAAATGTAGGTTAAAATCTATGCATAAACTTCAAAAATTCATAACTTTTCATAGAAAACCCCAAAATTAAGCATGTTAGTAATTTAAATACTTATCATAAGATCTAATATTAGTTAAAAATTAGAAACCTTCAAAATCTACTTTAATTTGAAAAATAAACTTTTAACCTCTTAATTAATGCATCAAGATAATTTCAATAATTCAAAAAATCTAATAATTTATTAAAATTCCAAAAAATTCTAATTTGATTAATAAAACACTTAACCAACTTCTCAAAATTAGCCACTAACTAAATTATTTAATATTAATCCAATTTTGATATTTAGAGCCAACTTAAATTAACTTAATCAATCCTGATTGCTACTGGAAAATCCAGGCCTGTGAGGCTATTAGCTTAGCCCTAAGGAAGGTGAAATAGAATTCACAGCCTCAGTGTAAAACAAAAGTAGTGATCACTTAACAATTAAAAGATATTCAAACAAATTCTTAATACATTAACACTTAAATCTTAATATAAAATCTCCCTCCAGCCTTAACAAACTTAAACTTTAGACAACTTCAACTAACTAACTATCCTAGGATCTACCCCAGCCACACAACTTTCTACACACATTTTAGATGGTTTGCTAGGATAACCGACTCTAGATTTAGGCTAGACCGATGTTTAATTTTCTGTTATGTGCCAGATTTTTTGAAATTTTACTTCATGTTGTGGATGAAACTGTCTGGTGTGTTTACTTTGAATATATTATATGAATGATTGATGTGTTTGGTGACTAGATTATCCTTAGGATAGGAACGATCTGGATGTTCACTCAGTTTTTAGCAGGTGCCCACGCTCATGCAGGACAATAAAAGGGTGGCTAAATAAAAATTAATTATAAATATGCTTGCTACAAGTGCTTTAACTACTAAGCCCCCAAATAATAAAAGAGCATGACTAGTGTGTTTTAATTTTTTTAAAATATATGTAACTTCTTGGAATATATTCTAATTTATTAAATTCTTAGGATAACCTTGTAGGAGAGTTTTGAATTTTTAATTCATATTATTGAAATTTATTTGAGGATTGAGTTGTGAAAGTACACATTTGAGTTGGGATACATGGATCCAAAGGTTGGATTTCAAAGAGGAAAGATACCCCTTTGGGGGATAGTACTTTCCTATTTGGAAGTCCAAATTTGGATAATTTTTTCATACCCAAAGAGGAAAGGATGGCCTTCTCTTAAAAGGAAGAGATATCTTTTCTATTTTGGTAGCCAGCTGTGAAGAATCCATGGAGTCTGAAGTTAGGAAGATTGAAGAATTGAAGATGAAGAGTATCCCTCTCAAAGTCACTTGTGTCTTTATTAGGACTAGAATCCTGGTTGTTGTTAGTGATGCACAACAACTTTACTTTCTATGGACCCTAGGTTGTTATAAGCAAGATAGTTTGCTTATGGATATTTATTAATTAAATTGATTATATTTCATGTGTTAATGTGATTGCCTATAGGATTACTTACTTTTCTTAATTTTTTAGCATTTATGTGCCACTTTTTATTTTAGCCTAGATACATGAGGCTCGTAAGGGTGTGAAATATTTATACTCATAATTAAAAGTTTAAAATTTTGGGAGTTAAGAAATATAGAAAGATAATAAATCTAGGGAAATAGTTGGGGATCGCCCCTACTGTCACATGCATATTACTATACTTCTCTCCTCCTTATTTTAGACACATTCTAGCCTGCGGGTAGAGCCCAGATAATATGACCTATGAGGATGAGGTGTCAGGCCTAGGGAAGCCTAATCTTCTAAAAAAAACTATTTTTAAGCCTTTATAAAATTTCAAACATACATGATTTGGATATGCCGACTAGCATGCATTGTATTAGAAACACATTCAAAAGAGTCTAAATTTAATTGTATTAATATTTAGTATTTTCACCTTATATAAGTAAAATGGGCCACTTAGGACTACTTTAGATGTTTAACCCACCTCTCCAAAACATTAATAAAAATATCCCTACCACTCTATCATAAAATGATTGGATTCATGTATTTAAAATTGACTATATGACTAGCTGGCTCCCCATTCCAGGCTAGGATAAGTCCAGATTATGCACTGCATTAGTTAGGTTTGAAGTACAGTGGTCCAGTGTCCAAATTTAGATTTAGGATTTGGGATAGATCTTGGATCATATGATGCCAACCTTTGGGAATATAATCCCAAATTTTTAATAAAATACTCAACTCAAACTAAATCTTCTTTCAATCTAAAACATAAAGCCCAATACTTAGATTAGGTTGGGACATCTCCGAATGGTTTTAGAATCTCAAAGTGTCTCATACTCTTCTTCCCTTAATTCCGTTAATAAGTGCTCCAATCATGATCTACTCCCTTTTGAAATTCCAAATTCATCTCCTTGATATCATTCCTACAAAATCTTTAACAAAACTTCACCACTATTTTAATCGAGAGTTTTCATGGGAGATTCTATCTTCCTACAATGTAATTAACTACGAGGGCTTACATTCATAGGAGATTTAGAACCACATACACCTGATTTTCAAAATTGACTTTTAAAAACTTAATTGACATTTCTTTTGGGAAATCAAACTCATAACGATCATTATCGTCATAATCATATGATTCCTAAAGGTTGATATTCTCTTTATTCAAGAGAATTATTATGTGTTTACATAAATTCAAATATGAAGCTAACAATCATGTCCTCTTGGTTATCATGGTCTGATTTTATATTAAACCATATCTTGATCCTCCCGGGGTCATATGTGGTTCTCCCTTAAATCAGACTATGATAGCTTAAAAAAAGTTTATAATTCTGGATCCGAACTCGTTAGGAGATTTTATCTTTGCCTTTTGAGGCTGTATATCATCTCTAATGGTCTATTTGACCTCAGAATTGAAATCTAAACTTAGTTCCAAATTTTCCAAAAGAAATCTTCAAAGCTCAAATTAATATTCTTTGGAAAAATTCAACCAATGATGATTACTATCGTCATGCCCAAATAATTATCAAACGGTGGTATCTTCTTCCTTAGGAGAGATATATCATTTGTTCATAAGGTTTTGGGCATGAGATTAATGATAATCTACTTAAAATACCATAACTAGAAATTAGATCAAACTCCATTTTGACCTTTCAAGATCATATGTGGTTCAACCTCGGTTCTAGTTATATTATTCAAAGTAGGATTCATAAATTTGAATTTGAACCCCATCTTGAAAGTTTACCTCCACTTCTTAAAATGGTATGACTTTTCTAATGAGACGTTCGATCTCAAAATTTGAATCAAAAAGTCGATTTTAAATTTCCAAAGAAAACTAATAATTTTTAAAAACCTATTTTCAAAAATTCCACCTACACTAACCAAGAGGGGTGGGGGTGGGGGGGGGATTGATTATTTTAAAATTCTCTTTGAAATTTTTAATAAAACCATTTTCTATTTTTTTGCACAAAGAAAAATTTTTTTTATCAATTTAAAAATTTTCAGCCAAAAAAATTTAAATTAGTAGAAAAGTAAAAATGTAGTAAAATAAATTAATAGAAATTTATAGTGGTTCGATAAAACTAGACCTACATCTACTTCATGAAGACTCCCTCTTAAGGTATTGCGCTATTACCAAAGTGACTCTCCTTTTACTCCTATAGTAAGGTGGAGAAGCCTTTACAATTATACTCTTTTGCAACAATCCCCAGTGCGGCAGAGTACCGTCATCCTTTCACCCCATCCATGTGTCAGAAAAATACCGTCATCCTTTCACACCCTCTAAGTGTTTGTAGATTATCTTCATCCTTTCACACCATATATCGGTAGAGTATCATCGTCCTTTCACACCCTCTAACTATCAATATAGTATCATCATCCTTTCACACTCTCCAAGTGTCGATAAAGAACTGGATCTTCTTCAAAGATCTTCTCTCGAGCATCTTCAAAGAAGTAAGGAAGATAATTGTCATAAATACAAAGAGACTATCATGTTTGAGTAACCTTGTGAACCTTTCACACACTCAACTTATAAGAACTCTGACTCAAACACTCTCCCAAATCACTCTCATACTTGCTCTTTAAGAAAAATGAAGAAGGATATCGTCCATAGTCAATTTAAGGACTTTTTATATGAATGACATGAAAAACCGTCTAGAAAACTAAAATTTTTCAATTTGACCATCTATGATAGTACAGTACGATTGATGATCATACGTACGATAAGTTCAAAATTTACTCGTAAGATCCAGTACAAACCAATTTTATACTCTGATTAACCTGGGTACAAACTTATATCCTACAGTACGATCAATTCAAAATTGAATATATTCATTCGGTATGATTTAGTACAAAATGATTTTGTACTCTAAATAATATACTATATGAAATCCATATCATACAGTAAAAACTATTTTAATAAAACCATGCTTTGTTTGGTATGAAAATGGTCTCAATAATTTTGTACTTTAGAAGTCGTCTGTTCGATCCTAAGATCGTACAGTAAGAACAGTTCAAAAAATTTACCTGTTCATAGGGAAAAAAAGATACACATTCATTTCGTACTCTGGATGTCATCTGCACTAACCTATGATCATACAGTACGAACAATTTAGAAAAAATTAGAAGTTTATCAACATGAACTTATACATATCTATTTTGTACTCTGGAAGCCATACGTACGAAGCTTACTTCATACAATATGAATAGGACTTCAAAAATTTTCTAGGCATGGTTTGATTGACTACTTTCTGGAGATACACTTAAGTTAAATCATTCCGTACAATTTGAAATAGTATAGTATGATTACTTTTAACAAGTTATAAAGTTTTACACTCCTCCATTGTATGTGTACATGGTTACTCAATTACAATCACACTCTCTCTGACTCAAGAAAAGTATAAAAAGTACATACTCTCAAAATAATAAACCCTAATATAATATGACTTGAAGTCTTCCATAATTTGGAGTATGATTTCTCAGAAATATTACTACACACAAATAATAAAAACAATATTTTCAATATATGTTAGGAGAAACAGTAGTTAATACAAAAAAAATTTTTGAATCATAAAAAACGCACATGATATGAAAACTTAGTTATAAAACTAAGTTGTAATAGTCTCTCCCTTTTTGATAATGATAAAATAATTATTATTTGAGTTAACATTTAAAATAATTTTTTTCCCTTAGCTCCCCCTAAATGAATGACCAACTAGATAACAAGGAGTTCTTAAGAAGATTAAATATAACAAACCTAAAAAAACACCAAATAAAAACAACTCAAACAAAAACACGAACTCGAACGAAAACACACATGAACATGAGCAAACATTCAACTAAATATTCACACAAACACTCAAAATATACATGCACATACATTAATCAACAAACAATATTCTACACATACAAGCACACACATTAATGATCAATCATCAAATAATTATGACTCTCCATTTTGACAACAACAAAAAGGAAAGTTAATCTTGAAATGAAAGATTTATAAGAATAAACCAAAAGAGTTGAAGGAGAAAAGAATTTTAAACCAATTAAAAATATAATATTAATTTCATAATATGAAAACAAAATTTTAAATTTTAAATCAAAGAACAACTAAGATAAGAAAAGTCAATTAGAGTCATTATTCATTCTAGACAAATTAAATAAAAATAATTATTGCAAAAATGATAAAATGAAGATTAGTTAACTTCGAATTCAATAATGTATATTATTGTAAATTAGATAGATTTGGATTAGAGATTGAAAGATAGTGGAAAGAACATAATAAAAGATTTCAATTCGCAATATTGTGCATCTTTCCAAATATTTGTGGTACACTTTATTCATGTTTTCTATTTTGGGCTAATTTATGCCTCTTATCACATTACAAACCATTGCACAATTTTTTTATTTTTGCACAAATTGCACATTTTCCCCCCTTTTTTTTACATTTTGTGCCTTTACAATATTAGTAATCCAAAATCAAATTTCACTAATAATAAAAATAAACATATTGAAAATGAAATAAAAAATAATAAGACATCAATATTGCAACAATTATAGCTTAGATATGTTTTTCCATATGAATATGAAATTACTCTTCTTATCTAAATCAAGTTATAATTTTAATTTTAATTTTTGAAAAATTAAATTTTACAAGAAAATTAATTTGTAGAGCAAAATAAATTATAATCAATTTCAACGTTTAATTTCAAAAGGTTTTAATTATTAAAAACACAAACATTTTAAGAATTAAAAGTTAATGCATGTGAACGAAGCATTCCAACATTCCATTGATTATAAAGATCACATATAAACACATATTTCAAAAACAAAACATCATGACAACTCACATAATATCATCTAGTCTACATTATCTCAAGACATGAAAATACTAAACTAAAGTAGAAACATCACAATAGAATATACAAAAACACAGAAGCAATAACATGATAGAAGTATATTTAAAAATATGAGGGACCCTAATCTGGAGGAGGTGGTTGATTGAACATTGAAAAATAACTACTAATAGTTGCTACATTTATATTCATTGAGTAAAACTGTCCATGAATCCACCATATATCGTCATTATAGCGAGCATCCTATTGGTTTAGGTGAGTCTCAATTTGATTAAAATGTTGATCAAAATGAGTCTCCAATCGATCGAGTCGCTGGATCATTTCCAAGTAGTAGTTTTGGTCAGGTCTAGGTGCAGGTGCTGGGGCAGGATATCCCCCTTCTTCCTCAGAATCATCACTCTTTAAACTCTAATCTCTCGCAAAAAGTGACCTAAAAGAGGTATCAGTGAAGTGAATAGGAAGTTCTCTTGGAGCGTCAGGACGAATAAAGTTGTACTTCTTCCCTAATATAGGCAACTAAATGTCCTAAAGCTACGTTCTTCTTCCTCTTATGATGTGGAAGCCCAATTTTAGAAAGTATATAAATATAGTCCATAATGAGTTGGGCTTCATCAAAGGGAACTTAGTCATAATCAAATAGGTCACTATGGATAAGGGTGGAGTTATATTTATCCGATCACCTGCTTTAGGGATAATAAAAGTTCCCAAAACATGCTAGATGACCTGGGCATTTTGATGTAAAGTGTAAACCCTTGATAAATGACATACTTGTGATACACCTCTAAGAGTTTTATTGATTTTAGTTCAATCAAAATCAACCTTAGAAGTCAAAGTGTGGGCTCGATTACCTTGGGTTCTTAAACAAAGAAAATTGCCTATGTCTTCTTGGAAATCTATACTCGCTATTTCATAACATAAGAACTAATCATAGAGTGGTCCTCATTGAATCTCATGTTGGCCAAGAAGTATTGGAAGATTTCTTTGCGGTCGATAGAAATGAGAGTGAGAATAAAAGAGAGTTGGATCAAAGTAAATAAGGGCATAATAGAAAAGTAAAGATCACCCTAACTGAGAAGTCTAAAAGGGGTGATTTTGGCAGCATAATACCTAAAGAAGGCATCCTCTTTCACCTTGGAAAGAAAGTTGTCATCTCCACAACTTCTAGTTGAGGAACCTTAGAAACACGGGGTTGCTTGCTAGAACTAGCCATTCCTAAGATAAGAGCTGTAGAAGCATTCAAAATGAAAAGAAATTGAATGAAAAATGATTTCAAAGACCCTTCTATTTAAAATAAAATGACCTATCATATAGTACGAAACTTGAATCGTACTTACGTTTTTAGAATCGTACATACGATTTTAAAATCATACAGGATGAAAAAAATTTTGTACATATGAATGAAAATGGCCAAAAATGAAACAACTTTTCATAAAATACCATTTTGAGGTGTCCTTTTGTACATGCATTTTGACTAAATGATTGTATAGATTAACAGGTGTTCATCCGGGATGATCAAAATATTAAAGATCATTTTAATGATGGTTAGGTTTGTCTCCCACAGAAACTGACAGCTGGATCGTACATGTTAAATACAATTTCATATGAACAATAAGTAGTAAATAACTAACCCTAATTGACAAAACTATCCCAACGTACATAGAAAAATCTATACTAATCATACATTATAATGATGTCATCGTACAGTACGAATCCTATAAAAAGCTAAGTTTTGCATGCTCAACTCTAAAGCCTACCATGCACATGCTATAGAATTCGTAGAGGATGAAAATAAAAAAACTTCTCAAAACCAATCATTTATTTTTTTATTTTTAACAAGTGGCATGCTTCATAAAAAATAAAAAAACAAAATAATAAAATATACAACTAAAAATAGAAAAAATAAACATAACAAAACATAACAAATAAATAACGACAAAATAAAATAGACACATATGTACAACACATCAAGTTTGTATAAAAATTAAGATTAATCACACCTATTTTAGTTCTTAAGGAGCTAAAAATGTCGAAAGCTGATGGTTTTGACAAAATATATGCACATTAATTTTTGTAGAAATGTGATTCAATTCAATATCTCCCATAGCTACATAATCTCTAATGAAGTGACGCCTTATATCTATATGCTTGATTTTAGAATATTGAATAAGATTCTTTAAAATGCAAATGACATTAATATTGTCACAGAAGATCTAAATTATGCCAATTAAAAATATTAAATTAATTAACTATTATTTCAACCAAAGAACTTGTGCCACATAACTACCTAAGGCAATATACTCTACTTCAGCAATAGATAGAGCTACTGAATTCTATTTCCACCTGTACGAAGAAACTAAAGAGTTTTCTATGAAAAGTTCTAGATATACTTTTTTGATCAATCCTACAACTTTTAAAATCTAAATCAGAATATCTAATAGTTTTAAATGAAAAGCTATGCTTAGGATATCAAATCTCTAAGTTTTGAGTTCCCAAAAGATATATCAGGATTATTTTTATTGCTGTCAAATGTAATTCTTATGGATCAGATTAAAATATAGTACATAAATAAACACTGAATATTATGTCTGATCTGCTAGGAGTCAAGTAAAGCAATGATCTAATTATACCTCTAAACTTTTTTTTTATCAATAGATTTTTCCTTAGGGTCCTTATCTGATTGAACTGATGACACATAGGTTTAGTCACTAGTTTAGTATTATCTATTTCATATTTCTTAAGGATGTCCTTAATATACTTTGACTGACTAAAAAAGTTCTTTTCTTATTTTGCTTTATGTTAAAACTAAGAAAATAACTAAATATCCCATTAAAATCATTTCAAATTCTCTATTGATTATTTTTGAAAAATCATCACAAAGATTTTTATTTATAAATTCAAATATGATATTATCAATACATATTTGAATAATGAGTATGTCATCTCCAATTTTCTTCAAAAATAAAGTGGTGTCCACATTTCCTTTTACAAAAGATATCTCTAATAGGAAAGTGCTTAGCCTCTCATACTAAAACCTAGGTGCATGTTTCAGTCCATATAATATCTTTTTCAATTTAAACACTTGATTAGAGAATTTAGAAATTTTAAAACCTGGAGGTTGCTCAACAAAATTATCCACTTGTATCACCCCATTCAGAAAGGCTAATAAAGGCTAATAAAATAGACATAGGCTAATAAAATCCTAATTGCTTTGAGTATTGCTACATGGGCAAAAGTCTCTTCAAAATTAATCCCTTCTATTTAATTATACCACTTAACCATTAATCTTATCTTATTTCTAATCACAACTCCTGAATCATTCATTTTATTTTTGAATACCCTGTTAGTACCAACAACACTTTGATTATTTGGCCTTTCAATCAATTCCCAAACATCATTGCTTACAAATTAATTCAACTCTTCTTGCATGGCCAAATTTAAAATTCATTCAAAAGTGCTTGATTTATATTTATGGGTTCAATCATCGATATAAAGGCATAATGGTTCAACTCTTTACTAAGTCCATGCCTAGTCCTAATACCCTCACTAGGTTCACCCAAAATCAATTTCTTAGGGTGATTCATAGAAAATTTCCATTCTATAAGAAAAGTGTTTTATTTTTTCACATTTTCTTCTAAATTCATCTTTTTCATTCCTTGGGATTTTTTTTCAATATGATCCTTTTCTAACTTTGGCTCTTCTAAAATGCCAAATTTATGAAACACAATATATGTGGTCTCCTTAACTACCAAAGTTCTCTTATTATAAACTCTATAAGATTTTTCAACACAACAACAACAACAACAACATCAAGCCTTTATCCCACTACATGGGGTCGGCTACATGAATCCTTTTTCTCCATTGTGTCCTATTAAAAGTCAAATTCTCATTTATATCTAATAAAGAAAGACCATTTCTAATATTTTCTAGCCAAGTCTTTTTAGGCTGCCCCTACCTTTCTTAACATAAGTAAAATCTAATACCTCTACTCTCCTAATCGGGTCATCGGAAGGCCGCCATTTTATGTGACCATACCATCTATGGTGACTCTCTCTAATCTTATCTTCTACTGGAGCTACTCCAACCTTTTCATGTATATGCTCATTTTGTATCTTATCTCTAAGGGTAAAGCCACTCATCCACCTGAGCATCCTCATCACTGCCACACATAACTTAGTATTATGCTTCTCTTTTAATAGTCAACACTAGAGAATTCAAAAAAAAATCTTTCATCAAAATTTGGATAAAATTTTCCTAAACAAGTTTTTCAATTATTATGAATGACTACCTTACACCCAAAAACATACAAATATGACAAATTTGGTGTTCTCCTTTTAAGAAGTTCATAGGATGTCTTATTCAATTTGGATCTAATATTTACCCTATTTAGAACATAACAAATTGTACTAATTGCTTCAGTCAGAAATATTTTAGAAGTGAATATTCTACCAATATGGCTCTAGCGGCTTTAATTAATATTCTATTCTTTCTTTCAACTACTCCATTCTGCTGAGAGGTCCTAGGTGCTGAAAAATTATGGTTAATTCCTTTCACTTTAGAAAAATCTTCAAAATATTTATTTTCAAACTCACATTCATAATCACTTTGAATTAATAAAATCTCACATCTTAGTTTTCTCTGAATCCAAATTAAAAAAAATTCCAAAATTTTCAAATGATTCACTCTTATAAATTAAAAATTTAACCCAAGTGGATCTTAAAAAATAATCAACAATCATAAATTCAAATGCTTACCACCTAGACTTATTATGATAACCGATCCTAAAAGATCAATATAAATATTTTCCAATGGTTTGCTAGTCCTAAGATCCTTAATGGAATGAAAGGTGGATTTAACCTAATTTCCTAGTTGACATGTATCACACATGTGACTCTTAGTAAAGTCTAGTTTTGGTATTCCTTTAACAAGTTCTTTTTGGATAATTTTTTAAGGTTCTTCATGCTAGAGCAACAAAGCCTCTTATGCAATAACCATAATTCATCAAAAATTATTTTTAGATAAAAAGCATTAGGAGATTTAATACAATTTAAATCAAGCACGAATATATTATTTACCCTAATTTGATTCAAGACATCAATTCTATTTTGGCTTGTTATACATCTAGTGAGAAAAAAAATTACACTATAGTCCTCATCACATAGCTGACTAATACTAAAGAGATTATGCTTTAAGACTTCTACAAGTAAAATATTCTCAATAAAAAAAATTGTTCAAATGTCGATCATGCATATGCCTACCACTTTCCTAGTGGTATTATCTTATAGTGTAACCTTGACTCAATTCATAACTTCTAGTTATATGAATTATGTAGTGTCTCTAGTCACATGCTTTGAATATCCACTATCCATGTACCAAATACTCTTATGAGAGTGTTTCTATAAAATGATCAAATGTTAGTCTTGGAATCCAAATAAGTTTGAGTTATCCTCTTGGTAAAATTAATCTAGATGCATGTATAATATGATTTGTTTTATACATCTTAGGTCTCCGCACTAGATATGATTTACTATGAATAGTATAAGTGTGAGATATATGTCCAATCATTCCACAAGAAGAACACTAACTCCCGAAAAAAGATTTTTCAATTTGTGTGAGTAAAATTATCTTTTCTTAGGTTTTAAAACTTTTGATTTCTTATCAGGACTAAAAAATTCTTTAGGTATGGGTGGAATCCTATTTTTCTCATATGCTTTTAATTTTGCTTTAAAAAATGAGTTTGTACTTTTCTAACATAGTATTGTCAACTTTCAAATAGTACTCTCTATTATTAGGTTCATCCATAAATGTTTTAAAATATTTTTCAAGTTTAGTGTGGGATAATTTCAATAGTTTATGCTATTTATTCAAATCATCAAACTCATCTAATAGTGTAAAACCTAAAAACGACGATAGTAGGTCATCACACGCTTTTCGATGCATCACGATGAGACTTAAGTGAAAATTTCAAAGTTAATGAAATTCGATGAAAATAATTTTATAAAATTCTACATAAAATTTTTATTATTTTAATATATAGAACTTATAGTTAATTTTGAGAATTTTGAGAAATAAAAATTATGGAAATCTCTAAATATTGATTTTACCCCAATGCGAATAGAAGGCCAATTTTATTTAAGTGAGGGCAAAAAGGTCAATTGGCATTATCCTTTCTCCCTTATTATACTAATTGAACCCTCCCCCTCTCTATTCTCACAAAACGATCAAAACAAAGCGGAGACATGAGGGATAGACGGGCGGGTGAGGCAACGAGGCAAGGGCGAAGGCGGCTCCAGCGGCATTTTTCCAGCAAGAAATTTAGAGCAAATTGAAGAGGATGATGAAAGGAATCTCAAGGTATGATTGTTCAAAAATGTTTCCCTCTCGATCTCAAGTTATTTCGAGAAGAATTTTCTATGATTTTTCAAGAAAATGTATATTCTTCCAAATTTCTTTTAAAAATTTATTTGTAAGGATTAAGAGAGATGATTTAATAAAAGAATTGAAGTTTTTGAAGAATTTTTGGAAAAGAAAAAGTAGGACTTTTTCCTAAAACCTAATTTCTTTAAAGTGCTTTTACAAAAGTTATTTCTAAGGGCCTTAGAAATGTTTTTAAAATAAAAATTTTAGTTTTTAATGAAAATTTCATTTTTTAATAACTTCTTAAATTATTTAATCTAAAAATTTATTAGATAATTCTTAAATTATGTTTAGTGATAATTTAAAATAAAGATTTGAGTGAAATTAAAGATTTAGGGATTTCTAAATTTTAGATTTATAATAACTCTGAAAATAAAAATTAAATTAATTTAATTATTTAAAATATTTTTGATGTATGCTTAGTTCAATTGTAACTATCCATAGGTGTGAATTAAGGAGACGACAAGTGGTTAAACATTGCCGTACAACATTGTGGTGGTTGTTCGCTACTTGCAAGGTAGGTGAATTACATTTAAATTGAGTTTATAAAATTTATTTAAATATTTTTGTACTTTTAAAATGCTAAAATTTATTGTTCATGAATTTCTATTATTGCTTTAGCTTTATAATTCTTGTTTATACATGGCATGTTATTTAGAATGTTAAAGTAAACTAAATAATTTCATGCATACCAAAAATCACTTAAGATCATTTGAGGTATTAAATAGTTCCTAATTCCTTGATGAATATAAGTATTATAAAGTGCATGCATATGTTGATCCAGAAGTGCCAAATTGGTAATGGGGTTCGACAGAGTCAAATGGTAAAGAGGCTTGCAAAAGCCAAATGGTAATGGGGTTCTTTGGAGACAAATGGTAAAGGAAATGACTAAAAGACTATGTACCTGATCAATACAAAACTCTGGTACTTCCGGGATGGGTGTTTATTATACTATAATTATGTAAGTTATGTATTTAATGAAATGATTTAAGGAAAATGAAAGTTTATGGAAAAAAAAGAAAGAAGTATACGAAAAAAGGAAATGTCTTAAGAAATGATTATTGAAAATATTTTATAAATTCTTGCATAAATACTTATTATGATCTTTTACTATTTCGTGCTTAAAGACATATTTAAGAAAGATAAGAAAAATATTTCATGAATTTAAGATAAATGTTTTTCACCTACTGAGCATTGACTCATCCTATTATTCGAAATGTTTTTTTAGGAGAAATTATTAAGAAGTGATGGCTACGAGAAGACAATACACCTATTATCATAGGGAAACTCAAGAAGAATAAAGGTTTCTATGTTTTATGTATCTGTTGAGTCTTTGATTTATATTTGTGTAGTTTGTGGGAGTTTATGTAATTGTTTATGTTGAAGTTTTTAGTAGTTGTGTGAGAAGAAACAAATTTGGATAACTTTGATATTGATGTTTTAGTAGATCTTTCATAGTATGGATGTTAGTTATGTCTTGTTAGTAAAGCTTTAAAGAAATTATTTATGGTTTATACGTGTTTTCGGTACAATCGACTATTCCTGCCCCGTTATATCGGGTTAGTCGGGCCGAGTCGTGATAAGAGTGGTATCAGAGAAAAGGTTTAATAATGATCAATGAAAGAGCCTATAGAATGATTGAATGAGTCTTAAAATATTTAGGAAGTGTAAATTTATGAATTATTTTTTCTTATGATTGAGGTGTTTTATCTTAGGAATATGGATCATATGCGTAATGCCACTGATGGTATTAATGTTGAGGAAGGGAGGAAGTTACTAGAAGTAGCACAACCCTAGAGGAATAGTAATAATAACACTATAGAGCCATTCGCTGAGATGATGGAAGTGATGACTCAGATGATAAAGACCTCCCAAACTCAGAGCAGTGGTAGTGAAAGTGGAAGTCACTCTATGGATAAGAACCTGAAACTATTTCAAGATATGAAGCCTTCATTGTTTTCAAGTGGCGGACCTATAGAGGTCGAGGATTGGCTGATGTAGATAGAGAAGATAATGGAGGGCATGCCTTGGCCAAAGGATAGGAAAGTGACACTGGTTGCTTATGCCTTTGATGGAGAGGCAGAAAGGTAGTGGAGGAGTTAGTTGCAAGAGACCTTTAGAAGAAGACTAAATAGCCAAGTCTTATGGGAGGAGTTTTTGAAAGTATTCAAAGGCTGGCTTGTGCCTATGTCACCCAAGAGACAGATGCAGGATAAGTTTAATAAATTGGTTCAGGGAGATCGATCTGTTTCTAAGTATGAGATAGAGTTTACAATGTTGTCTAGGTATACACCTCACATGATACCTAATGCTGACGAGAAATGTCATCACTTTCTGAATGAGTTAAAGGATATGATAAGGCAACCACTCATTCCTTTTGGAATAGAAGATTATTGTATTTTGGTGGAAAGAGCTAGAAGGATTGAGATGGACATGCAAGCAACTCAAAAGAGGAGGGATTTTCAGAAAAGGAAGATAGAGGGCAGGTTAAAGCCCTCCTTACTTTCTTAGTCTTTTCAGTTAGTGGTTTCTACTTAGAAGAAACCTAGATCCATCAACTCTGACAGCAGTGCTTCAACTACAATTTTATGTAGCAAGTGTGGGAGAATGCATAAGGGAGAGTACTTCTCATATAATAATACTTATTTTTGGTGCCATCAACCTGGACATATGGTAAAGTCTTGCTCTCTTTTGGGATAGAGATCTACTACAGAGGTCAGGTCAGATAATAATACTCAGAGGACAGTTGGTAGAGTAAGATCTATGGAGTCTACAACTTCTGTGCCTTCTCAAGGTCAGGCTCGTCAGAATGTATAGCTTCAAGTCTATGAATTATCCCAACAAGAAACTAAGGGGACTCTTTACGTGGTTATAGGTATGCAATTTA
Organism: Dendrobium catenatum; assembly: GCF_001605985.2. Classification (NCBI taxonomy): domain Eukaryota; kingdom Viridiplantae; phylum Streptophyta; class Magnoliopsida; order Asparagales; family Orchidaceae; genus Dendrobium; species Dendrobium catenatum. The sequence goes on from NW_021319131.1 coordinate 1,377,094, forward strand.
ATTAAATGTCAATGAAAGATTTTATATGAAATGAACAAATAATGAATGGCATGTTTTATAAATGAATTATATAACTCTTTATGATTAGGGATAATCCTTATATGCGATAAACATATTAGAATTCTATTTGATACTAGAGCGTCACACTCTTTTATTTCAGAAGAGTTTGTTAGATCTGTAAGTTTGCTTCCTACAGTTATGATTAAGTCACTATCAATTTTAATGCCTAATAGAAATTATATGGAAGCTAAGCAGAAATATCATGTTGAATTGAGGATTTGTGATAAGACCTTAGTGGCAAATATGATTATATTACCTCTATTTGAGTTTGATGCAATCTTAGGCATGGATTGGTTATCTTATCATTTCATGACTATATATTATAATAAAAAGGAGGTTAAGTTTTATATGTCAGGAGAAGAAAAATTTAAATTTCAATGAGATAAAAGAGCAACTACTATGATTGTGTCTTCCCTGAAAGCTTTTCAGATGTTAAAGAAAGGATATGAAGGCTTCTTGGCTTATGTTAAGGAAGAGAAGAAGGAAGAAAGAAAGTTGAAAGACATCCCAATTGTTCAAGAATTCCCAGAAGTATTTTTAGATTATTTACCTGATTTACCTCAAAATAGAGAAATAGATTTCTCTATTGAGTTAGTGGTAGGAGCTAAACCTATTACTAAAGCTCCTTATAGAATGACAATAAAAGAACTTAAGGAGTTGAAGGAGCAACTGCAAGAGTTGCTTGAGAAGGAATTCATCAGGCCTAGTACCTCCCCTTAGGTTGCTCATGTTCTTTTTGTGAAAAAGAAGGATGGAAGCCTAATACTCTGTATAGATTACAAAGAGTTGAATAAGTTAACAACGAAGAATAAGTACCCTTTCCCAAGGATGGATGATTTGTTTGATCAGTTGGAAGGTGCTTTAGTATTTTCAAAGATTGATTTAAGGGCAGGGTATCATCAGCTCAAGATTAAAGAGGAAGACATTACAAAGACTGCTTTCAATACCAGATACGGGCATTATGAGTTTGTAGTGATGCCTTTTGGTTTGACGAATGCTCCTGTAGTGTTTATAAATCTCATGAACAGAATATTTAAGCCATTTATGAATCTATTCATGATAGTATTCTTAGATGATATACTAGTATACTCCCTAAATGAAGAACTGCATGAAAATCACTTAAGGATTGTGTTACATGTATTGAAAGGAAATGAACTGTATGCTAAGTTTTCCAAGTGCTAATTTTGGCAAAAGAGTGTGAACTTTTTAGGGCATGTGATCAATGATGGGAAGAAAGTTGTGGATCAGCATAATGTACTAGAAATAACAGATTGGCCAAGACTAGCTACAATGACTGAGGTTAGGAGATTTTGGGATTGACAGGCTATTATAGAAGGTTTGTTGAGGGGTTTTCATTGATAGCTATGCCACTATCCAAACCGACTTAGAAAGCAGTGATGTTTGATTGGACAGCTCAGTGTGAGGAAGCTTTTTAGAGGTTAAAGCAATGTTTGATAACTGCTCTAGTGCTGACTATCCCCTCAGGATCAGATGAATTTTAGCTCTACAGTGATACCTCACATAAGGGGTTGGGTTGTGTACTGATACAGAATGGAAGAGTCATTGCTTATGCTTCTAGGCAATTGAAGAATCATGAAAGGAATTACGCAACCCATAATTTGGAGTTAGCTATAGTAGTGTTTGCCTTGAGGATCTGGAGGCATTACTTATACAGAGTTTGGTATAAAGTTTTTACTAACCACCAGAGTTTGAAGTATATCTTCACCTAGAAGGAACTAAATTTAAGGCAGAGGAGGTGGCTAGAACTCATTAAGGATTATGAGTTGGACATTCAGTATCACCCTGGCAAAGCAAATGTTATGTAGATGATTTGAGCAGGAAGAATTATGGTAGTGAAAATTAGATGATTACTCAGCAGCAGGAAATCATTAAGGAATAGGAGAAATTTGAGATTTTAATGGTTCAACCCAATGATGCAGAAATTATAAGGTTGGATCATACAATCAACCTTTCTTGAAAGGGTACAAGAAGCTTTTTCACATGATGCAAATTTTAAGAAGATACTGGATATGTTTAGTGTGGGACACACTGAAGACTTTGAGCTTTATGATGAGGGATTGCTTCATTATAAAGGCAGATTGTGCATTCTAGATATGGATAACATAAGGAAAGAAATCCTTCAAGAAGTTCATTTCTCTAGTTATACCATTCATCCAGGCAGTAACAAAATGTATCAGGATTTAAATAAGGTGTTTTGGTGACCATGAATGAAAAGAAGTGTGGTAGATACAGTATCCAAATATACTTCATGTCAGATGGTTAAAATGGAACATTAGAAAATAGGAGGATTTCTACAGCACTTACTATACCTGAGTGGAAATGGAAAGACATTGCTATGGATTTTGTGATATGTTTACCAAGATTTAGAAGAGGATGTGATGCGTTGTAGGCGATTATTGAAAGTTGACTAAGTTTGCACACTTTTTACCTATCAAACAGTTTGATCCAGTTGAGAAATTTGTGAGCCAGTATGTTGGAGAGATTGTCAGATTACATGGGGTACCTAAGTCTATAGTGTCAGACTGGGATGAAAGATTCACTTCTAGATTATAGAAGAAGGTTCAGGAAGCTATGGGTACCAAACTTACTTTTAGTATAGCTTTCCACCCCAAATAGATGGGCAGTCAAAAAGAATCATCCAAACCTTAGAAGATTTGCTCAGGTTATTAGTTTTGGATTTTGGTAGTATGTGGGAGACATATGTACAACTGATTGAATTTGCCTACAACAACAGTTTCCAAGCAAGTATTGATATGGTTCCTTATAAGGCTTTATATGGGAGAAGGTGTAGGACACCTTTAAGCTGGGCTGAGATAGGGGGAATAAAGATTATTGGTTCCGATCTAGTTGATGATGCTACAAATAAGATCAGGTTGATCCATGATAGATTGAGGGTCGTATAGGATAGACAGAAGAAATATTATGATGCCAAACACCAATCAGTTGAGTTTGATGTTAGAGAGTTTGTATTCCTCAAAGTCAGTCCAATGAAGGGAGTGAAGAGATTTGGCAAAGTGGGAAAGTTGAGTCCAAGATATGCAGGTCCATTTGAGATTTCAAGAAGGATTGGAAAGATGGACTATAGATTGATTCTACTAGCACACAAGAGTGGAGTGTATAATGTGTTTCATATTTCCTCTTTAAGAAAATATATTTCAAATGAAGCTTAAAAGAATAGTACTGAAGTGGTAGATATTCAACCGTATTTGACCTTTATGGAGGAACCAGAGAGAATTATCGATTATGATGTTAAACAGTTGAGGAGTAGAGTAATCCCTTATGTAAAAGTGCTATGGAAGCACAATTTCAAGAAGGATGTCACCTGAGAGAAGGAATTAGAAATGAGGGAGAACCACCCTCATTTATTTGGCTAAGGTATGGCTTTACTTTATAATATTGCTTTTAAATTTTGAGGACAAAATTTTATTAGGAGGGGGGACTTGTAAAACCCAAAAATGATGATTGTAGGTCGTCGCATGCTTTTCGATGCGTCATGATGAGACTTAAGTGAAAATTTTGAAGTTAATGAAAGTTAACAAAAATAATTTTATAAAATTCTATGCAAAATTTTGATTATTTTGATATATAGAACTTATAGTTAATTTTGAGTATTTTGAGAAATAAAATTATGGAAATCTCTAAATACCAATTTTACCCCTACGTGAATAGAAGGCTAATTTTACTTAAGTGAGGTCAAAAAGGTCAATTGGTATTACCCTTTCTCCCCTATTAGACTAACTGACGCGTCCCCCTCTCTATTCACACAAAATCGGCCCGAAACCGAGCGAAGACGTGACAGACAGATGGGCTAGTGCGGCGACGGGGCAAGGGCAAAGGCGGCTCCGACAGTATTTTTTCAGCAAGAAATTTAGAGCAAATCGAAGAGTACGATGATGGGAATCTCAAGGTATGATTGTTTCGAAATGATTCCCTCTCGATCTAAAGTTATTTGGAGAAGAATTTTTTAAGATTTTTCAAGATAATGTGTATTCTTCCAAATTTCCTTATGAAATTTATTTGTAAGGACTAAGAGAGATGATTTAACGAAAGAATCAAAGTTTTAAGAAAATGTTTGAAAAACAAAACTTAGGACTTTTTTCTAAAACCTAATTTCCTTAAAGTGCTTTTACAAAAGTTATTTCTAAGGGCCTTAGGAATGTTTTTAAAACAAATATTTGAGTTTTTAATGAAAATTTCATTTTTAATAATTTTTTAAATTATTTAATCCAAAAATTTATTAGATAATTATTAAATTATGTTTAGGGATAATTTTAAAATAAAGATTTGAGTGAAATTGAAGATTTAGGGATTTCTAAATTTTAGATTTATAATAATTCCAAAAATAGAAATTAAATTATTTTAATTATTGAAAATATTTGTGATGTGTGCTTAGTTCAATTATAACTATCCTTAGGTGTGGATTAAGCAGACAACAAGTGGTTAAACAATGTAGTATAGCATTGTGGTGGTTGTTCGCTTCTTAGAAGGTAGGTGATTTACATTTAAATTGAGTTTATGAAATTTAATTAAATATTTCTTCACTTTTAAAATGCTAAAAGTTATTGTTCATGAATTTCTATTATTGCTTTAGCTTTACAATTCTTGTTTATACATGGCATGCTATTTAGAATGTTAAAGCAAACTAAATAATTTCATGCATAAGAGATACATAATTTTTAACCAAAAACCACTTAAGATCATTTGATGTATTAAATAGTATCTAATCCCTTAATGAATATAAGCATTATAAAGTGCATTTGTATATTGATCTAGAAGTGCCAAAATGGTAATGGAGTTCTACGGAGTAAAATGGTAAAGGGGCTTGCAAAAGCCAAATAGTAATGGGATTCTTCGGAGCCAAATGATGAAGGAAATAACCAAAAGACTGTGCACCTGATCAGTACAAAGCTCTACTACTTCCAGGACGAGTACTTATTATACTATGATTATGAAAGTTATGCTTTTAATGAAATGATTTAAGGAAAAGGAAAGTTTATGGAAAAGAAAGAAAGAAGGACATGGAAAAGGAAATGTCTTAAGAAATGATTATTGAAAATGTTTTATAAATTCATGCATAAATGCTTATTATGATCTTTTACTATTTCATACTTAAAGACATATTTAAGAAAGATAAGAAAAATATTTCATGAATTTAAGATAAATATTTTTCTCCTACTGAGCGTTGGCTCATCCTTTTATTGGAAATATTTTTCAGGAGAAATTATTAAGAAGTGATGGCTACGAGAAGACAGTACACCTATCGTCGTAGGGAGCCTCGAGAAGAAGAAAGGTTTTTATGTTTTATGTATCTGTTGAGTCTTTGATTTATATCTATGTAGTTTATGGGAGTTTATGTAACTGTTTATGTTGAAGTTTTTAGTAGTTGTGTGAGAAGAAACAAATTTGGATAACTTTGGTATTGATATTTTAGTGGCTCTTTCATATTAATGGATGATATTTATATCCTATTATTAAAGCTTTAATAAAAATTTTTATGGTTTATACGTATTTTTCGTATGACCGACTGTTCCTGCCCTATTATATCGGGCTAGCCGGGCCGGGTCGTGACAAATAGTTTCATGTGATTGTTATCAATTTGCGCATGATCTTTCATATGGATTTCATTCTCTTTTTATAATTTAAGAAAATATAAATTCAACCTAGCATGTATCTTTTTGAGTTTTCTATATATAGTATATTTTTTTATAAACATCAAAAAGCTCTTCATAAGTTAAGTCACATATCTCTTCTTGTTTTGATTGATCAAGCTTGTCGACCATAAAATACAGGTTGGTGACCTCTTCTTCTGCTTCTATTTCTAAGAAATCTGAAACTGAGTCTACCCAAAAACTCTCTGTAATCTCTTCTTTCCCTTTCTCACATTTATTTTCTTCTCCACCTTCTCCTTACTAGGATTGGCTTTAAGATTCGGGCATTCAAATTTTATGTGTCTAAGCTTCATAAATTCATAAAAATAACATCATTTAAAGCCTTAACATTTTTATGGAACTTATCTTTATTCCACTAATGATGTTTTCTTTGTTTTTGTTTTAGAAAACTCCTTAATTGCCTTGTCATCAAGGCAATGTTATCTTCATCCTTAGGCTGAGACTGATGACTCTTTAATTCATCTATATTTAATGCTTTGTGCTTCTTCTTTCGCTTCTCACCTGCATCAATCTATCTTTGAGTCATTCCTTGCTCGTAAACAATTAGTGATCAAAGAAGATTATCAATCGAATAAATAATTAAATATTTAGACTATATAATAGTAATTATTATTGTATCATAAGTAGTAGGAAAACAATAATATATTTTATTCACTTTCTTAGCATTCATTAGTTCCGTAGAAAAAATATGCAATGAGGTAACTATTTGAGTGAAACATGTATACATTTTAGTGATTCATTTATTTGGTTTCATATAAAATAATTTATAATCATATAATAAAATATTCAGTCAAGATTGTTTTACTTTTTTAGTCCCTTCATATGTGATATAAAGTCCATCACAAATTTTTTTTCCACTTTTATAGGTAGAAACACGCATATAGTCTTTAGATTTAAGTGGACAAAAAAAACTATTTAAACATTTTATTTTTAACTGAGCTAAGTCTTATTCTTCTATAGTCCAGTCAGCAAATAGTTTTTTAGTTAAAATGCGTCTACAAGTCTAGTTAGCCTAGTGTATCCTTCCTGTAGGAAAGTCCACATGCAATAGTCAAGTGATTGAAGAAAAATAGACATACATGTTTTCCAAAAATTGAAAGAGATTTTATCAAATAATGGGTGTCTAGTGATTGAATATCCTTCACGTGTGTCACATTTTTCAAAAGTTGTCATTACCATTTTCAAAAAGTTGTTTATACCTTAATTTTTGAAATTAGGATTTATACTACTTAAAAAGTCAGTATAGGTTGTTAGATCTAATACAGTTGTCCCAAGGCTAACCATGAGGGGAGGGATTGGTAATTTAAAATTTTTTTGGGGGGGGAATTAGTTATTTGAAAACTCTCTTGCACAAAAATTTTATAAAACAATTTTCTATTTTTTTGCACAAAGAAAATTTTTTAATCAATTTAAAATTTTTCAACCACAAAAACTTAAATATGTAGAAAAGTAAAAAAGAAATAAAATAAAAATATAAAAAATTATAGTGGTTAGGTCCAATTAGAACTATGTCCACTCCCTCTTTAGGTATTGCACTATTACCAAAGTGACTCTCCTTTTACTCCCATAGCAATATGTGGAAGCCTTTACAATTACTCTTTCTTCCACCAATCTTCAGTGCGTCAAAATATCGTCATCCTTTCACACCCTCCATATGTTAGTAGAGTACCGTCATTCTTTCACACCCTCCAAGTGTAGATAGAGCACCATCATCATTTCACATCAAGTGTTGATAAAGTACCGTTGTCCTTTCATACCCTCCAAGTATATGTAGAGTATAGTCAACCTTTCATACTCTCCAAGTGCCGGCAGAGAATCAGATCTTCTTAAAAGATCTTCTCTAGAGAATCTTTAAAAAATTAAGGAAGAGATTTGCCATAAATACAAAGAGATTCTCATCTTTGTGTAACCTTGTGAACCCTTCACACTCTCAACTTGCAAGAACTTTCTCTCAAACACTCTCCCAAATTACTCTCACACTTGATCTTTAAGAGAAACAAAGAAGGATCACTTTCACAACCAATTTAAGGATTTTTTATATGAAAGATATGAAAAACCTTCCAAAAAACAAAAAAAATTTCAATTTGACCGTCTATGATTGTATAGTACGATCAACAATCGTACATAAAAACAGTTCAAAATTTGCTCGTACGATCCAATATGAATTGATTTCATACTCTGACTGACCTATGTACAAACTTATATAGTACAATACAATTAGTTCAAAATTGAATAGATTTGTGTGGCAAGATTCAGTACGAAATGATTTCATACTATGAATAATGTACTGTATGAAATCCATATCATATGGCATAAACTGTTTTAATCAAACCATGTTTCATTTGGTACAAAAATGGCCTCAACCATTTTGTACTCTGGAAGTCGACTGTACGATCATATGCTCATAAAGTATGAATATTTTAAAAAATTTACATGTTCATCGGGATAAAAAGTTACACATTTATTTCATACTTTGGACATCATCTGTATGAACCTATGATCGTACAGTATGAACAGTTCAGAAAAATTAGGAGTTCATCAGGACAAACTTGTACCTATCTATTTTATACTATGGAAGGCATACATATGAAGCTAACTTCATATAATATGAATAGGACTTAGAATATTTTCTAGTCCTGGTTTGATTGACTACTTTCTAGATGTTCGCTTAAGTCAAATAATCCTTTATGATTTGAAATCATACAGTTCGAATAGTTTTAAGAAGTTATAATTTATATGAGTCCCCCAGTGCATGTGCGCATGGTTACTTAATTACAATTAAACTTTTTCAGACTCATGAAAAGTATAAAAGGTATAAAATCCAAAAATAATAAACCCTAATCTGACATGAAGTCTTCAACAGTCTAGAGTATGATTTCCCTAAAATATTAGCACACATAAATAACAAAAGTAATATTTCCAATATATGTTAGGAGAAATAGTAGTCAACACAATAATATTTTGGATTCATTAAAAACACACATAATATGAAAACATAGTTAAAAATTAAGTTCCAATAGGAACTTGCCAACAATCATGTCAATATTGAAGAATACAACTGAGTGGCCAAGCCCACATTGAATACTCCATGCCATGAGACTACAAAAAGGAGGACCTTCCACTTTGAATGAGATAAAGAAAAAACCCATCTTCGAGAATGAACAAACCAAGGATTAAACTTTTCATATAGTCATTAGCACCTTGTTCCATATAGGAAACCCATTTAATAAAGACACACCGAGTATAGAAAAATCATCATCACTTGAGGAAGAATATGGAAGGGTTACTCATCATCCTAAAAAATACCCAACTTATAATCCACTGAGAGTATCATGGTCAAGTTTATGGAGGTCATACAAAAAAAAAATTTCTTCAAACACTTGCTAGCAAAGATGATCGATAGTGTCCGAGATACTACCAAATATACTTCTTTCCATAGAGACTATGAACATGAGACTAAAGAGTTCCACCACCTATAGAACCTAATCAAAGAATATATTAAAGCTAAAAAAATCAAGGAGTTGATTCATGCTAACCCACAATGAAAACTAAGAAAAGGCATCTCAAAAGAAAACACCAATAATCACATATTTCCTCGAGCCATCCTTGTCACTAGAGTAGTGTCTCCCATCCTGGGTGGTGAACATGGAGACACACTTGCACCTAGTAAGAAGCCACAAGTCATAGAATTCCATTCAACGACATTCTCACTATTTATTAATGACACACCTATCACTTTTAGTGGCATAGTGAACTTACCAGGGGAAATCTACACTATGAAGTAATAGTCATCACAACCCTAATTACTAACTATCAAATTGGTAGCATATTGATAGACACAGAGAGCTCATCCAATATCATCTTTAAGATCATCTTCAATAAGATAATTTTTCTTTATTCTTAGCTTGCTCCAACCATGGGACCCCTTTATGGATTCTTTGGAAAGCATTGAGAGACTGAAGGAGAAATCATGCTACCTATCATTTGAGACATAAGAGATCAACAATATTTAACTCTGGAAAAGTTCCTCATCATCAATACTCTTGCAACCTACAAAGCCATATTTAGCAGGCCACTTCTAAACACCTTTAGTGATGTGGTATCTACATACCACATTGCCATTAAATTTAATACCATAGGAAGATAAATCATGGTGTCGGGTGACCTAATTTAGTATGCACCGTCTACTTGTGAGCAATAGGTTTAATAAGCACATTTGAAGAAATTCTTAACCTGGATGTAGAATGAGGTCCAAGCATAGAAGTTACTAAAACCATCAAAGAATTATGCTCAATAGAAAGTAACATGGGTAGAAATCTCAAAATTAGCACTTCCTTCATTGGAGAACATTGAGATGAGTTAGAATAAATTCTCTGTAATAATCTTGAAGTATTCTGTGGAAGAGAGCAAAAATGTTAGGCATCAGTGAGATAGTCAAATGCCATTAGCTAAACATGAAAAAGGAATCTCATCTCTTTGAATAGAATATTAAAAAAATTACAACTTTACTCGCTAAACCCATCTAGGAAGAAGTAGAAAATCTACTCATCGCCAACTTCATCAAGAAAGTTCAATATTTAGATTATATATCTAAAATGCTGATGGTGTAGAAAAAAAAAACAAACAAGTGGAGAATGTGTATATAACTCACCAATGTTAACTCAACATGCCCCAAAGCTGGATACCAACCTTCAAATGATCGACGCCTTAGTCGACCTCATAGTAGACTATCATGTAATGAGCTTTATTTATGCCTTATCAGGCTTCCACCAGATCAAGATGCACCACGAAGATTGTGAGAAAATTAATTTTATCATAATAGAAGGACTATATTATTACAAATTCGTACCCTTTGGGTGATGATCTCTAGAGCCACTTATCAAAGGATGATATACAAATTTTTAAAGAATATAAGGGATTAAATAACAAGTGTAGATGACAACTTGGTTAAGAGCCAATTTCCCAGCCAAATCAAATACCTTTGAGACACATTCCTCTCCTTTAAAAAATATAACATGAGGCTAAATCCTTTTAAGTGCACCTTTAAACAAGATTCATACAAATTTATAGGGTTCCTTATAACTTATTTAAGAAGAAGGGAAAAAGTAATGCCCCGTCTACTATATGAGATTTATGCTCTAAGGCATTGAGCAAGGTTATCCCATCATAGAAAAACTTGCACAGGCACTCATTATTATTACCTTGCTTCTAGGTCCTTTCCATCCAAGTGGTAACCAATCATCCTTTTATGGTAGTTTTGACTAAACCAGATCACTCTAGATGATTACTTAAATAGTCTATAGAGCTCAATGAATTATGAATCATCTATACACCAAAACTGACCATTAAGGCTTATTCCCTTATCTATTTTCTCATAGTCTGCACCAACCAAGAGCCAGATTTAGAATTAGCAATGTAACCTTATAAACTTTAGAATTAGTAATTATAATAAATGAATTTTGCATAAACCTTTTCATAGATTAACCTTTCCTTGCATAAGAACACTTCTAATAAATTTAAAATGTCATTAGGAGTGGATTAGATCAAACCCTATGGATTTATCAATCTTGATTGATTATGTCAACCTTGGTTGACAAAATAAACCCTAAAGCTCCTAAACATGAATTCTAATTTTTTATACCAATTCAAAGCCTCCAAAACTCTTAAGACTATTTATTGGGTCCTCAAGGACTAACCCTAATAAACACAACCCTTAGGTCTACTTGGGATAGCCACATGGCTTGACCTAAGTAGTCAAATAAGATTCTCATTGAGCTAACTTATAATCGAAGTGAAATATGACTATACTAAAACTTGTATTAAATGCCCCTAGTCCCTATGTATTAAACCCAATTAGCCTAGTCCCTTGGTAGACTTGGGTCAAGAAGTTGGGATGACCCAAATGAATTAAAATTATTATTGGCTAGTGGACTATGTTTAAACCTTTACTAGAACATCATTAAAAAACCATTACATTTTGTTCTAGAATTTATTAGACACCTGAACTAGTAAGCTTTAGGCCGAATGGTGGGAGAGATTTTCCTCTCCCCTTTGCTCCACCATGGCCTCATCTTCCTACCAAATGGATTTCCCCCCTCTCCCGGGTGTTGTGGCACCTTCTGGCTCTACCCCTTCCAACCTTAACTTCATCTCTAACCTTACTCACCATGATCCTGTGGCTAGCTCTTTCAATGTTTCTTTCATCGACCCACTGAAACGCATTCCATTCTCAGCTGAAGATCTCAGTCTTGGCATTCCAGATTGGGGCCTCTCTCTCATCGGCTACTCGGTCGGGCCCAGACCGACCTATCTTAGCTTGCAAAATGTGATAAAAAAGTTTTGGGGAATAAAAGGTTCGGTTGATCTTCTTTCTCTAAACGACGGTTTTTTCTTGTTCAAATTTTCACTGCCGAAAGATTATGAGGCCGCTTGGTCAGGCCAAAGAGGGCGGAATGGTAAACCTTTCATTCTCCAAAAATGGAATCCCAAATTCAAGCCAAAGAGGGAGGAATGTGATTCCATCCCTACTTGGATTAAGATCTTGGATCTTCCATTAGCAGTTTGGAACCCTATGGGTATCTCAAAAATCGCCAGTTTCATGGGCAGGCCGGTGGCAGTGGACGCCCTCACGGCCCGGAAAACTCGCCTCACATATGCTCGTGTATGTGTCATGGTCGATGCGAAATCTACTTTTCCTGATGAAATACCTATCTCCATGGATGGTGATGATTTTTCCCTCACGGTTTTATACGACTGGAAGCCTTCGCTCTATGTTGGATGCGGCTCTCTCGTCCATCCCTCCAATCTTTGTCATAAAAATCCGACACCGAAACCACCGCCGCTGGCCTCTAATAGGGGTATAAGTTCAAGCCGTACTCGCCCTGCTGTGCTCAATGCTAAGCATCCTTTACCTACATCTTCATGTATTGCTTCACCTTTAAACCCTGCTCTCCTACCCTCCTCTGTCATTCTTGCTAAGCTTCTTCTTGCCACCTTACCTTCTGCTTCCCTCCCTGTTCCTGGTAGCTCGGCCCTACCTGACTATACTTCTACTCCATACCCTACCACTCAAACCGAACCTGAAAGCCTTAACCCTCCTCGCTTAGCGTAATCTAGCTCCTCCCCTACTGACACTCCACCCTCTATTACTAATGATACCATACCTAATCTTAACTTCCCTGTAGAAGAATCCTCTTCCTCAGATAAATTTCCTACCTTTAAAGCACAGACTAATGCCGATATCAGTGAAAGCTCCACTTCACAAAGCACCCTAAAGCGTTCCTCCTTTGAAAGAAGCCGTCAAAAGGCCACTGTCTCGGCCTCACCTAACAAATTCTCTATTTTGATGGATGAGCCGGAACAATCGGAGCCTGAGGGTTTGAAAGTTGTAATCTTGCCAGACACAGGACAATCTCAAAAATCTCAACATGCCAAATCAACAAGATCAAAAGGTACTAAGAAAGCACAACAACCCTCTTCTAAGTCCAAATGATGCTTCCATCGATTGGCTGCTAGAACATCCGGGGCTTCAACAAACCGGAAAAGGTTCTAGCCTCTAAGAATTTGGCCGCTTCTTATCATCTTGACGTTTTATACATTTTGGAAGCCAATATTTCTTCCAACTACCTTCTTGAACCTTGGTTTGTCAACACCCATAAGGTGTTCCCCAACGAGCTTAGCTGTAACAATTTCACTGCTTCTTCTCCGGGCCGGATTTGGCTTAAGTGGAACGCAGAAGTACATAATGGAGGCATGGAGTCAATAAAGACAAATTGGAATCACAAACAGTAGAAGCTATGGTGCTTTGGGCATTCACCGGAAGGGATTAGGTACCCAGGGTATTTATGGGGACAGGCCAGCTCGGAAACTTAGGTAGTACTTCACCGACAGGCTTATAGAGATAAAGAGCTCTACTTGGGCTTTCCAGGACTAAAGGGCCAGTCATACTGGTGGTGAGGGTGTAGTGCTAATAAAGTTGTTACCTAAGTCAGAGTTATGATAATCACCACTGCAAGTCAAGTTTGAGACACATCCTTAGAGGATTAGTATATACCAGATGTACCTTTACACTTATGGGCTACAGAGGGATAAGATTCAAGTATAACTAAGACCCAATAATAGATTAGCAGGCAATGAAACCAATCTACAAGTAGAAGCTAATACCAGCCACGATTGCTGTAAACTATTTCGTGGTATACCTCTATAAGTCTAGGTGCTTTATTTGAAACGGACAGTGGGGATCAACTTAGAAACCTTCTAGAAGCTGCCTATCTGACCGAGTGTTGGTTAGATTGAAGGCTAATCTCCAAGATAAAATAGGGCGCCCAGGCCCTTCCTCAAGGCAGGGTCCTCCATTAGTAATCTCTTCAGGAGGGCATTGTAATTATTATACTGCCCAGGTGGGTAGCTGGATATCTTATTCTTATCTAAAAGTCCTCTTGGTGTCCTACTGTCCTTGAGTCTTTCACTTCCTTCTCTCCTCTCATTACTAGCGCCCAGTTAATTCACGGCATTTTATCCTTTGGTCCATCAACTTCTTTTCTTCTTTCCGTCGTGTATGCAGGCAATACTCCTATGGAAAGAAAGCCTTTGTGGCATCAACTCCAATAATTGGCAGAATCTATCTCCTCTCCCTAGATCATCATGGGGGACTTAAATTGTTACAGAGATGCGAAGGAAAAATCTGGTGGTAATCCTTCTCGCTTCAGTAGACTTGAGGAATTAAATGGGTGGATTTTTAGCTCTGGTACTATTGACCTTAATTCTATTAGTTTGAAATATACCTGGTTTAATGGGCATGCCAATGACCCAATTAACATAAAGTTGGATAGAATGCTGGTGAATCATAAATGGCTTGAAACCTTTCCTCTTTCTTATTACAAAGTGATTCCCCCGGGCGTTTCTGATCACTCCCCTCTCATTCTTATGGCTGGCCAACCCTCCTCGTTGGATAGGAGATTTCAATTTAAAAATTATTGGTTGAAGTTAAATCAGTATTGGGATGTTCTTATTTCTTCTTTTTCCACTCATCATGGTGGGAGCCTAATCGCAAACTTGTATGGTAAGTTGAAAGTGTTGAAGGCTAATCTTAAATTGACTAACTGGTCCACTGATCACTTCATTAAGAACAAGCTAGAGGCTATGGTACATTATCAAAAGGATTGTATTGAATCCCTTCAACGCAACCCTCTGGATCCTGCCCTCAATTCTGCGTTGAAGACCATTAACAAGAATATTGCACATTTGAATGGGGCTTGGTGCTCTTGGATCTTTCAAAGAGCTAAGGCCAATTGGCTAAGTTATGGGGAAGACGACTTGAGTTTTTTGTATGCTCGCATCAACACTAGATCTAATTCCTCTAGGATCAATAAAATCTGTACTGATGATGGTCACTTTGATTCTCCTACTGATATTGCTAAGGTCATTTGTGGGTATTTTCAAAAGCTTTACAATCCCCCTATGTCCCAAATTTATTCTCAGGCTCAATTTTGCCGTGGGGATCTCTTTCCTTCCCATCTGACCGAATTTTTACTGGAGAATGTGACTGATGCTGAAATTAAGCAGGCTATTTTTGGAGGCCCGTCTGCCTCTGCCCCTGGACCCGATGTCTTTTCTTTTGAATTATAGAAAGGTTCTTGGGAGATCATTGGCTTATATGCGATTAATGCTGTCAAAAATTATTTCTCTACTGGGCACCTGCCTAGAAGTGCCAAAGCCACGGCTATTGCTTTAATTCCCAAGCACCCCCATGCTTCCAACATCTCAGACTATCGCCCTATCTCTCTTTGCAATGTCTTCTATAAGATCATTGCAAAGATCCTTGCCAATCATCTGAAAGTTGTGTTGCCCCATATCATCCACAAAAGCCAAGCGGGGTTCATTTGTAAGAGAATCTCTTATGATAATATCATCCTTGCCAATAAGATTCTTAAGGATTACAATGAGGCGGGTTCCAAGAAGTTTTTTCTGCGCAAAGTTAGACATTAAGAAGGCATTTGACTTGGTCTCTTGGGAGTTTCTCATTGGAAGAATGAGGGAGAAAGGCTTTCCTAAAAAAAATTATCTTTTGGATTAAGAACTATATTTCTGATGTACCCTATTCCATCTGTCTTAATGGTGCTCTTGTTGGCTTCTTCACTTCCTCGGCTAGCCTTAGGCAAGGTTGCCCTTTATCTCCTCTTCTTTTTGCCATTGTCATGGATGCTCTCTCTTGCACTCTTGATGGTGGTTCTTTCTTGGGGGTTCCTTGTGGGTCGAGTCATATTACCCACCTACTTTACGCCGATGATGTTCTTGTTTTTGGAGAGGCCTCTATTCCCAATGCTATTGAGCTTTCGAATATCCTTTACAACTTTGGTTCTGCCTCTGGCTTCCACACCAATAACTCTAAATGCTTTATTCTCTTCTCTAAAAACCTTTTTATTTCCAATGATATCACCAATATTCTTGGTTTCTCCTCCTCTGACCACACTTTAAAATACCTGGGCCTCCCTATCTCCATCAAAATGATTAATTCTGCTAACTTCCATCCACTACTGAGTAGAATCTCTGCTCTACTTGCTGGCTGGAAAGTAAAGTTTCTCTCTTTTGCAGGTCGTGTACAATTTCTGAAGTTTTCCATCTCTAATACAATTGTGTACTGGATTAGGGGAGCTATAATACCCAAAGCTTGTTACAAACATATTGATAGAATGTGCTCTAGATTCCTCTTTCATGGTTCTATTGAGGGGAAGAAATTGGACCTTGTGGCTTGGCGTTGCTTACCCACCTCTCTCGGTGGGCTTGGTATTCCTGACCTTTTTTCACTCACTCATGGCTTTGCTTGTTCTTTCATTTTTAGACTTTACAACTCAGCCTCTGTGGTGGCTGATTGGTTCATGTCTAGATATATTTCCCCCTGGAAACCATCGCTTGCTAGACACTCAAAATTCTGGAAGTACATCTGTGAGGTTGCACATAAGATTAAAGGGCATATTCAATTTATTATCACTGTTAGCAATTGCAATTCTATTTCCTTCTTTTGGGACCCGTGGATTAATGGTAAAGCTCTGGCTGATATGCTCTCTCCTAACCCTGTTCTCTTAGGGAATTTTTCGAATTACTGGACTTATCACTGGTCACTGCCCAATTCGATTCCTCCTGATATTCTACAACTTTTCAATGTCATTCTGATTCAGGATACTTTAACTGATGCTCTATGTTGGAAAGACTGCTGCAAGCCTTCATTTAAAACTTACTGTTTGAATTATTTCACGGGTAGGGATAAGGTGAGATGGTTTAAATTTATATGGCATCCTCACAAAGCACTCAGATTCTCCTCTTATACCTGGCTTTTACTTTATGGTGGTTTAAAATTAGCGGACATTTTAGCGAAGAGGAATATTATTATTGATCCCAACTGCTCCCTCTGCCATCTAGAGCATGAGAACAGCACCCATATGTTTTTTCAATGTGACTACTCTTATGGCGTCATTACTCATCTGTTGCCCGTGCTGGACTCCTTTTTGTTTAGACCTACTCTCTAACAGTTGTTCGAATTTTTGGATGAATTATGCCTATACAGCAAGATGGAGAAAGATTTTTGTTTTTTTGTTATTTGTGCTGTGGTTTATTTTCTATGGAGGGAGCGCAATGATAGAAGATTTTCGGGATATTTCACTACTTATCAAGTTTTGTGCCAGAAAATTGTATTGGCTATTGATCAGAAAAGGTCTGGGAAGAAGAATGTTTCCCTGCTTCACTCTTCTTTCCCGTCTTGCTTCATTTAATTTGTCTGGTGGGTGGTTTTGTTCGCTGGATGATGATGATCAGAACCAGTTTGTGCCTTCCTCCCTCTGGACGGCCATTGGAGTTGTTGCTTTCTCGTGTTTGTTTGATGCACCCTGCTTCTCCTTTTCACTTCTTCGATTGGCAACCGGGGAGGACTATTCTTGATGACCCTTCAGGCCTTGGACATTTGAGCTGCCTGCGCTGATGATCTTTATGTCCATGTACTGGTTATGTAATTTCTAAGTCCTGTTGGATTTTGTTTCTTCCTTTTTGAGCTTTTTTCCTTTCTGTTTAGGATCGGCTGATCTGTGTTGGTGATTTGGGTCTCTGGTCAAGTTATGCCTGACTTTTACTTGTAATTTCCACAAATTTTGGTATATCTCAATATACGGGCAAAGCCCCAATTTTTCCCAAAAAAAAAATTAAGATTTAGAACTAAATCTTTTTAGAACGTTATAATAACAATTTTACAAAATTAGAATAAGATTATGCACATCGAACACACACAGGCATACCGCCGCATACTTTAACCAAACGAGATTTATGGCGCTGATAAAGCCGGCAAGTTTCTGCTATGCGATTTTAAATATGCATATCTACTTTCTTGAAATCTATTAATTTTTGTTTATGGCATATGATCTGAGAGGGTTATTCTTCACCCTTTCATTTTGTCAATGGAATTAAAATAGAAACACCTTTCATTGAATGAAGTAATGAGGATAGAGACTAAACTCAATGCTAAATGCTTAAACTACTGAATGAAGTAATGAGGATAGTAGACGATTTGAAACACAATCTATTTGAAACACAATCTGCTTAGTATTAGCTAAATATGTGTTAAAAATTCTGATATCAAATTTTTTCTACTAAATGTTTAATTATCTTAAATGGAAAAATCATCTTAGAAGATAAATTAATTATCAATGTTTACATGCTTGATTTGAATTATGTTTACTATTTGATTTCTCTATGTTTAAAGTATGTTGTTGATGGATCTTGTCAATGGCATGGGCGACTATGTCATTCCAGTATGAAAACTCTTAAGAAGATCACCTAGAAATACCTAATTAGACACATACCCAATTTATATTTTTCTAAAGATCACCTTCTTGATGCATGCCTATTAGGAAAACAAATCAAAACTTCATTTAATTCCATTAAAGTCATCATCCCTTCTAGACCACTAAAAATTCTTCACATGTACTTGTTTGTATTGAGAAGTACAACCAATCTAGGTGGATAGACCTTTGGGTATGTGATTGTAGATAATTTTTCTTGATTCACTTGGTTTTGATTCCTAGTACATAAAAGTAAATCATTCAAAGAATTTAAGAATTTCCACACTTAGATCCAAAGAAAGTTAGGATGTGAAGTATTAGCTATCCATATGGATCATTATGGAGAATTTAAAAATGTTAGGTTTGAATCATTTTGTATGGTGCAAGGTATAGAATATAATTTTTTAGCCTTAGAACCACTCAACATAATGGAGTAGCTAAATGAAAGAGTAGAACCCTAATAGAAGCTGCTAGGATTATTAGTAGAATACTCACTCCCTAAATATTTTTGGGATGAAGTAGTTAAAATTTTTTGTTATGGTTTAATTAGGGTAAATCTTAGATCCAACTATAATAAGACTAACTATAAGGCACTTGAGGGTAGAAAACCCAATCTTTCTCAAATTCACATCTTTGGATATAAATATTTCATTATGATACATTGGAAATCTCCTATAGTAAAATTTGATCCAAAATCTATTGTAACTCAAGAATCCAAATTGAGATTGTAATTTTTTATGATAGTAATATTTTTCCAAGAATGTAATGGACATTTTTTATTTGTTGTTTGTGTGTACTAATATTTTAGGGAAATTATACTCCAGATTGTTGAAGACTTTAAGATATAGTAGATTAGGATGTCATGTAATAAAGTTTTTAAATCTTTAATTTTTATTTTCTTGAGTCTTAGAGAGTGTGATCGTTATTTGGTAACCGTGCACACACACCTAGGGGAAGAGAGTCAAAACATAAAATTTTAAAACTAATTATAATGTACAACTTACAATTGTACTGTATAATTTGTCATATTTTTTCCTTCAAAATGCAGTTAATCAAATCATGACTTATATTTTTGAACTGTTTGTACTGTACGATTTGAGTTTGTATAGATGACTGATAGTGTACAAAATCGGGTTTGTACTAATTTTTCTCAAATGAATTAATTTATTTTTATACTGTTCAAACTATGCAATGTTTGTTCGTACAGATGACTAATAGTGTACAAAATAAGGTTCGTACTAGTTTATCCAAAACAAAATCATTCATTTGTGTACCACTTGTACTATACGATATTAGTTCGTACAGATGGATAACAGATGGCACAAATGGGTTCATCCATATTCATACTGGATGAGGCATTATTTTTATTAACTATTCATACTGTACGGTGTTAATTTGTACAGATGATTGATACTGTAAGAAATAAGGTTCGCACCATATTATACTAGACGAATACATTCAGTTTTAAACTATTTGTATAATACAATGTCAATTCATACAGATGACTAATAGTATATGATATTAGGTTTGTATATAATCATTCCAAGATTTTGAACTATTTATATAGTGATTAATTATTGAACTATATGATCTGATGTCAGTTCACTTATAATATTTAGTTGTTTGGATGGTTTTTTCTTGTGTTTATATATAAGAAGTCCTAAAATTTGATACTCAAGACCTTTGCTATGAATTTATCTTGAGAGTATTCACTGAGTGTGAGTGTTTTGGAGAGATTGTAATAGTGAATATTGAGATATCTAGTGAGGGGGAGTTGTGAGGAATTCACAAGGTTGCCTAAAGCAATGATCTCTTTGTCTTCTTCTAATTTTTGCCCATCTCCTATGGAAACTTTGGAGAGAAGATTTTTAACACTATGTCCAGGTTCCCTTCCATTATTAGGATGGTGAAAAAGAACATGATGGTTCTCTACCTTCTCTAGGAGGGTGAAAAAGGATGTGACGGTATGCTACCGTCACTTAGAGTGTATAAAAGACGTTAGTTCTCTACCGTGCTGGTTGGTGGAAGAGAGTTTGTAAGGGCTTCTTCACCTTTCTGTGGGAGTAAAGGAGAGTTACTTTGATTTAGTGAAATACCTACAGAAGGAGTCTGCAATTAGTGGAAGTAGGTTTAGTTTAGATTGAACCACTATAAATTTGGTGTTTTTCTATACACTTTAATTTTTCTATATTCTTATTTTTTTGCACTTTAAAGTTTTGTGGTTAAAAAATCTTTTGAGATAAACATATCTAAACAGCTACATATTCAAGGATCAATGTTTAAAATTTTTTAGAAATGATTTTTGAAAATCTAACAAAATTTTTAAGATAACCAATTCACCGCCCTCTTAGTTAGCCTTAGGACAGTTCAATAAAGTCTAACAACCTATACAAACTTTCAAGTGGTATCAGAGCCTATTTCAAAAATTAAGGTTTAGACTATTTTTTGAAAATGATCATGGCTACTCTTAAAAGTTGGAACACTCCTGAAGGATACTCTATCACTAGACCACCTTTATTAGATAATATCCCTTTTGATTTTTGGAAAACTTATATGTCTACTTTGAATGTTCGTCAGGGATGTTAAGCCCTTGTGAACTAGCCCAAGGCTAACCAAGAGAGGGGGGGGGGGGTTAATTGGTGTTTTAAAAATTTCACAATCAAAACACAATCTTAAACCAATACCAATAATCACCATAACAAAATTAAAGTGCAAAAGTTAAATACAGAAAAGTAGTAAGAAAGAACACACATGATTTTAAAGTGGTTCAGTCAACTTGACCTACGTCCACTTCCCAGAGCCTTTTCTTTGGGTATTGCATGAAACTCAGTGACTCTCCTTTTGCTCCCACAGCAAGGTAGATAAGCCTGTACAAACTTCCTTTCCATTGACACCAGTGAGGCAAAAAACCTAACTCATTTTCTTCCTCCTAAAGCACACAGTGAACCTGAATCCTTTTGCTTTCTCCTGAAGCAGGCAGAGATCCTCGATCATTTATTAAAGTAGACCTCTCTCGAACCTCCATGGAACCAGGGAAGATAACCGGAGAAGATGACTCAGATCTTTGCTTGGAGCAATCTTTATGAAACCCCTTACAAATTGTCCCTCATTAGATCCTCTCTCTCCCTTGCTCTCCCTCTCCTCTTAGCTCTCTCAGGTCAAGACAACAGCAAAAGATACAAATTTTGGTAGATAAGAGCTCTTATATCAAAGTGCTCCAAATTTGCTCTTAATTGCAACAAACCGACATTACTGTTTAGGACGATCGAAGGATCATCCTATATGATCAATAAAAATCATTGAGTATCATCTAGAATATCACCCTGATTAGATTTCTAGATGATGGAAAACTAAATTTATCATATAGGACAATTTCATGATTGTCCCAGATGATTAGTTGAAAACACAAATATTGTCCAGAACATCACCCTGATTGAATGTCTGGATGATGGAAAAATGACTGTTCATCTAGGATGATTTAGGATCATCCTAGATGATTAGTGCAAAATAATACACTTTGTCCAGAGCATCATTCTAGTCATCCAGAAAGAACCTAAGGTTTGTTTAATAGATCACTCCGGACGATCTTGTGATCATCCAGGATGATATGATTGAGTAATCAAACCTTAATTGCTTTTATTAAATTACCAAACTAATCTAGGCATAATTGCATTATATCATCCAGGGTGATGTATAAAAACAAAACATACCTAAAGAGTTTTGGTAGCTGATTCTTTCTGATTTGAGCCTATCGTCCAGGATGATGATAATATTATCCATGATGATTTACTTAGTTGCAGCTACCTTAACTAGGATGCCCTAATTAGAGTTTTTATTTTTGACTAATCATCAAGGATGATTTAGGATCATCTCAAATGATGTGATAAAAACCAAAAAATACTAAATAGACATAATTTTTCCCTAAGTGTGTGTATGCAAGGTTACTTAGCATCAGGACCCACTTTGTTACCATAGACTCAAGAAAAAGGTAAAAATCCTTGACGTGCACTTATAGACTGAGTCAATCCTAATCTACCCAATCTTGAGCTATCTTGATTTGCAATTTGATCTTTCTGGACATGAAATGTTAATAGGCAAGGCAGTCATAGAAAAATAGAAGTATCAAAAATTTTTGTTAGCATCAACTATAATCCCTAAATCTAGATTGATAACATACTTTTCTACAATCACTTGACTATTACATATGGATATTAGTACATGTAAGTTACATTATACCCCTTAGATTTGATGGTGGCATTAGAGTTGAAACACCATTAACTAATTAGATATTAAAAGAAAAATTCTTAGCACAGCTAAATGCAAGATGTTTAAATAGTTTGTTCTATGCATTGATATCAGAAGACTATATATGTGTTTTTACTTGCAAAACTGGAAAAAATATGGGATAGACTTTGTATAACTTATGAAGGGACAAATGAGGTTAAACAATCTAGGTTGAACATTTTATTACACAACTATGAACAATTTTGCATGAAACTGAATGAGTTAATTTATGATATGTATTAATATTTTATTAATATTATTATCTCATTGCATACTTTTGGTAGAAAACTAACTAATTAAAAAAATATTAAAATCCTACATTATTTACTTACTACCTATGTTGCAAAGATAACTAGCATAACATAGTCAAAAGATCTAAATGTATATTCTACTAAAAATCTTTTTGGATCATTGGTTGGTTATAAGTAAGGAGTGAATCAAAGATGGATTGATGCAGGTGACAACTGGAAAGAGAAGAATATTACTTTGAAAGTGGATGATTCAGAAAGTGATCAATCAATGCCTGAGGATGAAGATGATATTGCACTCATGACTAGACAATTCAAAAGTTTTCTTAAAAGAAAGAAATAAAGATGTCAGCATTGGAACAAAGGTAAGTTTAATAAAAATGCAAAAATTTCTAATGAAGTAATTTGTTATCAATGTAGAAAGCCTAGACATAAAAAACTGATTGCCCAAATCTCGAAGAAAATCCTAACAAGGAGAAAGTTGAGGAGAAAATAAACATTATGAAGGGCAAGAAAAGAATGCAAAGAGCTTTTTGGACTGACTCAGTTTCATACTCCTTAGAAATAGAAGTAGAAGAGGAAGTTACAAACTTGTGCTTAAATGTAGATAAACTTGATCATTCATATCAAGAGGAGGTATATGACTTATCCTTCGATGAACTATTTGAAGTTTTTGAAAAATTTTATAAAGCATATAGTAAGCTTAAAAAATTGCATGCTAATATTAACCTTGAGCATTTGAATTTATAAAAAGAATATGAAAATCTTAGGAAAGGTCATGCATGCATAGATAGTAACCATATGTCTTTGTTAGATAAATTTGATGATTTGAATGAGAATCATGATTCTTTAAAAAGATCCCATACTAAACTTGAAAATGATTTTAAGGTGTTTATTGCTAAATTAGATCAAAGAGAACATGAGTTGAAAGTTGAAAATTAAATTTTGGGATGTGCAAACTAACATCTTAAAGAAAAACTAAAAGCTCTTAAGGAAGATAAGACAACTTCAACACAAGAACAATTTTACAATCCTAATCAAAAGCATATAAGATTTGGACTCGAAGATTGTGAGAGAGAACATCCAAGATTGTAGAGAGAGAATGTCCAAGAAAGTAGGATGGATTTTGGAGGATTTCGGTTGCTTTTGTTGAAGATGGTGGAGGGTGGCCGGTCATCCTTGGATGATCAGAACACCTTCTCCTTATTATCTACCGCTCGTCCAATTTCGTTGGATTCAAAAGGTAGATTTTCATTCAACCGCAGCATATCTTGAAATTCGTGTTTTTTGAACTCTCCTCTTATGAACAGAGAGGGAGGTTTGGCCTCTAAGAAAATGGTTTTGTCAGATTCAGGCAAAGGAAAAGGAGTTATTCCAAATTTGAATCGTAAGTCAATTTCATCTAAGTCGGTCTTTATTCCTCAGACTAATGATTTGTAGGCTTCTTCATATAAGCCTTCTTTGGAATTGGTTAATGATAATGTGTGGATTAAAAAACCACATATTAAAATTAATTTGAATGAACTTCATGATGATAATGAAGATACAAATGTTGTTAAGCTTGATTTGGAAAAAGAAAATTTCAATGTTCAAATTTTGAGGAATTCATTAGTGGTGAAGATATTATGTAAAAACTTGCTTTTTCCAAAATGTTCGATTGAATTAAGGAAGCAATGGAGTAAATTTGGAGGTTTTCATATAACCTCGCTTGGGTTAGATTGTCTTATGTGTTATTTTCAGTCGCATGAGGCATTGGAGGAAGTTATTAATGGAGGTCCTTGGTTTGTTAAGGGTTTTGTCATTGGTGTTGACAGATGATCACTTAGCTTCAATCCTATTTCAATGGATGGGATTTCTTCTCCCATTTGGGTTTGTTTACCTCATTTTCCTCTGCATTGCTGGGATGAAACAAATATTTCTAGAATTGTTTCTATAATCGTAACCCCGCTATTATTGGATGGCAATATGTTTAGATTGGGAAGGAGGGAATTTGTACGAGCTTGCATCCGAATTAAGTTGAATTCTAAACTACCTTGTGGTATTTGGATTGAAGGTCTTAATGGTAGATTTTATCAAAAATTTGAATATGAAAATCTTTCATCTATTTGTTTAAAATGTGGAAAAATTGGACATAAAGATTTTGTTTGTCCAAATCCCTATTATCCTATTATGGTTGATAAAGAAGTTGCTAAAAGTTCTTCTATTATTGATGAGAACTCATATGGGCCTTGGATGCATGTGAAGTTCAAGAACAAAAAAAAAGTCAAAAGATCAATTCTAATAATTTGGTTTCCATAGATCATCCAGCTAATAGGATTTTAGGCAGAAATGCTGTGGTAGATCAAAACTCGGATTTTGGTTTTTCTAATATTCATAATGTATCTTCTAATAATTGTGATTATATGGCAGCTGACTTAATCAAGGATGCTCATATTGATCAGATTCAAGCTATTAATTTGAATTGTTATATTAATTAAGTTAGGCCCGTCCAGAATTCAAATTCTGAATTGCCCATTTTGGTTGCTGATCCATTGGGAGCTATTTGTACTGAACCTATTTTAGATGATGATCCATTGGGAGCTCATGAATTAGAAATTGGATTCAAAGATTCAGCAAGCTTAATTATTGATTAGCAAATTCAAAATTCAAATTCCGAATTTAAAAATGCTAAAATTGTGGATGGAGTTAAGTAAACTGTTTGTATTGAAGCTGATCCGTTGGAAGCAGTTTATACCGAACCCACTTTGGATGCTGATCTGTTGGGAACTCATAAAATAGATTTTGAAATCAAAATTTTGGATATTCAGGAGAAAGAAAAGGATGCTATTAATTCTAAAACGAAATTTGTGGCAGTACCGCCTTCATTTGTTTTAGGGGCTGAGTCACAGGTTGTTAATGAACAGAATTCAAGCTCACCTTCAAGTAATGCAGCGAGTTTTTTTGAGATGGAAGATTTTATTGATGGAACGAGGAGTGTTTGTGATGAAATAGTTTCCCCTCATGCGATCAGTTTGAATTTAAAAAAAAACTGTTTTAAAGAAGGGAAAAATTTTTTCTACTAAGGAGAGAGGTTCTTCTGGATCTAAGCATATATTGTTCAAAGAATTACAAGCCTTAGGACCGGTGAAAGATCTACCTAGAAGAAGGATGGATGATCTCAAAATGAAGAATGTTATGAGAGGTTCTTCTCAAATATCTCATTAATATGCAAGCTGTTTTTCTCTTTGCAATCAACAAAGTGGAAAGATACCTGAGGATGAAGCAATTAATCAAAAAGTTTGTCATAATACTAGCTTTGGATTGTTGAGATTCGTTCACTATGAATTTGGTGGTTAAACCTAAGCTTATGTCCCAAGGCTATCTAAGAGGGGGGAGGGGAGGTGAATTGGTATTTTTAAAAAATTACACCTCTTGAGTATGTTGAACCGAAAATAAACTTTAATGAATTTTTAGAAAAAGTTTTTCAACCACAATTTTTTGGAACAAAAACAAAATGCAGACAAAAATAAAATGCGGAAAATAAAAAAGCAGTAAAAATAAAAGACACAAGATTTATAGTGGTTCGGTCTAAACCATCCACTCCCCGGAGGCACCCTCCGAGTATTGCACTAATACCAATAGTGTCTCTCCTTTTGCACCCACAGTAAGGCGGAGAAGCCTTTATAAACACTCTTTCAATCATTACCCGGTGCGAAAGAGAATCGTCGTCCTTTTACACTATCCCCAGGGATGGCAGAGAACCTTCATCCTTTTACACTATCCCCAGTGTGGGCAGAGAACCCTTCATCATTTTACACTATCCCCAGTGTGGGTAGAGAACCATTCGTCCATTTACACTATCCCTAGTGTGGGCAGAGAACCCTTCGGCTGTTCACACTCTCCTAGTGTGGGCAGAGAACCCTCCATCTGTTTACACTTTTCAAGTGTCGGCAAAGAACCGAATGTCCTTGATAGATTTCCTCACAACTAATCTAGAAGGAAGAAAGAAAAGAGTGAAGTAATCCCAAATCACAAGTAGAGATTCTTACCTTTGAATACAAAGCAAAGCCTTCACGCACCAGTGATAGGAATTCTCCTTTAAATGCTCTCTCACACTCTCTCCTTGACTCTTCTTTCAATTGGCACGAAGATCATTGAGCAAAAAGATTGGGTGGCAGTTTAAATTGAACTATATATAGGAGAGACAAAAAAACCGTCCAAAACTGCAAATTTTTCAAGTCAACACGAAATGAATTATTCCGTATGATCATGGATCATCCTGGACGATTTTACTTAAAGTGTCAAAAATGATCCTCATGTATATTAGAACGAACTATTTTAGTACATGATCATCATCCCGTATGAACTAGGTTCGTCCGGTACGATCAGTTATAACATAGGTCGGTTCCCAAATAACTGCATGGACGTAACCAATTTTGGTAAGTCAGTTCAAATCGTGCTAGGACGAATAGGGCTTCATCAAGAAAAAAATTTTATAGAGAGCAACTCGTCCTGGCACGATAATGAACTTCATATAAACGAAATTTTTACAGAGAAGAATTCATCCTGGGACGATATGGATTTCGTCTGGACAAAATTTTTACAGAGAAGAAATTGTCCTGGCACGATTATAGATTTCATCTAAAAAAAATTTTTGTAGAGCCTAATTCATCCTGGGACAAAAATAATTTCGTCCTGGATGATCAGGACTTAGAAAAATTTCCTCCTACTCCTGTTCGTTCTATTGCTCTTACGGGGAGAAAAACTGACCTGATCGTCCCGTACGAACTATGTTCGTCCTGTATGATCAGTTCAAATTTGTAAGATCTCCTTAAGTAAGTGTGTGTGTGTGTGTGTTTATTCACTCAATTACAATCACTCCCTCTCTATTCAAAGAATGATTTAAAGCTTCAATTTATGAAGAATTATATGCTGAATTTTATTTGAAGTCTTCTTAGTTTGGAGTTCAATTTTTCTGAAATGTTAGTACACACAAGAGCTAAAACAATTCTTCCAAAAAGTGTTAGAAAATAATTACACATAAAACAATAATATTTGAAATCATCAAAACTATACAAGTTGCAAGAATGTAACATATGCAAATAGCAACTCTCTTAACAATCTCCCCCTTTTTGATGATGGCAAAACAATTTTTGTTTGTAAGATTTCAAATTTTAAGAATCTCCTAAACTCCCCCTGAATTGATGAATACATGAAAATAAGGAGGCATGGATTCAAAAATTATTTTTGTTTAAAAAAAAATTTATACAAAACAAAACAACAACATAATCACAAAAAAAAAAAAGTAAAAACAAATACTGACACAAGATACAAGACTCACAAGACACCAAAAATAAAAATAAACACAAATACTAACACAAGATACAAGACTCATAAGACACAATTCAACAAGCAATTTCTCCCCCTTTTTGACAACAACAAAAAGTGAAGAAAAACAACTTGAAATGAAAGCAGAGATATGAAAATCATTTGATAAGGTAATCTTAACAGTGATTGAAATATGTTATAGTTGTGGCACACTTTTGTGCATCATTTTTATTTTGGACTTATTTTGTGCCTCTTTTTCACTTTGCGAACCTTTGCGCATTCCTTTTGATTTTTTTTATTGTACTTTTACACAATTTGCAAGAGTAATTTTATTCTTTCCAAAAATAATAATCTAAAAATTTCTAATCTCTCTAAGTGCATAAATAATGATTGATAAGTGAAATCTAAAATAAAAAAACATTGCAGTTGCAATAATAATATTAATAAAAATACAGTCTAAAGAAGAGTCATGAAATTGATAAATTTAATAATATCAAGTTATAAACAAAACTTAAACTTAGAATAACTAGATTTTCTAATGAATTTATTTTTTCTTGCAATTTAGGTTATAGCATGATTAAGATAAAAAATTTGATGATTTACATAAAGTCTAACAATTATTTTCAAAGAAAATTCAAATCAAAACATAAGAACTTATATTGATATCATTTTAAAGATTACAAGGATTCTTTCAAGATATCAATACAATAATTAAAATAAAGAACAAATACTTCAAACTATAAAATAGCAACTAACAAATAAACCATAACAACACAAACATAAAACATAAAGTGCAACAATCACTCGGATGGTCCCTGATCTGGAGGAGGAGGAGGAGCACCACCAAAGAGGTTAAAATATGTATTCATCATAAGTACATTGGTACTAATATCATTCATTTGCTCCCACATATAGCCCATGTCATGTTGATATTGAGCAGCCTGCTGTTGTAAATGAGTCTCAATTTGATCAAGGCGATGATCAAAATGAGTCTCTAACTGATCAAATCTTTGAACCAAATTCTGATAATTTGGATCATTTGCAGGAGAAGGTGCACCTTCAGACTCTTCTTCTGTATCACTAATGACATGTGCTTTTCCTGATTCCTCCTTGAAGATCGCTCTAAATGATCCGTCATTATAATAGAGTGGTTCTTTATACTCTTGATCAGGATGAACCAAGTTATACTTCTTTTGCAGAACATAAGAAACTAATTGTCCTAAAGAAATATTCCTTTTCCTTTTTTATTTTGCATGGCCTATTTCAGAAAGCCCATAAAGGCAGTCAAGAATAAGTTGGGCTTTATCTATAAGTTTATCACTCATGATTAAGAAGGTCACCATGGAAAGAAGTGGGGTAATATTGACTCTATCACCAGCTTTTGGAATGATTGAAGTTCTAAGAACTTGCTGGATGATGCGTGCATTACGGAAAAGACCAGATACCCTAGCCACATGCTTAGTTAAACAATTTCCTCTAATCTCCCTATTGATTTCATACCATTTATATGTATCATTGGTGATTAAGGTATGGGCTCTACTCCCCTCAATCCTTAAATGTAGAAAAGCTCCTAAGTCGTGTTTAGTGATTTCAACTTTTTGATTAAAAACAAAGGAGCGAATCATAGAGTGGTCAGAATTGAAGGACATATTTGCTAGAAAATAGTGGAAGGTTTCTTTGTTATAGAGGTGAACCAGAGTAAGGATAAATTGAAACTAAGTCGAAGCAAATAAATGCATTACTTTAAAGGTAATATCTTCTTGAATTAAAATTTGGGAAGGAGTGATTTTGGCATAACCAAATCTAGGAAAAGGATCCTCATTTGCATTGGACAGAAAGTTTTTGGACGAATTCCTATGAGGCTTCTTGACTAAGACCTTTTGATGCTTGCTTGAACTGGCCATTTGAAAGTGATCTAGAGTAAGAAAGGAGTTGAAAGTAATGTTTAGCGTGTGACTATTAAGTTAAAAAAGCTCGCCTATATATTGAAAATGACATGTTCATACCAGACGAAAAAATTTTGTCCTGTATGAAAATTCTGGATCATCCTGTACGAAAATATTTCGTACATACGATCCAATATGACCAGAATGAAATGGCTTTTCATAATCAATGCGACTTATGAAGAGTCCTTTCGTACAGGCTTTTAACCAGTCTGATTGTACAGACGAACACGTGATCATCCCGAGACGATCATAACTTATATCGTTTTAATTACAGTTGAAACCGTCCCCTATATCGAATCGACATGTGTTCATCTAAACGAACCAAAGGTTCGTACAGACGAAGTTAATATTAATAACTATCTTATCCATTCAACTGCTCCATTCAATGGTCCCGTCGTTTGAAAAATATTTCATCCTGGACGATCGTGATGATTGTACAGACGAAGAACATTAAAACTGCACTTAAAACGATTCAAAAACCCAAAGTTTGTCATTCTACACAAATCGTCCCGTACGAAATGATTTCATCCAGGACGATGATGACTTAAAAAAAAAATTTTGCACTAAAAAAAAAACTACAATTCAAAAACAAAACAAAATAAAATAAATACCAAAAGCAACGAAGAAGCACAGACTCTAAAAGGAAAAATCACACAAACAAAATCATAAACACATAAAAAAATATTTAATAAATAAACAAACATCAATGTTGCAAGAACATTTTTATTTAAGCATTTAAATCAATCATACAAAGCCTTGTTCTTAATGCCCTTAAAATATCAAAGGCTAAAGGTTTTATAAAAATGTCTGCAAGTTGATTTTCAGTTGTAAAATGAATGAGTTCAATTTCTCCCTTGGATACTTGATCCCTTATGAAATGATGCCTTATGTATATGTGTTTAGTTCTTGAATGTTGAATAGGATTTTTAGAAATGCAAATAGCACTAGTATTATCACAATTAATTGGAATAGTGCCTATAGACAATCCTAAATCAATCAACTATTATTTCAACCAAAGTACTTGTGCAACACAATTTCCTAATGCAATGTATTCAGCTTCTACAGTAGATAGGGCTACTGAATTTTGTTTTCTACTGGACTAAGAGACTAAAGAATTTCCAATGAATTGACATGTTCCATAAGTGCTTTTCCTATCCACCCTACATCCTACAAAGTTAGAATCTGAATAACCAATTATTTCAAATGAAGAGCTAAACTTAGGATACCAAATTTTTAAGTTATGAGATCCTAACAGATATCTTAAAATCCTTTTCACTGCTGTCAAATGTGATTCTTTTAGATCTGATTGAAATCTAACACATAAGCAAACACTAAACATGATATCGGGCTGGTTGGCAGTCAAGTAAAGTAAATATCCAATTATCCCTCTAAATTTCTTTTGATCAACAAATTTTCCCTTAGGGTTCTTATCCAACTGAACTGAGGAACTCATTGGTGTACTTAGAGGTTTAGCATTATCCATTTCATACTTTTTGAGGATGTACTTAACAAACTTTGATTGACTTAGAAATGTTTCTTTCTCAATTTGCTTAATGCTAAAACCTAAAAAGTAACTTAAATCTTCCATTATACTCATCTCAAATTCACTACTCATTATTTTAGAAAAATCATCACAAAATTTTTTATTTGAAGATCCAAAAATGATATCATCCACATAAATTTGAACAATGAATATATCCTTTCCATATTTCTTCAAAAAGAGATTTGTATCCACACTTCTTTTTTCAAATGATCTTTCAAGTAGGAAGGTGCTCAACCTCTCATACCAGCCCTAGGTGCCTGTTTCAATCCATATAATGCCTTTTTAAACTTGAAAACAAATTCTCCTACATGATCACTTTGAATAGAAATAATTTCACAGAATAATTTCCTTTGAATCTAGGTCAAAAAATTTCTAAATTCCTCAAATGATTCACTCTTATGAAATAAAAATCTAACCCATGTGAATCTTGAGTAATCATCCACAATCACAAATCCATATACCTTCCCTCCTAGACTCATAGTTCCAACTGGTCCAAAAAGATCCATATATAAAATTTCCAATGGTTTATTAGTTCTAAGATACTTATTGGACTGAAACGAGGACTTCACCTGCTTTCCTAATTGACATGCATCACAAAGGTGATCCTTAGTAAAGTCTCGTTTTGGTATACCTCTCACTAAGCTCTTTTGGATAATTCTCCTAAGGCTTTTCATTCTAGAATGACAAAGTCTCCTATGCCAAATTCATGACTCATCAGATACAATTTTCAAACAAAAAGCAGTAGGAGTTTGAATGCAATTTAAATATAGCATATAAACATTGTTTACCATATTTACCATTTAGGCTTAATATATAGCTAGTAGGAAAAATTTTTATACAGTAACCTTTATCACATAGCTGACTTATATTTAACAAATTATGTTTTAAGTCTTCAACCAATAATACATTGTCTATGAAAAAATTCTTTAAATTTCCAATCATACCTGTCCCAACCACCTTCCTTGTGGTGTTATCTCCAAGTGTAACCTTGCTTCCACTCCTGGCTTCAAGCGTTATGAATTTTACAGTATTTCCAGTCATGTGTTTTGAACATCCGCTGTCCATGTACCATATGCTCTCACGAGGTCTTGTGTGAGAGCGACCCTGCAAAATTATCAAACATTAGACCTGAAAACCCAAACAAGTTTGGGTTTACCTTTTAGCAATTTATCATCAGATGCATGTATAATATATCTAGGTTTATACATCTTAGGTCTCTACATCAAATTAGTTTTTATCTTCAAAGTACATGTGTGAGCTATATGTCTAAACAATCCACAATTATTACATTTTACCTTAGGAAATGAATTCCTAAGTCTTCTAACATTCATCTGTCTTTTCAGGGATTGCATAAATTTAGGATACATAATAGGATTACTAAAATCTTCAAGTTTATTTGGTATCCTATTATCCTCGAGAGATTTTATAATTAATTTGTAAAAAGAATTCATATCCTCCAAAATTCAATTTGTATAATTGGTTCTATAAAGTTTGCTCTAAAATTCATCCTTAGAATTCTTATAATCTTTATCGAGTTCTGCATAGAATGATTTTAAATTCTCATGATTTTTATTCAAGTCATCAAACTTATCAAGTAATTTCATGTGGTTGTTATCAAACAAACCATGATCTTTCCTAAGAATTTCATGTTCCTTTTTAAGTTCTTTAAATTCTAGACTTAGACTAGCATGCATTTTTTTCATTTTTCTATATGCATCATGCATGTGTTCAAAAATTTCAAATAATTCATCATAAGTTAAGTCACATACCTCTTCTTGATCTAACAGATCAAGACTGTCAGCCATTAAGCACAAATTAGTGACTTCATCTTCTTTTTCAGTCTCTGATGAATCTGAAACTTAGTCCGCCCAGAAAGCTTTTTGAAACTTCTTTCTGCCCTTATTTACAGTAGGTTTCTCCTCTATCTTCTCCTTGCTAGGATTGGCTTTGAGTTTAGGGTAATCCGTCTTTATATGTCCAAGTTTCCTGCACTCATAGCAAATAACATCATTTAAAACCTTGATATTTCTATTGAATTTACCTCTATTCCATTGTTGATGCTTATTCTGCTTCCTTTTTAGAAATCTTCTGAATTGTCTTGTCATCAATGCGATGTCTTCTTCATCCTTAGGTTGTGAGTGTTCACTCTCAGACTCTTCCACATTCAGTGCTATGTTCTTCTCCCTTCGCGGTTCATCTGCATCAATCTTTCTTTGGCTAACTCCTTGCTCGTAAGTAATAAGAGAACCAAGAAGATTGTCAATAGAATAAATGTTTAAATCCTTATACTCTGTAATTACAGTAATTTTAGCATCATATGCAGTAGGTAAGCAACGAAGAATCTTATTAACCATTTCAGCATTAGTTAACTCCCTACCTAATGCATATAAGGAGGTGACTATTTGTGTGAATCTTGTGTACATATCAGAAATAGATTCATTTGGTTTCATGTAAAATAGTTCATAATCATGCAACAAGATATTGAGTCTAGATTATTTAACCTCATTAGTCCCCTCATATGTTATACAAAGTCTATCCCATATGTCCTTTCCACTTTTGCAAGTGGAAACCCGCATATAGTCTTCTGATTTTAAAGCACGAAAGAAACTATTCAAGCATTTGGCATTTAGTTGTGCTAAGTCACATTCTTCTACTGTCCAGTCTGCAAAAGGTGTTTCAACTCTAACTCCATCAACTAATTTAGTTGGTTTTGTATATCCTTCCTAGACTAAGATCCACATACGATAATCAAGTGATTGTAAGAAAGTAGACATGCGTGTTTTATAAAAATCAAAATGTATATTATCAAACAATGGAGGCCTAGTAATAGAGTAACCCTCATGTGTGTTTCACTTTCCAAATGTAGCCATTTATGTTAATCAAAAAGTAGTCTAAACTTATAATTTTGAAACAAAGCCCTGATACCACTTGTTGAGATTCATTCACTATGAATTAGGTTGTTAAACCTAAGCTTATGTCCCAAGGCTATCCAAGAGGGTGGGTGAATTGGTATTTTTAAAAAATTATCCCTCTTGAGTAAGTTTAATCGAAAATAAACTTTAATGAATTTTTTGAAAAACTTTTCAACCATAATTTTTTGGAACAAAAACATAATGCAGAAAATAAAAAGTAGTAAAAATAAAAGAGACAAGATTTATAGTGGTTCGGTCTAAACCAGACCTACATCCACTCCCCAGAGGCACCCTCCAAATATTGCACTAATATCAATAGTGTCTCTCCTTTTGCAGCCACAGCAAGGCGGAGAAGCCTTTACAAACACTCTTTCCACCACTACCCAGTGCGGTAAAGAACCATCATCCTTTACACTATCCCCAGTACTGGAAGAGAACCTTCATCCTTTTATACTCTCCCCAGTATGGGTAGAGAATCCTTCATCCTTTTACACTATCCCCAGTGTGGTCTGAGAACCCTTCGTCCTTTTACACTATCCACAGTGTGGGCAGAGAACCCTTTGGATGTTCACACTCTCCTAATGTGGACAAAGAATCCTCCGTTTGTTTACACTTTCAAGTGTCAGCACAGAACCGGATCTCCTTAACAGATCTCCTCACAAGTAATTTAGAAGGAAGAAAGAAAAGAGTGAAGTAATCCCAAATTACAAATAGAGATAGCCTTCACGCTCTAGTGGTAGGAATTCTCCTTTGAATGCTCTCTCACACTGTCTCCTTGACACTTCTTTCAATTAGCATGAAGATCAATGAGCAAAAAGATTGGGTGGCAGTCTAAATTGGACTATATATAGGAGAGACAAGAAAAACAGTCCAAAACTGCAAATTTTTCAAGTCAACACGAAATGAATCGTCCCGTACGATCGTGAATCATCCTGGATGATTTACTTAAAGTGTTGGAAATGATCCTTATGTATATTGGTACTAACTATGTTCATACACGATCATCATCCCGTACGAACTAGTTCATCTGGTACGATCAGTTATACCATAGGTCGGTTCCCATATAACTGCATGGACATAACCAATTTTGGTAAGTAGGTTCACATCATCCTGGGACGAATAGGACTTCGTCCGGACAAAATTTTTACAGAGAATAACTCATCCTAGCACGATAATAAACTTCGTCTGAACAAAATTTTTACAGAGAAGAATTCATCTTGGGACGATTTGGATTTCATTTGGACGAATTTTTTACATAGAAGAAATCGACCTGGCACGATTATAGATTTTGTCTGAACAAAATTTTTACAGAGCCTATTTCATCCTGGGACGAAAATAATTTCTTCCTGGACAGTCAGAACTTAGAAAAATTTCCTACAACTCCCGTTCGTTCCATTGCTCTTACGGGGAGAAAAACTGACCTGATCGTCCCGTACGAACTATGTTCGTCCCGTATGATCAGTACAAATTTGTATGATCTCCTTAAGTAAGTGTGTGTGTGTGTATTTTTATTCACTCAATCACAGTCACTCTCTCTCAATTCAAAGAACGATTTAAAGCTTCAATTTGCGAAGAATTGTATGCTCAATTTTATGTGAAGGCTTCATAGTTTGGAGTTTAATTTTCTTGAAATGTTAGTACACACAAGAGCGAAAATAATTCTTCCAAAAAGTGTTAGGAAATAATTTCACATAAAATAATAATATTTGAAATCATCAAAACTATACAAGTTGCAAGAATGTAACATATGCAAATAGCAACTCTCTTAACATAGATTACGTCTTTGGAAGTTGGCAAAGGCATCTGAAATACCTTCTCTTATGTATTTTAAGGATGTCTTGCATAATTGTATTTTCCTTTTTGTTAGCTTTTGCAGCTTCTTTTTTCTTTTAGTTTTTTATTTGTTTTTTAAACTTATTCTAATTGCTTATGGGATCGATACTAAGTCCTATTTTTTAACCAGTTGTGAACTCTGGGATACTATCCAACCCTCGTGTTGTTTAATACTTTGAAATTTACTACATCTCAAGGGTTTTAAAATGAGAAATAGTGGGTTTCATTTCAATTATAGTAAGTTTATTTTAACAAATATGCTTTCAATAAAGTTCCTTTTTTATCAAGGAACCATTAGTTTCTTCTTTCTAGTGTGTATTAGGTTATTATTTCTTTCATTTTAATGCATTAATTGCATCTCTTAAAAAAAAAGAAATCAAAAGCATATAATTTCAAAATCTAGGAAAAGACATTATAAAGAACATAGATTGGTTAATCCTTTTTTTGGTGTTAAATAATTTTCATGTGGAATGATGGGGTATATTTCCCACTCTTGCACTATGTAGAGTAAAACACATTTAGTGTGGAGACTTAAAGGTCATAAATCACAGCATAATAAATAGGCATCTAGATTATCATTATAAAGAGATGAATCCAAATTTATTTGGGTTCCCAATTCTAATGTTTAATAATTTTGTAGAAATGATCTCACACAAGCCCTCATGAGAGTATTTGGTACCTTGATAATGAATGTTTGAAATATAACTGAAGATAAAACTCAATTCATATCACTAAAGGCTTGGGAGGGAGGCAAAGTTACACTAGAGATAGTACCACTAGGAGAGTGGTAGGTACATATATGATTTGTAATAAGAAT
Source organism: Dendrobium catenatum (assembly GCF_001605985.2). Classification (NCBI taxonomy): domain Eukaryota; kingdom Viridiplantae; phylum Streptophyta; class Magnoliopsida; order Asparagales; family Orchidaceae; genus Dendrobium; species Dendrobium catenatum. The sequence continues at coordinate 1,414,561 of NW_021319131.1, forward strand.
AACTTCTATATTGAAATGTTTTAGTGGTTGAAAACTTAAAATATAACTTATTAAGTATTAGTCAACCTTATGATAAGGGTTTTAACATTAACTTTTTACCTACAAGCTAAATTATTAGCTAAAATAAAATTGATGTGTTGCATGGAAATAGGGTAAATAATGTATAAACGCTTGATTTAAATTATTTTAAATATTATAGTACTTTTTTTCTCAAAACTAGAACCGATGAATCTTGGTTATGACATAGACGACTTTATCATGCAAGCATGAAAAATCTTAGGATGATTACACAAAAAGAATTGGTTAGAGGGATACCCAAATTAGAATTCACTAAAAATCACATGTGTGATGCATATCAATTAGGAAAACAAGTCAAGTCCTCTCATTCAATTAAGGATTTTAAAACTAGCAAACCATCAAAAGTTATTCACAAGGATCTTTTTGGACCGATTAACACTCTAAGTCTAGGAGGGAAAGTTTTTGAGTATGTAATTATTGATGATTATTCATAATTCATTTGGATTAGATTCTTATCATATAAGAGTGAATTATTTGATGAATTCAAAAAAAAAAATTCTACTTGGATTTAGAGGAAGCTAGGTTTTAAAATTCTATCAATTCAAAGTGTTGCGAATCTATTTTTCACGAAATATAATTTTGATGATAAAAAACATTTATGTTTCTCTACAACTGCCTTGCCTACTAATATTTCAAGTCCACAAGATCATACTACAATTTGAACTAGCTCAAGATTGGGTAGACTAAGTCTGAGTCAATTTGTAAATATTTCCCTTTCTTGAGTCTATTATAAACGGTGTGGTTCCAGATGCTTAGTAACCTTATACATACACACTTGGGGGGATTTTTTGTCTGATTTAGAGTATCTATTTTTGCTCACATTGTCCAGGATGATCCAAAAATTGGCCTGACCAATCAGCTAAAAATAAAAACTCTAATTAGGGCATCTTAGTTAAGGCAGCCGTCATTAAGCACATCTTCCTGGACGATTTTTGTATCAGCTAGGAAGATAGGCTCAAATTAGAAAGAATCAGCCACCAGATTTATTTAGGTATTATTTATTTTTGGACATCATCTAGGATATTGTCTTGGACGATGTAACACAATTATGCCTAAATTAATATGATAATTAAGGAAAGAAAATAAGGTTTGATTGCTCAATTAATTCATCCTGGATGATCATATGATCTGCCGAGATGATTAGTTCACAAACCTTAGTTATCCCTGGATGACCAAGCATCGGCCAGCTTTTATTTAGGGTGATGATCTGGATGATTTTCATGAATTTGAACTAATCGTCCGGGACGATTATGAGATAAGCCTAAACGATTAAGCTATTTTTCCATCATCAAAACATCTATTCAGTGTAATTATCTAGAAGATATTCATCAATTTATACTAATTATACAGGATGATTTTATATCGGCCGGGATGATATGAACAAAAACCGTCTAATCATCCCAAATCATCATGACTGATTGAGCTTCATTTGCATTGATCGTACAAGATGATATTTATATCATCCTGGAAGATAAAGTAGGTTTGTTGCAATTAATGAGCTATTCTGAAGCTCTTCTATTTAAGAGCACTTATTCTACCCATTATAATATCTTTTACTGTTGTTCTGACCTGAGAGAGCCAAGAGGAGAGGGAGGCAAGGGGGAGAGAGAGAGGATCTTGTGAGGGGGAGTTTGTGAGGGGGTTCAAAAAGGTTGCTCCATAAAAGGATTCATCATCATTGTACTTAGTTCCTTGGGGGTTCTAGAGAGGTCTACTTTAGCATCTGATTAAGGTTCTATGCTTACTTGAGGAGAAAGCAAAAGGAGTTTGGTTCTCTACCTACTTCTGGAGGAAGCAAACAAAGTTGGGTTCTCTGCCTCACCTGGGTTGGTGAAAAGGAGGTTTATAATGGCTTCTCCTCCTTGCTGTGGGGGCAAAAGGAGAGACACTGAGTTTAGTGCAATACTCAGAGGCACCTCCGGGAAGTGGATGTAAGTCGTATTGACCAAATCACTATAAATTCCTGTGTTATTTATTACTGCTTCCGTAGTTAATTTTCACACTTTGATTTCTCTGGTGAATCTTGGTTTTTGTTTTAAGTTTGTGTTTCGATTGAAATATTTTTTAAAATACTAATTCACCCTCCCTCTTGGTTAGCTTTTAGACTAGTTCATAAGGGCTTAACATCCCTGTTAAACTTTTTAGAGCCATCAGAGCACTTTCAAGTGGTATCAGAGTAGGATTCATAAAATCTAATTTTTGAAAACCTTTGAATTTTGATCATGGATAACTTTGGTAATCATAATACAATGAAAGGATATTTTATTACATGACCATCTTTTTTTTTTTTGATAATATTCATTTTGATTTTTAGCTCACATGTCTACGTTCTTATCATCGCTTGATTAAAATATGTGGATGCTTGTTAAAAAAGATTATACACCACATTATCGTGAAATTAATGGCATTAAAACTGAACTTTCTTTTACTGAATGGAATTTTAATGAAAGGGATTTAACACAACTTAATGAAAATTGCTTGAACTATTTTTTCTGTGTGCTTCGAAATCTGAAGATTATATGCTTGTTTCAACTTATGCAACTAGTAAAGAAATTTGGGATAGATTGTGTGTAACTTATGAAGGTTCCAATAAAGTTAAATAATTTAGATTGAATATTCTATTGTATGACTATGAACTTTTTTATATAAAATCTTCTGAATCAATTTCTGACATGTATACAAGGTTTACTCAAATTGTCACCTCATTGTATGATTTAGAAAGAGAGCTAATTAATTATGAAAGGGTCAATAAAATTTTTGGATGCTTGCCTTCTTCTTTAGATTCTAAGATCACTGTAATTACTGAATCTAAAGATTGAAATACTCATTCTGTTGATAATTAACTTGGATCACTCATTGCGTATGAGTAAGGGATGAATCAAAGAAATCTTGATGCATGAGAGAAAAAGAATGAGAAAACTGTGGCACTAAAGGCCAACAACACGGATACTGATTCTTTCAAATCTGAAAATGATGATGTTACCATCATCACTAGGCAATTTAAAAGCTTTTTAAGGAAGAACAATAAGTATTATTAGAAGTGGAAAAGAGGTAAGGATAGCAAAAATAATAAAAATTCTTCTAAGGTTGTTTGCTTTGAATGTAGGATGCCTGCACATATTAAAGATAATTGTCCTACATTTAAGGAGCACCCAAGCAAGGAGAAGGGTGAAGAGAAACCCAAATACAAGAAGGACAAGAAGTAGTACCAAAAAGCTTTTTGGGCGAATTTTGTATCTGACTCATCTGAGACTGAACCTGAAGAGGAGATAACAAATTTGTGCTTAATAGGTGACAATCTTGGTCAATCTGATCAAGAAGAGGTATGTGAACCAACCTATGATTAATTACTTTCTGCCAACACTGGGGATAGTGTGAATGGACGGACAGTTCTCTTCCAACATTGGGGATTGTGTAAAAGGATGGATGATTCTCTGCCGCACCGGGGAGTGGTGAAAAGAGTGTATTGTAAAGGCTTCTCTGCCTTGCTGTGGGTGCAAAAGGAGAGTCACTATTGGTATTAGTGCAATACTCAGAGGGTGCCTCTGGGGAGTGGATGTAGGTCTGGTTTTAGACCGAACCACTATAAATCTGGTGTCATTTACTTTACTGTTTTTACGTTTCTGCACTTTAAATTTTAGTTTTAAAAACTCTGTGGTTGAAAAATATTTTTCTACAAAATTTAAAAGAAATTTTTATTTCGGTTCAATAATTTTCAAAAGGGGACTTAAATTTTTAAACTACCAATTCACTCCCCCTCTTGGTAGCCTTGGGACATTCACTTAGGCTTAACAACCTAATTACTAGACTCAACATGATCAAGAAGAGGTATGTGAACCAACCTATGATTAATTACTTGAAATTTATGAGAAAATTCATGAATCATATAAGAAACTTAAAAAATGCATGCTAGTTTGAAATTAGAGTTTTTGAATTTGCAAAAAGACAATGAAAGTTTAAGAAAATATCACATTCTACTTGATAACAATCACATATCTTTACTTGATGAATTTGATGATTTAAATAAAAAGTATTCTGATTTGATTGTTGAGCATGATTCTTTAAAAGCTTCTTACACCTCACTTGAATCCGATTTAAAACTTATATTAAAAAATCTGAGCATAAAGAGCACTATTTGAATGTTGATAATCCTATTTTAGAAAGTGCTAACTTGAGGTTTAAAGCTAAATTGAGTACACTTTAGAGAAATTTGAATACATCAACACCTAATCTAAAGCCAAAACCTAGGAAAAGGCATTAGAACCCAAACAGATTAGTAAATGCTTTTTCTGGAGTTAGATGTTTCTCATGTGGCATGCTAGGACACATTTCACACATTTGCACTATTCACCATAGTACACATTAGGTATGGAGACCAAAATTGCTTGATTCACATCATAACACACATCCATTGCATTCTTCTTTTCATAAGAAGGGATTCGAACCTGTTTGGGTTCCTAAATTTGACAGTTAATGAATTTTGAAGGTGCGCTCTCAAAAAAGACCTCGTAAGAGCATATGGTACTTGGATAATGGAGGCTCACGGCTCATAATTGCATAAACTTGCTGCTTAATGAATTATGAATTGTATGTTTTCCACTCTATTGATTGTTGTTATTTTTTATTTTACTTTATTATGTTTGCACTTATTTAATAGTTATTACATCTTTGAAGTTTTTTATTTTCCTTTTTTAGTTGAAATGATATTTTTCCTTGTTTTTGGTTTTTGGAAATTGTAGTCAATGACTAATCATCCCCAAATCAGTTAAAGGGAGAAACACCGTTGATTGTTTCTCTCCCTCTACTCTCTTTTAGTGGTGTAATTTTCTGTTTTAAACAAATGTCAATTAAGATCATTTTTATCTTGTTCCAGTAATCTATCTTATATATATAATGTTCAAAGTCTTTATATTACTTTCAAGTTCTTTGAAATCTTGTTGTTGTATTTATAATATGAATTTGATTCTGTTTTGTGATTTATTCTTCCCTTTATTAGAGAGTGAGTTTTTTTTTCTAATATCTAGAAGATATACTCATAACTTTGAATAATTAAGAATTTTGAAAAGGGATTTAGCTTGCAAAATAACAAAAAAAGTGGCCAATGATGCCAAAATAAAGATGCAAAATGATCGTCAAAAATTGAAAGATACACAAAGTGTATAAAAAATAAAAAAATGCATAAAGTGCGCCAATCAAATTGTCAAGAGGCATAAAATGAGCTCACAAAAAGAAAAGCTTCCCTCTGTTTCAAAACCCTTAAATCATAGAAGAATTCATGTGTCAGTTGATATTTTCAAAGGCTTGATTTCAAATTTTATGATTGTGACAAATTACTTTGATATATTATTCTATAAGATATTTGTCTGGAATCAAGTTTTGAATGAATCTCTTTTTCTTATCCAATTGGTTTGTTCTTAGTTAGGTCTCCTATTTTCAAAAGTTAATTTTGCCCTGAGACCCTGGATACACTCCTGGACGATTGAAATTTGGCTTGATCATCCTGGCCGATCTCACGATCGTCCTGGCCGATCAGTTCAAATCAGAGGCAAATCGTCCTGAGCATCGCCCTGTTTTTGAGCTGGCCGATATTTATCGTCCTGAAGTAACTCAAGGATTTTGAATGGATTGTCCTGGCCGATCCTGCGATCGTCCAGGAAGATATGATCGTATCAATCATCCTTAATTACTCCCTTGATTTCCTGATCAATTAAGGAATAATTTTATAATTTCGTCCAGGCCGATCTGAGGATCGTCCTGACCGATAATTTAAAAATACAGTATACCTTAATTGTCTAAGGAGGCTACTTCTTTCTATTTTGAGCGTATCGTCCTGGCTGATATGTTAATGACGGCTGCCTTAATTAAGAATCCATATTTAGACTTTCTATTTTAAGCTGATCGTCCAGGACGATATGAATATCGGCCTGGCCGATGTGGGCAAAAATAGAAATTCTAAGTCTCTCAAGTGTGTGTGTGTGTGTAGGGTTACTTAGCATGAGTCTCTTTGACCATTACAATTAGACTCAAAAGGTAAAAAACTAAAGTACAGACTGACTCAACCCTAAACCTACGCAATCCTGAACTTGGCTTCTTATTGATCGTCCGATCTTCGATTCCTGAAAAGTTAGAAGCAACAAGCAGTCCAAGAGAAATAGTGTTTGTCAATCATCAAAACATAAGCCATGAAAAATAGATTTGCAATAGGCTAATATTTATATCATCCTGGATGATCCACCGAATCGACTAGGATGATCTTCCTTTTCAACGGTCATCCGGCTTGACTCCTCGGGATGATTGCTTGTGTCTTATCATCTTGGACGATATCTGATTGTCCCAGATGACTTTGTTGCTTTTCTGACCAATCATCTTGGACTCAATTATTATACCTAATCGTCCTGGACAATCTTGTAGTTATCCTGGATGATCCGATTGTTTCTTTATAAACCGAGCCATTCCAAACATTTTTTCTCACACTCTCTTCCTCCATCAATCTTCCACTTCCTATTTCCTTGCTATTCTTGATCATGGAAGGAGGAAAGAGATCTCACCATTCTTCACGGAGTTCCTTGAGGGTGAGTCTAGACCCTTGCCTCACAAGGAAAGCGATCAAGTTGCCTATTTGAGGTACAAAATAGCCGAGATCACTGTATCCCAGACTGTCAACCCTCAAATTCTCTCCAATCCTATCCTAGATTTGTTTACACATGCTTCCCTGAATTTCCTTCTCACTCTCACTTTCCCATTCAACTGCAAGCTTCTTTTTGAATTTTTTGCTAGCCTCTATATAAATTCTTCTTTTACTTCTCTCAGATCCTATGTGAATCGACATCCCATCAAAATAACATATCAGGATTGTCAAGAACTTTTGCAACTTTCCACCACAAGGGACAAACTTCACACCCTGTATTCTAATCCTGACTACGACTGGGCTCCAGCTAACCACTTTCTAAGAAACTCTAATGCTCACTTTCACATTGGAGAATCTAGAACCTTACTCAAAGATGTTATGACAATCCAGTATGTCGTTCTCACTTCAATTCTTCCAAAAGCTGGTGATCGCGTTCATATCACTACTCTTCTTTCGATCACCGCTTTTTATATTTTGGCTCGTCATGAATTCAATGGCACTGATTTGATTTTTTTTTTCTACATTCTCCATGAGAAAGTGTTGTGCTCACTTACAACAAAATACTATCGTTTAATCTAATTACATGAATTATCCTATTGAAATAAAAATAATCCTTTTAGAATTTATATCACTTAATAAAATTTTAGAATAGAGGGTATAATATTAAATTTTTTTGTTTTAATGGATTAATGAAAATTTCATATTTTTCCTAATTAAACTCTTCATGGTAATGTGAATAAGAGCATATGCATGCCGAGATCTATATCAATAGAAAGTATGTAACTTTCCTTCCTAGTGGCTTCATTAAGCTTCCAATAACCTAGAATATTTTTATTTTGACACTTTATTATTGCAATCACTATGGGACCATATCTTATGCATATTTTTTTAATACTTGTTTGACAATGTCCTCTTGCATGTAAAGTTCCATGTAACAATTTTCCTATGCATTTTTTTGTGTAAAAGGTTTTGCCATGATTAAGGATAGGTATTAAAATTTTATTCTGAAAAGATATGTAGCATGCACAATTTACATGGAATAATTTATCAAATAGTTAAAAGGAGAATAATTAATACATGGATCTATAATAAATGGATCTATATGCAATTGTCCTCCTTTAACAAATAATTTTTTTTATTATATGATTTTTAAGGTAATTTGTCCATTTCCACCTATTATTTTAATGGTCGTTTGATTTTTTTCTTTATTATGTGATTTTTAGGTAATTTGTTCATTTCCAACTATTTTTTACAATGGATTTGCTGCCCCTGGACCCCATGACCTGATCGGGCAGGTTTAACCTCGCCATGGGGAGCTGCCCCGTTGGACCCCCGACATATTTGCGAAGCGTACGACTATCAAGGATATGAGCAAATAGGGGTCAAGCCAAATTAAAGGAAACTTCAACAACAGTCATTTTGTAGAAATTGAATGATTAATCATCTTTAGCGACCATTTTCTTTTTGTCTCTATTTTTTTGTCGCTATTGACCCATTTCCTTGTACTAAAGGGTTGAGCCAAATTCGAGGCAACCCCAACATTTATATATAAGTTTTTCCCCCCTGAAAATTAAGGATGGGTCCACCCCTGATTGAAATAATTAATATTCTTTCTTGTGATCTATTTGGATATTTAATTAAGGAGTGGTCTTCTAATTGAGATTTGATATTATCTTTGGGTGAGCTCCATATGATTTATCTATCAATTCGGCATGAGTCCATTTGATGTAGTTGAAGAAGTTTAACTATGACAGCCTATAAATCTTTCTAAACGTTCCACTAAGTTCAAGCCTAATTAGTTTATGCAATTAGTTCATGCATGACTGGCTAGAAAATATTGGGAGGAAATTAATCATTAATTACAAGAATTATAAGTCTAATGTTATGTAATTAGCATATATGTGGAGTTTAAACAAAGTGGACATATAGCAATAATATATTTCAATCCTTTACTATTTCCTATAATATTGTTTTAAGGAAAATGGCCTAAAAAAATAACTTTTTTTCTTTTACTTAGTTCTCTTGTTTATTATTATTTTTCATCAACTTTGGCTATTTGTAGATACCTATAACGTTAGGCTTGGTCCTCTGTTTTACAGCTTCTAGCAGTGACGTGCTAAGGCATTTGTCTCCAAGCGGTTCTGTGGCCTTCTATTGTTATATATATATAGTTCAATTCCAACAACCAGCTTTCACAAAATGGAGGTTTATACAATGATTTATACAGCCTGTATGGGATATTTTATATTTAATTTTGATCTGTGTCAAGAAAATTTAAGTGTATTTTATTTACTGATTCTAAATATAATTTTAATTAAACTTATAATTGTATGTGCTGTTTGATTTTCTGTGAACAGTCAATTCTTCTATTTGGAGGTTTGAATATTTTATGCGTGAAGTGGTCTTTCTGCACAAATGGGAGGTTTATACAATGATTTATTTCCATTCGACTTTTTCTATCGAAAGGATTTTTTATTTGGGTGATTGTAAGATTGAATATTTCCGACCTTGATCAGAAGCAGTCAATTATTGATAAAAATAGAAGAAATTTTCAATACTTGAATTGTATAAATTCCAATATGTCAGACAATATTATTGTATACATGATGGGATTTTTCCATTTGGACTTTTCCAGATGGAATTACAGTTACATTTGGGTTTTTATCTTCAAATTGTAGTTGATTCTTCAACTTTGTTTAATGATTATTGGAAACCCTTATTGCTTACGGACAATATTGGAATCATACTGATAAGAATAGCTAATAAATAAGAGAATAATTAAAAGGGAAAAGGTGAAAGAAAGAGAAGCAGTGTTGGAAGATCTAGGCTTTCATTAGACTGTCAATAATATATAAGATTGATGCAAGTGATTAAGGCTTCGTTGGGATAGCTTTTGAAAACATGTACTATAGTTTGTGCGGTAGATTATGCTTTGGTTGGCAAAAATGATCTGTGTGTCAAGAACAGATGAAAGTGGACGAAAAGCCTTGGCTGCCTGACCTAACTAAGAAAATAATCATATTTTTTTATGACTTCTTAAATGTGACAATTTAATTTTGATAAAATTTATAAAATAAGAACAATTAAAAGTTGAATTAAGCGGATAAGCATGTTTAAAAAAAAGCATTAATACTAGGCAATGTTGTCCGTTTAACGAGCAATTAGCAACTGACTAGGCATTACTGAGTCAACTAGGTGTAAGCCTCAGTAATTAATGTTCAAAAAATATTTAATGTAAGTCGTCAATTTAATAGGCAACATACTTAATTTAGAGTAAGTCACTGGTTAATCACGTGATTTACAAGAAATATTATTATTTTAAATAATAATCATATTTCCCCTTTTATTCAATTATGCAGCTATGTTATGCCTATAGTTAGGATAAGTAAAAATTTTACAGCCCCATTTTGAAAATTTTGAAAACATGTACATATTAAATTTAAAGGAGAAGTGATTTAGGAATAACTCAACCATTATTAGATGAATTTAGGAATAACTATATCTTTGTTGCATGTTATTATACTATTATATAGCCCTACTTGTTAATTTATGTTTTCATTTGTGTTTTGGATACTTAGTGTTATATATACACATTAAAATCTATGCAGAGCCATTATTAATTACATTGGATGTTGAAGTTCTTGTGACAGATATGATTTAAATAATCTGACATGAGCTACAAGGTTCTATTGTGCCATCATCAAGACTTCCCTACATCATCTTTATTAATTTTTGTCGTTATATTCTTTACTTTATTGTCAGATCTTTTATGTTTTTAATATAAATTAATTTATTCAAAAAAAATTTTGGTTATAAATATGTGCGGTAAACATCTCTTTAATAGTTGTAATAAAGGCTTTCAAGAAGTTGTAGAAGGATTTGCTTTACTCAAGTGATTGGGCTACATTTGTTGAGGTTTAACCTTCCTTTTTTTTAATGAATTGGCCTATTATGCAAAAAATTAGGGACACTCCAAGGAAATATTTACTGGAGAGTGAAAATAGATGATTGCACCAATATATGGGAAGATGCCCAGATAGTTCTTTAGAGATAAAGTATAGGGAAAATGAAATATATAGATGTTCCATGCAAGAGTGGACAAAAGATCACGATTATATGCTTATGAGGATGCTCGAAGAGTTGATGATAATAAATGTGTATAAAAGGACTACTTTTTTTAATTGTCAAGGTTGGATAAATTTATATAGGACACATTCTACAAACATATTCATCATTTTGTCAGGCAACACATCCTCAAACTGTATTATCATTAGTTACAATATCAAGGTGGAGGTTCTTTGGCTGATGAACTTGAAATGTCCATGAATGATTTCTTTATCATCCTTGGTTGGTACAAGAAGATGAATTTATTATTAATTTTATGAAAATCGGATGAATGAGATTTCTACTTGAGGTATAAGCTAAATGTTTTTTGTATGCTACTAATTGGCAAGATTTGCAGCTTAAGTTCAAATTTTCCTTTAAGTGTTGTGCGGTGAAAAGCCAACATCAAAGATGTTTGCAGGTTTACTAAATGAGAATATAACCTCATCTTGTATGCTATGTAAGTTTGATTGGTCTTATCTCGTAATTTAGTATATCTTTAATGTTTACTTTATTGCGATTTGAGCTCACGAGTTTATATCTTGACGATAACAAACATCTTTATGTCTCCTAGTAATTTTTATTCTGTATTTATTTATGTGTATACCAGGAACACCATGCTACATCCAACAAAGAATCAGAGTTCAAGATCGGGTAGAATAAGGGTATGCTATAAAGAGTTTGTAATATTCATTGAAGTAATTTTGATTTCTTGAGTGAAGTCCTATAAAGGTATTTGCTAGCTTGGTGTCCATGCCCATACACACTCATGGGAGTGAGTGTTCCGACTCGAGATCACAAGTTGATATTTTTTATGATAAAAAATATTATGGCTCACATATTTATGTCTACTAGTATTTTTCATTCTATATTTTCTTGTGTGAATACTATCATTTTATGAACACCAAGCACCATCCAAGGAAGAATCAGAGCTCAAGATTGTGTAGAATAAGGTTATGTTGTAAAGAGTCTATAATATCCATTGATGTAATTTTGGTTTCTTGAGTCAAGTCTTGCAAAAGGGTTTGATAGCTTGGGGTCCTTGCTCATACACACTCAGGGGAGTGAGATCTAGTCAAAACAAGAAGTTCAATTTTTGAACTAATCATAGTGGACAATTTAAATCGTCCAGGATAATCAGCTCATTGAACTAATCATACTGGATGACTTCGATCATGTATGATGATCCTTTATGATTGTGAAAAATAGCCACCAATGACAATTTAGGTAAGGATTTAAGATTCAAATTTTATTCTAATCATTCTAGACGATCGAGATTTTCCTAGACGATCAATGTCAATTATGCCTAAATTGATCATGTGATTAAGGGATTAATTATGGTTAAATTATTCAATCATATTATCTTGGATGATCTATATTTCATCCTGAATGATGTTTGCCGATATAATTTTCCTAAATCATCCAAGACGAACACCACATTTCCTCTAATCGTATAAGCTATCTCATAGACGTCCCGAACTATCTGCTGGATGATATGTTGATTGCCACAAATCTTGAACTAATCGTCCTGGATAATCTATACAAATTGGAAAAATTATCGTACATGACTGTATTGGGTGATCTAGCTTGAAGAGCAATTTTTTTATAGATCGTATAGGATGATCTCATGATCGTCCTGGACAATCTTTGCTGCTAAGACTGGTTAATATGATTTTTCAAAGCCCTCTATTTAAGCTTTATGAAAACACTTGGTAAGTGTCTTTGGTAGCTATTGAATCTTTATTTTTCTGTAGAAAACTTGATGAGAGAACTTAAAAAAGAGAGAGGAAAGGGTGGAGTTAGAGAGAGGGAGAAGATCCTTGGAGGGGCTTTCAAGGGATTATGGAGGGGATTTCATATGGTTGCTCCGATAAGCTTGCACCTTAGTACCATCAGATTCAATGTTCCTCTTAAGGGAAGTTTTGGAAAGAAGAAGATCTTTTTGGTGTCAGAGGACCTGGCTACTCCACCGCACCGAGGAAGGTGGAAGTTATTTTGTAAGGGATGCTCCGCCTAGATGTGGGGGATAAAGGAGAGTCACTAAAGGTTTATTGTAATACTCAAAGGGTGCCTTCGAGGAGTGGACGTAGGCCAGGTTGGAACAAACCACTATAAATCTAGTATATTCTTTTTAATTACTTTCCGCACTTTATTTTTACTATGATTAACTACTTGGGTGAAATCTCTTATTAATCTTTTATTATTATTAATTTAATTCATTTATGATGCATGGTATAAAAAAGAATTTTCTTTTAGTTAAAAAAGTTTTTAAATATCCAATTCACACCCCCCCTCATCTTAGTTAGTCTCGGGACTAATTCATAAGGCCTTAACACCCCTAACAAACATTTAAGTGATATCAGAGCATGATTCATTATATCAACTTTTAGAAAACTTTTAAATTTTGATCCATGACTAAATTTGGTAACCGAAATATTGAGGAATGATATTAAATCACCAAACCACCTTTATTTGAAAATATTTCTTTTGTTTTTTGAAAACTTTGCTTGTCTACTTTCTTGCAATAAATTGATTATTGAATGTGGCATATGATTCTAATTGGCTATTCTACATTGTCACGTGTTGTAGATAGAATTAAAACTGATATTATTTTTAAGCTATGGAGTAGGGTAGAACTATTTAATTATCAATTGAATGTTAAATATTTAAACTATTTTTTCTATGCTTTAGATTCTGAAGATTGTATGTTAATATCCATATACACTAATGGTAAGAAAATTTGAGATAAATTACACACTACAAATGAGTATAATAGTGAAGTGAAGCAATTCAGGTTAAAAACTTTAATGCATGATTATGAACTATTTTGCATGTAACCATATGAGATGATCTTAAATATGTATACTAGGTTTATTCAAACTGTGATATTATTACCTGCTTTAGATAAAGAATTTTCAAACTTTAAAAAAGTTAATAAAATTCTACCTTGACTACTTAATAAGTTTGATATAAAAGTTATTGCTATTTGTGAATCAAAAAAATTGAATGAATATTCTATTAATAATATGATTGGCTCACTCATTGCCTATGAGCAAAATTTAGGCCAAAGACTTTTGGATGTAGATAAAATGATAGTGCTAAAATCTGAAGACAAGAAGAAAAGTGGCTTAGTAGATAATGAAAGTGATGAGTTAACAAGAAAATTGGAAAGACTACTGAAGCACAAGTATAAGCATAAACAAAAATTAAACAAATATAAAAATAATAAAAAAGTTAATATTTCTTCTAATCTTATTTTCTTTGGATGGAGCAAACCTGAACATATGAAAAATCAGTGCCCTAATTTAAAACTCTTCCTGCAAAGGAAATTGATAAAGCTAAACAAATTGTAAAAGGGGAAAATACTTATAAGCAAAAAATCTTCTAGGAAGAACTAGTTTTTGAATCATCAAATCAGGAGCAAGATGATGTTTAAAGTCTTATTTGTGTATTTATTTATTTTGTGTATGCATGTTTTTGTTCAGTGTATTTTTGTTTGTTTTCAATGTTTTCTTTGGGTTTATTTTTTCTTCTTAATTTTTTTTCTTGTGTTAAAATTTTAAATTAGCCTTTACATTTTTTTTGTTAAGTTTTTTATGATCAACACACACATATCATTTTTTTATTTAGTATAGACTTTAAAAAATCAATTCTTTTTCAAAGATCAATTTTTCTAAAAATAAAAAAAATTACCACTTATTTTTCTTAAATTTTTATGTAAGTTGTGGTTGACTTCTTTTAAAATAGTCAAAGGAATGAAACATATGATTTTTTTGCTCTTTATTATTTCTTAAAATGGCTATTTTACTTTTTATTCAAAATCTTCATTAAATTATAAATTATATTTTAAAATTAAACTTTTTCATCTCCCTATATTTTTTTATGTCATAGGGATCTTTTGCAAGTTGTTGAATCTACCTCATTATTTTCCTAATCAAGCGGTTCATTTTTTTTACTAGAATGGGTTTGTTTTAGCTTTTAAAATTACAAAAAGGAAATATATTTATTGAAAAAAAGAGTCACAAAATGAGCCCAAAACTAAAAAGATGCTCAATGACACCAAATATGGAAAGATACATAAAATGTATCAAAAATCAAAAGATGCGCAAAGACACCAAATTTAAAAAGATACACAAAGTATATATAAAATTAAAAGATGAGTAGAGTGCGTCAAAAAGTTGATAAGAGAAAAAAAATAAGCCCACAAAAAAAGTAAGCTTTCCTTTCTTATATTTCTTAAATCTTAAGAAAACTCTTATATCTATTGATATTTTTTATACTTTTGAAAATCATGATTATGTATTCACCAATTTTTAAATTAATCTTCTATCACTACAGGATATTCAACTATTACCGGCGATTTGGTCGCCAGTTAATACCGATGGCCTAACCGGCCGTTATGGAAGCTTATGCCATCAGAACTAGTGGCGGTCATAAAATTACTGGGTAAACCACCGGCTTTAAAACATGCCGGTGGCTAAAACCATCGGTGTTAAGTGATTTTAGTACTGGTGGTTTAAGCCGCCGGCACGCCACTGGTAAAAGCCTTAAAATGAACTAGCCCGAGCCTCCCATTTCACTTCATCTTCTTCCTTTCTCTCTCTTAGGTCATGCTCGCCCGTCTCCTCTGCCTGCCTCTCGTACGACCAAGCTGGCTCCGGTCGCCGATGACCTATCTTCGGCAGCTTAAAATCACACTGGATGCTCTCAAACTCCCACTGCAAGGCTGGCGATGAACATCTGGTTCCGATCCAGCTCGCGATGTCACCTCCGAGGTGAGCTTTTTTATTTTTTTTTTTAATGTATTTCGCTTGAGTATCTCTAAAACTGAATCTATGGGGTGTAATTTTAGTAGTAATAGACGTAGTGAGTGGTTTGTGACTTAAGTAGAGGTCAAGTATTTGGATCTAGAAATCATACTTGCATTAGACTCAAAGGATCCTTTAGACATTTTAACTCTAGTAGTGGTTTTAAAATCTTTGCAGTGCTCTCTGGATCATTTGAGTCTTGTCCGAGAATTTGAGAAGTATAATTTCTTTATGGTGTTGAGATGTTTGACTTAATGAAGTTGTTTGTGTAATAATCTAGTTGTGGTGTATGCTTTTTGTTGATGATATTCTACATGTTGATAAGACTAGAGAGGGAGTTGAAGGTAAACTCGAATTACGGATGTCAATTTTAGAGTATAAAGGTTTTCGCATAGATAAAAGCATACATGAAATTTGATGTGTTGACAAATATAAGACGATGTGTTGACATGAAATCTGTAAGGTTATTTGGACTAAAATGTTATGATTATCACATAATTATGAAAGTTCTTCTTCCGATCATAATATTTATGTTACTCGATTGTATATCAAATCTGTTGACTGAGCTTAGCATATTCTTCAAAGACCTGTGTTCATCTAAACTAAGCGAAGATACTTTACAGAGGAGCGAGGATAACATACAAATCATCCCCTGCAAGTTAAAAAAAATATTTGGCTCGGGTTTTTTTGATTCTATAGAACATCTTCCAGCACATCTATCTTATAAAGCTAGAGTTGGTGGACCTGTACAATATCGTTTCATTTATCCTTTCGAGAGGTAAAATACATTTTTTTATTAAGACTCTAATATTTTTGAATAAATTGAGATAATATATTTTTATTAACTTGATAATTATAATTATTTAATAGATATTTGAACAAGTTGAAGAAATATGTTAAGAATAAATCATGAGTAGAATGATTGATATGTGAAGCATATTTGTCTTAAGAAACCACTCACTTTTGCTCCTACTTCAAGCCCCATGTAAGGAGTAGAAAAAAAAGATTGGTCATAACATGGACTTCGATGTAGAAGAACAATCATAGGCTACACTATCAGTATTTAGAAGTTATAGAAAACCTAGTGGCAAATGTGTTAAAAGATTTCTCAACGATTTAGAAATCAAAACAGCAAATTTATATGTGCTACTGAACTGTGAAGAAGTTGAGCCAATATTAGAGTAAGTTCTTCCATAATGTCAGTAATGAGTAAGGTTTATTTAAAATACTAAAGTATTATTTATCACCAGGTATTTCGTAAGCAATTTGCCTCTAATATATTCGAAAGATATTTAGCAAGTTATTGCAAATGAATTTTCAACTTGGTTCAGATCTTATGTGAGCTCATAAATTTTAAAATTTTTATTTGAATTACATTTTATTTATTACAAAAAATACTAATATTTGGAAATATTTCTAGGTACAAACCCCTGATAATAAATATTTTGATAAAAGTTTGCAAGCACTAGCATGGGGTCCAATGCGAAAAGTAAAACCTGACCAATATATATAGTGAATGGGTTCAGTTTTCATACTAAGTCATGGAGTGAAGGAAGAAAAACTAAAAATTATAGAGTATGTGTTAGAGGGAACACTAGTGAAGAGGATGAATGTGATTATTACGGTATTCTGAATGATGTTCTTGACCTGGAGTCCACAGGCAAAGATGAGAACTTTGTAGGCTTATTTAACTGTCAATGGTATGATCCAGTACAGAATAGAGGCACAAGGGTTCATCCTGTGTATGGTTTAGTCGATATAAAACATAATAGAAGATACGAGATGTTTGATCCATTTGTGTTAGCAAGTCAAGCTATTCAAGTTTATTTCAATAAATATCCAGTGGTCGTAGAGATAAACAAGATTGGCTAACTGTCATAAAAACAAAAGCATGGAAAATAATTGATCAACAATACATTATAGCAACTGCACATCAAGAGGATGAGATGTTAAGTTGTAGGCCTGTTGAAATTGAGGAGATGCCAACTACAATCTCTAATATTGAAATGTAGTTAGAAGATGTAAATAGTTTAACTAGCTTAGGAGAAGATAAGAACGAGGATGAAAGTGAAGATATCCTGGAGAGCAATAAAAATAGTTTTGATTCTGAAAAGTTTTTGTAATTTAGAATTGTAGTTTTTATAATTTAGAATTGTAGAATTTTACTTTTTATAATATTTAGAATTGTACTTTCTGAATTCTGAACAATGAATTGTAATTCTCTAGCATACATTCTTTATTTTTGTAATTCATTAATTTCTTTAATAATTACTTCTTTTATTTGTATTCTATAATATTTAGAATTGTATAATTATACTTTTTATATATTACAATGCTTTACTAATTGCTTCTTTTAAAGCAGATGGCATCAGGTGAAGATCCTCCTCCTAAATCATTTGCCTCAAAGTTTTACCAAAAGAAGATGAGTGTTACTCCCAACATAGCCAGATAGCCTGATGAAGGTGAGGGACAAAGATCAGTTCCACCAGTTATACCTACACTACCACCCAGGAGCCAGTAGACCTCAATATATTGACCAGTGGTTGGACCTGCTTCCTGTGATGATGGTGAGGGGTAGTATGGATAGACCAGCAGAGGTTGGTGTTGGGGATCATGTAGCTGCAGCAGAAAAGTGTCAATACATTGAGCCAGAGGGTGATAAGTAAGTTTAGTTTATGTTATTAAGTTGATTGTATTTTGATATGTTATATGTTATTAACGAAAAAATTAACCTGCAGCTTCAATCCATCAAGGCCACCTGCATACAAGATCCGGGATATTATAAAGAACAAATATGATGCTCCTTACTTATCATGGAAGAAGATCCCAAAAGAGGTTAGGAATATATGGTTTGGATAATTTCAGGTATACTTATTTGGTATGAATTCAAATATTTGATTTAATTTGTATTAATCTTTTTAGTTATGCCAAAATTTTTACAGAAAGAATTTAGGTAGTTTCCTGAGCATAGCACTAGGATCAGAACAAATTTTGAGAGGAGAGGAGCAACCCATCTCAGGGACATGTTCATGAACATTAGAAAGTCTGGGCAACGTCCAATATGGATTGGAGAGGGCGTATGGGCTGATCTGAGTAGAGCTTGGGAAACCGCTGAGTTCACAAAAATAAGAGAGGAGAATAACTAGAATAGAGCCTCTAACTATGGGGGTTTAGGAAGCTCTCTTCACACTAGTGGATCTGTTCCTCATACGAAATATAGATGATGACTGGTAAGAGTTTTAAATTAGTTTATTAAATATATCTATGTTATTATAACTATATCTTATATTTTTAGAAAGAGTACCTTGGTCGGGAGCCAACACCGCTTGAGTTGCATACAAGAACTCATCAACATCAAGCTGACCATTAATGGGTTGATGAAAGGCTAAGAAGGCTCATGTGAGTATAATTTTTTGGAGTTTGGGAATAAAAATTTATTTTAATAAACCTAATATGGATTTATTCTCGCAGGATGATTTTGTATGAGCTCGAGAAAGTCGGCAATCTACTGGTGAGGGATCATCTTCAGGATCGACCCAAATTTTTTAGTATCATACATGGCCAGATGTTGTTAGTGGAAGACAGTGGGTATGTGGCTTGGTTTCATAGGGCTTTGCTTATGAGGGCAGTTCATCCACCTCAGCATTTTATGATCCAAGTGGAGCTGAAGAAACTATAAGCCAGAGGCTTACAACACTGACTGGAGAGATTGAAGAGAAGAGAAAGGTTCAAAATGAAATGCAAGCAGAGCTGCAAACCTTCAGAGATGAAAATCAAAGGAAGAAAGAACAAGAGATAGAGCAGCCACATGCATCTCTAAACAGCGAGGATACAGTAGAGGATTAGCATTTTTTTATGTTTGATGAACTTATGATGAATTGATTGTAAACTTATTTGGTTGAACTTATTGAACTTAGAACTTTAGTTTGATGAACTTAATTGAACTTATGAAGTTAGAACCCTGGTTTTATTTATTATTTTTTTATTTAAGTTAAGAATATATTTGTGATAATTGTTGTGCTGTGATGGATTATAGTGGCATGTTGCCCAAAATTATTGTTATTTTTTTCTATGTAAGTTTAGAGTTTAGGATAAAAATCCCTCAAATAGAGGGGAGGCTATCAATTTTTTTTTTCTGGTGCTACAGGTTTTCGACGGCTAACCGACGGTTTAGCCACCAGAAACATCGATACCGGACGGATGATTGATGCCGCCAGAAATCTGTTATAACCGTCGATATTGTATAGGCAATTTACTGATGCTGTATGGCAGTTGTTTGGTGATACACTAGCGGCTATAACCGCCGACAATGTCGTTGGTTGTGACAGCCGGTTAGCCGCCGGTACATTTCACGATGGTGTACTTGGTGGTTGGACGGCCGGGAAGCCACCGCTAACAACATCGGCGATAACCAGCAATATAGGCCGTCGAAAAGCCATCAGGGAAATAAACCGCCAGTAAAACACCATCGGCATTGGTTTCCGACGCTGTTTTTTTCGACGGTGTGAGAACCGCCGAAAAGCCGTCAATTATCTTCGGAACCATCAATATTTACAGGTAAATCACATGTAATGAGCAAATTTCCTGTAGTGTATTAGATATTATTCTTGAAAGGAGTTTTGAAACGATAATTGTTTCATTTTCTAATTTGTTCCTAAATTTAGATATTTCCTTAAAAGTTTTTAAGCCTTCAAAGGAACTTGAGCAGGGATTAACAATTTATGATTTTCTAACATTTCTGGTTTATGCATTGTCAATATATGTCTTACTAAATTTTTGAATAAAATTAAGAGATAAATTTCTCATTCTAAGAAAATTTGAAATTTCAAAATGATTTCTTTAAAAAAATCTTCTTCTCCAAATCAGGGATAGTTTATTTTTTATCAGTTTTAAATATTTTGGTTTTCTGTCCTCCTCCTTTTTTTGATAATGTCAAAGAGCGATAATGTTTTGTTACTTGAATGTATCTATTTTAGTTTATATTTTTATCTAGTTATTTATTTTGTTTTACTTATTTTATTTTAAAATATAAATTAAAAAGAAAGAAATTTTTTTATTTCACCTATTTTTAAATTTTTATCCTAGAGAGGGGGATTAGGAGAAATTACTTTTAATTTACAAATTCACCAGTAATGTTTGCAACAACAAAAAGGGAGATATTATTGCGACTTGAGCTCATATGTTAATTTTTTTATGATAATAAATATCATGGATCACATCTTTACGTCTCATAGTATTTTTCATTCTATATTTGTTTGTATGTATACTAACATTTTAAGAACACCATGCACCATCCAACGAAGAATTAAAGCTGAAGATTGAGTAGCATAATGTTGTGATGTAAAGAGTCTGAAATATTTATTGATGTAATTTTGGTTTCTTGAGTCATGTATTATAAAGGGTTTGATAGCTTGGAGTCCTTACTCATACACACTCAGGGGAGTGAGATATAGTAAAAACTAAAAGTTTAAATTTTGAACTAATTGTACTAGATGATTTAGATCAGCTAGGATGATTAGCTCATTGAACTAATCATACTGGACGATTTCAATCATCCAAGATGATCCTTTATGATAATGGAAAATAGCCACCAATTATAATTTAGGATAAGATTAAAATTTTGTTCTAATCGTCCTGGACGATCGAGATCATCCTAGACAATCAATATCAATCATGCCTAAATTGATCATGTGATTAGGGGATTAATTATAATTAAAATATTCAATCAGATCATCCTGAATGATCTGTATTTCATCCTGGATGGATTTTGCCGACATACTTGATTTTTTCAAATCTACCAAGACGAAAACCATATTTTCTTTGATCATGCAGGATATCTCCTAGATGCCCCAAACTATCTATTGGATGATATGTTGATTATCACCAATCTTGAACTAATCATCCCAGACGATCAAGATATCATCACGAACGATCTATACAAATTGGTAAACTTATCATACAATTCTATGTTGGGCAATATGGCTTAAAGAGCAATTTTCATACTGATTATACAGGACGATCTCATGATCATCCTTGACGATCTTTATCACTAATACTAGTTATTAGAGTTTTTTAAATACCTCTATTTAAGCTTTGTCATCACACTTGGTAAGTGTCTTTGGGAGCTATTGAAGCTTCATTTTTCAGGGAAAAACTTGAAGAGAAAACATGAAAGGGAGAGAGAAAAGAGTGGAGTTCGAGAGAGGGTGAAGATTTTGGGAGGGGGTTTCAAGGGAGTGTGGAGGGGAATTAACATAGTTGCTCTAATGAGATTTCACCTTAGTACCATCGAATTCAAGGTTCATCTAGAGAGAAGTTTGGGAAGAAGAAGATCGCTTTGGTATCAAATGACACATCTACTCCGCCACACCGGGGAAGGTGGAATTGATTTCTAAGGGTTTCTCTGCCTAGCTCTGGGGACTAAAGGAGAGTCACTAAGGATTTAGTGCAATACTCAAATGGTGCCTCCGAGGAGTGGACATAGGTCATGTTGGATTGAACCCTATAAATCTGGTGTGTTTTTTTTATTATTTTTTGCACTTTAATTTTACTGTGATTAACTGCTTGGGTGAAGTCTCTGGTTAATTTGTTTATTACTATTTATTTAATTCATTTTCACTATAAGATATAAAATAATTTTTTCTTTTAGATAAAGAAGTTTTTAAATATCTAATTCACCGCGGACTTGGTTATCCTCGAGACTAATTCATAAGGGCTTAACACCCCTAATAAAATTTTAGTGAGATTTAGTCAAAACTAGAAGTTCAAGTTTTAAACTAATCGTACTAGATGATTTCTATCGTCTAGGATGATCTGCTCATTGAACTAATTATACTGGATGATTTTTATCAACCAAGATGATCCCTTATGATAGTGAAAAGTACCCACCATTGATAGTTTAGTCAAGTATTTAAGATTCAAATTTTTTTTAATCATCCTGGGAAATCTAGATCATCCAGGATGATCAATACCAATCACGCCTAAATTGATCATGTTATTAGGGGGCTAGTTATGGTTAAATTGTTTAATCATATCATCTTGGATGATCTGTATAACATCCTGGATGATGTTTGAGAAATACTTATTTTTCTTAAATCGTCTAAGACAAAAACTATATTTCCTTTGATCAAACAGGCTATCTCCAGGATGTCCCAAGCTATTTGTTGGATGATATGTTGATTGCCACCAATCTTAAACTAATCATGTTGAATGATCGAACGATCGTCTCAGACGATCTATACAAATTGGTGAACTTATCGTACAGGACTATGTTGGGCGATCTAACTTGAAGGGTAATTTTGTACTGATAGTACAATACAATCTTTGTTGCCACAATTAATTATTAGAGTTTTTCAAAGCCCTCTATTTAAGTTTTCTCAATATACTAGGTTAGTGTCTTTTACAGCCATTATGTCTTCATTCTTTTGGAGAAAACTTGAAGAGATAACTCGAAAGGGATAGAGGAAAGGGTAGAGTATGAGAGGGAGAAGATCCTTGGAGGGGGTTTTATGGGAGTGTGGAGGGGATTTAACATGGTTGCTGTGGCGAGCTAGCATTTAATACCATCAAATTCAAGGTTCATCTTGAGGAAAGTTTTGGGAAGAAGAAGATCTCTTTTGTGTCAAAGGACCCGACTACTCTATCGCACCGGGGAAGGTGAAAGTGATTTTGTAAGAGCTTCTTCGCCTAGCTGTCATGGCTAAAGGAGAGTCACTAAAGATTTAATGTAATACTCAGGGATGCCTTTCAGGAGTGCATGCAGGTTAGGTTGGACCGAACTACAATAAATCTGGTGTGTCTTTTTCTGATTATTTTATGCACTTTATTTTTACTATGATTAACTGCTTGGGTGAAAACTCTGATTAATCTTTTTATTATTGATTTAATTCATTTCCACTACAAGATATAAAAAGATTTTTCTTTTAGTTAAAGAAGTTTTTTAAATATCTAATTCACCCCCCTCTTTGTTAGCCTTGGGACTAGTTCTTTGTGGTTTAACACCCCTCTCAAACTTTCATACTTAAGTGTCACAATGTGTTCCTTGCTCAATATATGTTCAACGTGTTTTATGTTGGTTTTCAAGTGTTGTGTATGTTGTTCAGTCAACTAACAAGGTTAAATTTGGGTGGTCAAGTAATGTTGCTTAATTTTTAACTTAGTTGTTTCCATCAAGCTCAATTATTAGTTGGCCTGCTTATTTTCGTTAAAAAATAAATTTTAAGAATATTAAGAAGAACAAAATAAAACCAAATTATATATGAATATATGAAAATGTCCACTGCATAAAATAAGAATAATCAAAATATATGATCCATGATAGTGCTAACATCATCAAAAGTAAATATCATCAAAACTTAACATCATTAGGAGCTAACATCATCAAAATCTAACATCATATGTAATACAATCATATCTCAACTAATGCCTCCTACTTAGTCTATGGGGAAATGCATCACTACCAAGAATGTAATGTTATGGTGGTTTTAGAGGTCTGTCACGTAAACTATGTTCTTCATCACCAACAATGTTATATTGAGGTATGTTAGGTGCCTGAATGGTGTAAGGTATGAACTCTAGGATGAGGTAGGCATGCAAATCCTATGGCATCTTATAACTAAGGATATCTTCTAAGGGCCCCTGATTAGGATACCAAGGTAGGGAAATAAATCCATTATAGGGATCAGGTGCATCCAACTCATAGTGACTGGTGTATCATGCCTAACCGCATAAACAAAATATCCTTGATCCTCAATATGCATTTACTGGTACAATCCATGGAAAAGCTCTACCACCGTGTTTATGTCCCATTGCTTATGTGTATTCTCAGTGTCGTTGATGTGATGTTGTAAAGCTTGCTCAGTCCCAAGGAAGAAGTCCCTCTATATTTATAAAATCATTATTTAAATGATTTAAAACTTAGTGGGATATTAACATGACGTGAAATTTTATACTTACATATCATAAGGTTTTTTGAGGGAGCTCTAGGGTATAACATTGTGGGACACTCAACATGTTCCTTCAATATGTATATTTTAGCCAATGACTTGTACCACAATAGTTAGTGATGCACAGCATAGTCACTATAATCACTAAGATGCTCTCAGGTAACTACATATCCTCCTTTACTCTCCCACATGGAGATGTGGGCCTGGTGGTACAGCATCCAAACCATGTTGGGCCTGGTGGTACAACATCCAAACCATGTTGGACTTCCCATGACCATCTACTCTTCGAAGTTAGGCTCCAAAAGGAGGACATTAGAAGTATGGGATAAGCCAAATTATCATAGTACTCGATCAGGCAAGTGACATTTTACACCCTTACAACTAATTAAAGGCACTTTGGCAGCCCATATACCTTCACCAGCCAAACAAACCTATCCTACATGATCAAGATTGTCCAGTGTGTAGGGCTCCCAAATGATATGCACAAAAAAGGAATTTCTTACATCAAATTTATGCAACATATTATGAAGCATAATTATTCCTAGATTACCTGACTATCAGAGCATCGAGCTCATCCCTATAGCAAGTTATATTTCTCATTGGTAATTTCCAGAGATGGTCCTCATTACACTTATATCAAGTAATTTTTATTTGCTTTGAAGATTTTAATGTGATGTATTTATGATTAAATATGCTTAAGTGTACTTCATACCTGAATCCAACAGTCAATTCATCTAGTTCTACTTGGAACAAAATAACAAGTGCAGGTCAACCAACATATACGCTCTCCCAAGATAAAATCTATAATAAATGTATGCACCAAGCTATAAGGGTCTTACTAGTCCTTGTTGCTTCAGTTAACTATCTATAGAGGTGCATCAGGACTGCTCCCCCAAGAGTGTATGTACTAATGACCCCAAAATCATCCATAATAGTCAAATATTACAAATGTCTCTCTGAACCTGATGGATTCGATAGTGTGTGCTAGCGCATGATGAACGGAATGTATGCCCTAGAATGTGTCAAAAAATCCATCTCATTTAGATCAAGATATCAGTCACACCAGAAAGTCCTATATAACCATCTTGGTGGCATACAAGTCTAAGCATGTGCTTGACCCATACAAAAGTTAGATCTGATGCGGTGGCCAAAAGGGTCACGGTAGACAAAATTGGGGTATGGATGAATATCTAATAGTTCATCACAATAATCAAGCCAACTCAACCAATGTCTGTTAGGTTCAACTACTATGTACCCCACTAAAGCTGGCCCATTTATCTGAACAACCAATGTCATCACCATATCTTATAATGTGATGGTCATCTCACCAACTAGAAGGTGAAAACTATTGGTTTTTGGTGGCCATTTCCCTACTAAAGTAGTTAATAATTGGTGGTCCATCTTTAAGTATCTCATCTTTCTAACATAATCTAAGCCAACCATCTGTAACGTATCCATGAGTCTTGGACAATTTACTAGCCAGTCATGAACCGTTAAAAGGTGTGACATTTCTTCTAGGATTGCTCCCTGCAAAGAAGAATGTTAAGAAGAAAATTAGTCAAATTCTTATGTTTTGAAATACATCTAACTACATAATAACAAAATGATATGGTATTCTACCCATACAGATGTGCATAACATGTAGAGAAGCAATGTTGGGGTGAAGTTAAGCTATAGATGCTATATGGCAAGAAGCCCCAGTAATTGCCTTGCCAGCTGGGTGTCTTTTCTTATGTTAGCATTATTCATATGCCATTATACTTGGAAATTATAGAGAAATCATAGTTTGAAATTAGTATTTAAAACTATGCATAAGATACAATATTTAAAAAGAATAATTATATAAATACATAAATTATGCATGAGATAAAAAATTATTAAGTTTTGGAGGACATAAACACATAGAAAAAGTTAGAAGCCAAAATACATAGAAGATGTTAAATTAGATTTTTTGTATGCAAGTTTGATGTTAGTAGCAGTTGTTGTGATTATATCATATCATCTTAATAACCAAAATTAAATTTACTATTCTTGAAGAAGGAAACTAAGCATATAGAAATAGCACACCGAAAGGTAATGTTCATTAGTAGTACAACAACATTCAATGAATGTAGTACATAATAACCAAACAAATCTTAGTTCATATGTCCAAGCCGAACAAAACATGTGGCTCGGTTGCATCCAACTATATGATAGGATCCATAAACTCCATTAATGTAGGATCGAGATTCATCAATTGTATTTCGATAGAGAGATGTCCTTAGATGACCAAACATTCTTTTATAGTTTTATGGAAGAAGAGGATATCTGCCGATACGAGGGTCATGATGACCCTAATCTTTCTTGTTTAGTATGTGGTGAAATTCATTAGAGTAAATCAATTTATAGTTGTATATGAGGTAGTGCTCAAATATATAATCTAAATGGATTTATCTTAACATCGCTACATAACATAAAATAAGTTCACACACAATATGGTATAATAATGGCCTTTTATAGTTGTGCTTACATGTTCTTTCGTCAATTAAGTTGACAAGATAAGATCTTGATGACATGCCAATAACTTGAAATTCATGCATGTTATGACAGATTGGTTCTAACAATATTCTTACCTCTTCCTATGCCCTTTTCATTGTTATAAGAACCCGTAGGGCAAAGAAATAATTATTTTGGTGCTCCTCAGTTGTAATAAACTCCAACCGTCGCACGAACATTACAACTATATTATAGTATATAGTTGTGATTCAGGCTTAAACCGGCAAATCCTGAGCTCTTTCCAAAACACCATTAAATGACATGGATGCATTAGTTATCATAATACTATATATAAAACCACCATCATACATTAATTACCGCTGTGGCACATCTCGTTCTACAAACCATTAATGAATATCAAATTTCACTTTCTTAATCTCTATCATACATCTATTAAACACGTGAAGTTCATCTATATTTTTGGATGTATATATCTTATAGCTAAGAAATTCAATATCACCTACTCCCATTTATCTCACTACTTTTTTCAAATTTTAATGTGGATGCCTTAAGTAGCGACAGTGAGCTACAGAAGAATTTTATTTTATATAACCACGAACCAAATTAGCATGCCTATCTGAGATGATTTAGAGATTAGCCTTGTTCGTAACTATTGGGATAAGCTGGGGCATCTACCTAAGGAACCAAACTAATGAATCAGTAGACTCAAATTCAACTATAGCGAAAGCTAGTGGAATTAACCCATTATTCAAATCCAAGGTGACTACTATTAATAATGTTCCTTAGTATTTAATAAGCAGGAATGTGCCATCTAGGCTAAGAACAAATTGACAGATGTTTTACCCACTAATAGAATGATCAAATGAGTAGAAAATTCTTTAAAATCTATTTTTGTATGTGCTCTGTATGTGTACATAGATTGCAGCATAATAGAGTCAACAATATCCATAAAAAAATTCATAGATTGGTAGGACTCTTCCAAATTGCAAAAAATAGCCTTAATATCCTTCTGTCGAACATCTCAAGCCTTCATATAAGACTATTTTATATTGAACTTATCTTCCATTCGATCTATTATTTACCTGGGCCTCATGTCCATCTGTTTTCTAATGGTGGATAGTTTGTAGAAACTTATGAACTCTGAATTACACTGACAATGCCCTGCTTCAAGAATTGGATTGGCACATATATGGTGGTGCTTGATGGATGAGATTTTTTATATTCTGCATAAACATTTACTTATAATAGGCTCTTCTTTTTTTGTTAAGCCTTGAAGCACCATCAAGCACTTCAACCCTTTCACCCAGGCATGAAGAATCATATATTTGTTAACTTTGAAGCTCAGTATTACCTCCCGTCAAACTTAACTCTTCAACTTCCACATACATGATAAAAAACTCCACAACATGCTGGTATAATAAAACTTTGCACACCTCGTCATCTTCAACTTGTGAAGTGATGAACTCATTCCCTTTAGGGACTCAGACAAACTAAGTTCATTGAAAACTTACATGCTTCATACTTGAGTGCTTTAAGAATCCTTAATTTAAGATGCTATAAGTTGACGTTTCTTGACACATGCAGAGAACAATTCCCACCCCTTTAATATGTTTGCGCAAAATTTGCATCCAATTATAATTCACCTTCATACATTAGCATGAAGGTTACTCCTGGTGCAATCATTATTGAACTCATAAGTTCTGTTAAGAATGATAAAAAAAAATTAAAAAAATTGCATGTAGTTAATATACATAGTTAGTAATTTACACATTTATATTTCTATTAGTTATACAAAACTTACAATTTCAAGATGAACTATTAGTACAAAAAATATCTTTTATATAATTTTCTTAAGACATTATATAGGTTATGTCAATTAAGAATATAATATATAATATAATTTAAAAATAAAAATCGTTTCTCGACAACCAAAAAATTTCAAAATAAATATCATCTCACTACTACAAATTGGTAAAAACCTACACATCTTGCTCGCTACTCAAAAAAAATTAAGTTAATTTTAGGTTTACTGCTTCTAAAACTATTAAAAAGTTATGAGAAATTTTTTTAACAAAAATATAATTTATTTTAGTCAAATTGTTTTAAAAGAAATTATACAAAATTTTGTTAATTTCTTCTAGTGGAAATTTTTTAGAAGAAATTCTACATCAGCAGAGCAAAATTACTTCAAACAATATAACTTCCAAACAAATTTTCTTTAGCCCAACTACTTCTAATAAAAAATGTCAATACTTAAAAAATTTACTTCCAACAAAATTTCTAGGTCACTAGAAGAAATGAACAAAATAATTTCTAACAAAAATGTCAAATATTTCGTTTTGCCAAACACAACACACAAAAAAAATTGCAAAAAAGGTAAACAAACACCAACAAACCTTACATCCCCTTCACCTTTTGACAAACTACAATTAAAAAAAGATAATTAAACAAGCCCAACAAATCCTACATATCCTTCATTTTTCTCTTAAACTTCAACTATTAGAAGCAAACAAATGAGAGAACAACCAAAAAATAACTTGTTTACTCACCCAACTCCACTAAGCCAAGAAACGCAAATCGGCGGTGTTAATAACGAAGTAGCGGAGAGAAAACTCGAGGAAAGGAGATAAACTTGAAGGGCTTCGTGGGGCTTTTAGCAAGGCCAAAGTCGTCCATTTAACAGACGACTTAGCCACTGCCATGCCATGAAGGCATGTCAACAGCTTTGACTAAGTGACTCGAGCCTATGTTGCCCTTTAAATAGGCGACTTTACCAAGTTTTAATTTTTTTAAACAAACTTATACACTTAATACAACTTTTAATTATGCTTACTATAAAAATTTTCCCTTTTATTATCTTTCAAACTTCCCCTGAAGTCAACCCAGCTAATTTGACATGAACGTCATAAACTTTGATTTGTAAAATCAACCAAAGCTGACTGAGGCAAATTCGGATTCAAATTTTATTCCCCAATCCTAACATTACTTTGAATAAATCATTAAAGAATAATAGAAGATTATTCTAAAGAGCTATCATATTATTTAATATTTGCTCGGTTGATTTCATCATTTCGTTTAAGTCTTTATCTTTGAAAGTTTATAAATACTTCATGACCTTTAGGGCTGCAAATTAACTGAACCGAGCCGAGTATGTGCGTGTTCATGTTTGACTTCGTTTATTATTAGCTTGTTCAAGTTCGGCTCACATTTGATTTGAGCTTTATTGTTTGTGTTCATGTTTGGTTCGTTTAAATTAATGGTGTTCATGTTTGGTTCATGTTCAGCTCATGTTCGGTTCGTTTACTGCTTATGGAGCTTTAAACAAACAAGTCTTAACAAGCGATGTTCATGAACATATTTAGTGAATTTTGTTATAATATCAAACAAGCACGTTCATGAACAAATCTAATGAGTATTCTTGAACTATCAAATGAGCAAGATCATGAATATATGCATAACTAATATTTTTAAGCTACAAAATAAGCTCGTTCACAAACAAATGATCTATGATTCATCTTAAATTTGTTCATGAACATCTTAAACAAACAATCAAGCAAACATTGATAAATGTTAAATGTTTTTTTTTTTTTTGTTCTTGAACAAAATCAAGGTATAAAATAAAATGAAATTAAATTTATAATAAAAGCAGTAGTCTATTTAAAATGAAAATATGTTTAATCTATATGAATATATTCATCGAGCTTATTTACGAGTTCTAAATCGAACATGAATCAAGCTTTTATCGATCTTAATGTCGGGCTTGTTCATGAGCTTCAAATGATGTTGCTCGTGAACATAGATGAACCGAACACATTAGTGTTCAAGCTTGTTTATTTAAGGATCGAGTATTAAAAATGTTATTCAAGTTTGTTTGTTTAGTTAGTTAAACAATCCCAAACGAGCTTTAATCGAACCGAGCAACGAGTAGCTCATCGAAAGTTTGGTTCGCTTGCAACCCTAATGACCTTTCTTTTAAAATCACGATTTCAACTTTTTTTTTTAACAAAACACGATAATAATTAAGGGGTATATAAGTAGTTTTATACAAGCTATCAGAGAAGTACTAATGCATCATGAAAAATTTTTTACAGGCCCTCCTTAAGAAAGAATAACTTGGAAATATTATTTTTATTATTATTATTTGAAAAAATTAGGGGCAGAGCACATGCATTAAAAAATAATAAAGAAAAAAAAAAGAGAATGTTATAGTTTAAAAAGAAAAAAAAAAGACAAGAAGAGCTTCCTCAAATGCACAAAAAGCTCAACAAAATCGCAGCAGCAGTAGAGGCTCCTCTCGTTGCCCAAAGACCTTCATAGGGGAGGGGTCAATTGGTAGGATATCGACATCGTATGAGGCCTAAAAATTCCATAAATCCCACCAAACCAAATAATATAAATGAAAAGGCGACAGAGAATCGTCGTGAAAATGAAGCAACAAAAAATATGCCAACATGCTAACACCATAATATCCCCCAACACAGCAATCAAATATAGAGAAATTCACAAAATTTTCACAAGATCCCTCAAATGATCCCTATATTTCCTTTTAGATAATTTTAGACTGTTAGCTTTTCTTATTTTAAAACACAAAACCGTAGCACAACCAATAGTGGAGCCAAATTTCTTATAATTTCTCTCTCGCCATATTTTGTAAATATAGCTGGTAATAATAAGTAGGTAAAGGTTTTTAACATGATCCATCTAACAAATCTTGCAATCAATAAAATCAAAAACCATGGGTAATATTTAGTCTCAATAATAAATTTTGAAGCTCAGTGATCAGATCAACCAAGACAAAGTAAGAATAATAACTTTTGAAAAACAAGTGGGAGGAATTTTTAGGGCAGTTATAATAAAGAGAGCATCTACTATCCACCTGAACATTTTTTCTTAATAAAACATCAGCTATTTTTAAACACCAACAAATTTCCAACCAAGCAAAAGCTAAATATGTCAAAGCATAATACTTACGCCAAACATAAATGTGCCAATCATTTTTAATATCATCTTTAAAATATTCCAAATAATAATCATTGAGTCACCAGCAAGATTATCCCAAAACATACACTTGTAATCGGGTTCATGAATAGTGCCAGAGTAAATTAACTCCCTGAAAAGAATTAAAGGTAACAGGTAAGTTCCAACTATTACCAATAATCAAGAGATATAGAGGAGCAATATTGGGGTATATGTTTAAGATAGATTTTACTTAATAAGATAAAAAATATATGAACCATTACACCAGTGGTCCCAGCACATAAAATTGGACTTTTAGAGTCAACATGAAAAGATAATTTATATTTAACCTTTGTTGTAGTGCAGTAGGTCTTTTGGGAGGCTTCCATGTAGATGTGTATCGAGCTGATAACCACATGATGAAAGGGGAGGATTCATTGTAAAACCAAGTGATAAGGGAGCAATTATATTCAAATCTGAGTGCTTGGAGTTCAGGATCTCTAAACCTCTCATGCTTTAGGTTTGCAACTATTAACCTAGGATATAAGACATAATTTCTTGGCTTTAATATCCCTTGAATGCAGAAAGACACATTTTACGTATGATCTTGCAAGTAGACTTAGGTATAGTAAATCAATGTATCAAGTGTGCAATAGTGTTGTAGATTGTATGCTTTAAGAACTACAACCTACTTGTAAAAGAAATAAGTCTAGCATTCTAGCCAGATACGTGGTTAGTAATTTTCTTCAATAAAGGAGAGAAATCAAAGAGTCTGGCATTCTTGGGGGAGATGGGGTGTCAAAGAAAACTAAATTTGGGGAAAGAGTTGTGTATTTTAAGAGTGTCAGAAATTTTATTAGAGATTGGAGTGTTTGAGGTAACAATCAAAGAGTTTTTCTCCATATTGACGTGTAAACTAGACGAGTTAGATAAAATATTTAGGATTTTCATGAGAGTGTTAAATTTTTGGATATTTCCTTTACTAAATACCAAAAGATCATCTACATAGAGTAGATTAGAGATGTTGAAGCCATCCATGCTAAACCCTTCAAAGCCAAGGGAAGAATCAACCTCATCAATAAGGCAAGAAAATGCATCCATGTTAAAACAAAAGAGATAGGGACTTAATAGGCATCCCTTCCTAAGGCGAGAAGAAGAAGACAATAATCCTTCAAAAGCCCTATCAATATATATAGAAAAATTGACATCTAATATACAAGCTTTAATCCAACTAATAAATAAGGAGGGAAACCATTTTGAGTCAACCTAAATAGAAGGAATCCACTAGAAATAGTATCAAATGCCTTCATTACGTCAATTTTTTCACATAGAAACCTTTTGCATTACATTTTTCTTGAAAAGGCTTAGAATTTCATATGCCAAAATAATATTAACAGTGGATAAGCGATGCTTATTAAAAATAATTTGACTAAAATGGATAATGGTAAGCGTGATGGGTTTGAGCCAAGAGGAAAGGATTTTTGTAATAACCTTATAATGTTAAAGGATAATTTCCTTAACAACATGATGACCTAGTGAAAAACCAGCCAAAGTAGTAGAGATAGATTTCTTGTTATAGTAACCCCCTTCTATGGATTTCTTAATACTTGAATTTTAAATCTTCTTTTCCATTTAATATCCACTTATCTTTAGATATTAGGATTGTCCTAGGGGACCAAGAAGAAGAATAGTTAGCAATCTTGGAGTTAATTTACTTGAGGTTAGTACTTAAGGAAGAATTATGAGGACCTAAATTCACTTGAACTTGGTAGACCTATTGATGGGAATGTAGATATGTATATATAGCCACAATAAAATTAGATGTACCCCAACTCTTAGTCTTAATATTGGGTTTGAGAAATTTGAGCTTATGGTACAGATAAATAATAGGATCGCCTTGTATATGATGAGAAAAAATAGAGATAAGCATGCCATAATAATCATCATTATTTGCCCAATAATTTTTATTAAAAATTTATTACTATAGTTAGGTTTATTTTTAGATTAGAGGATTATAAGACAATGGTTTGAATAAGAGATTTAAGCACTTTATAGAAGTAGTAATAGAAAGTTTCCACCCAAAATTCATTAACTAAAACCCTGTCTAGCTTTAGATGAATGGGGTTATTAGATCTTTGATTAAACCAAGAAAAAAATCCTAATAGATACAAGATTAAGAAGACTGACTTAAAAAAATAAAGAATTAAAAGTTTTATGCCTGCTACTTTGAATATCCTTACCACATATTTTTTTAGAATGAAATCTATAATAATTAAAGTCCCACAACACAACCTAAAGCATGGCAATGGTTGGATTATTATTCCTGATCAAATCCTTCCATAGGAACAAGCATTCTCCAAAATAATTAGAAGTGCAAATTACAGATAATAAGAAGGAGTGAGTTCCAACATTAACTTAGAAATCATCTGACATGAGATAAACGACAAAGCAAAACTTTTTTTTTTAGAATTTGAGTTAATCCTTATTTTCCTACTTTTTGAAATATCAAAATTTTTGGAAACTTTCATCATACTAAAAATTTTTATTAGTGGCACATAACCAAGGATTTGATAAGGTAGAGGCATGAATCTTGTTCTCCAAAAGAGACATCATATCCATGTAGAAATTCGGAGCTTTTTATATCTAAAGACCATATTTGGGTTATAAAATCCCCTAATACTCCATGATGTTATAGGGAGCAAAATCAATAATAGGTGGAGTTAGGGTCATTTTTGGGAACCTTGCTTCTAGTATTTTTATGAACTTGAGTTGGGCTAGTGGATGCCATTTTGGTCATTGATGCGGAAGGTTGATTGACATTGTAATCAAGAGATGTAGAGGAGGATAATTATATGGCCAATAGGTCTTTCAGCTTGGTGGAATAATTTTGTTGGGGATTTACATTTATACTTATAAAACATTAAACCTATTCAAAGA